>NC_139992.1:42507365-42844764 GCF_964263955.1 Coregonus lavaretus | reverse complement strand
ATCAATCTGTCAGCTTAGCACTGTGACACACTGCACAATATGGTCCCCGTATTCCTCCATTAGTGCCCTCTCTCTCAATATGGCCCCAGTATTTCTATATTAATCACCTCTCTCCCACTGGGCAAGGCCCCCTGTTCTGCCTAGTAACAACCATCAATACTATCCACAGCCCTGCCCATCCTCCTCACAGACTGGGTCACTATTCACTAGAGTCTATATTCATCAATACACAAAGCTGCATGCATTAACACCCATATTGTTCTGGGTCAAAATGACATATTCAAAACTATTCTGTGAGGGTCCCTACCACGGAAACAGCTGGTGCATGCACGTGCACTACTGGCACACTGGTACAAAGTAGGCCTATAAGAAAGAGTGGTATTCAAGAAACCCAAACTTCTGGTCAACAGGCCCTCACCTCTATTCAGTACAAGTTGGACACATGTGTATGGGGGTAACAATCAGGAAGAGAGGGAGATAAAAAGAAAGAAAGAAAGAAAGAAAGAAAGAAAGAGGGAGAGAGAGGGAGGGAGAGAGAGAGAGAGAGAGAGAGAGAGAGAGAGAGAGAGAGAGAGAGAGAGAGAGAGAGAGAGAGAGAGAGAGAGAGAGAGAGAGAGAGAGAGAGAGAGAGAGAGAGCGTCTCTCTTTGGAGAACCATGCCACTCGATTGGACTCACTTTAGAAACAGACTATTCAATTCATTTCCAAGTAAGAAAAGGAGACTCCAAATTATACATGGAATCTCTTCAATGGTGATTGTCTTAAATAGCAAAAAGGAATAAAAAGAGATGGGGTCGGCTGGGGGCTGTATACATTTGACATATACAAGGTAGCAGGGCATAGTGATTGTTGCTTGCCCAAAACTTTTTTTTCTTTCAGAAAACCCTTTCCTTGCTGAATAGGCACCTATTAGTGACTCCATTTTAGGCACAGGGCTCTTCAATGGCTCCTCACTGTGCGTCTTTATCATAGTCAGGCCCTGAATGCAGGCAGCCCCCCTCCTCCACCCCGGGCCCAGCTCCTCAGACTGTATAGATAGGTGCTGGAAGTGTGGTGATGGCTGAGGTGGGGTGAGGTGGAGCGAGGTGGGGGTGAAGTGGGTTGTGCTGGGGTACTCTCGCACCCTGTTTTGAGCTCCAGGTGTGGTGGGCTAAGCACAGCGCTCTGAAGCCACTAAAGAGGGCCCCATTGTACAACCGCACACTTTCTTCGACTGTGTTCTACATGTATTAGCTGATCTCCATAATGCTACCCCCCCCCCCCCCCCCCCCCCCCCCCCCCCCGCCTCCCGCGCCTCAAAACAAGTCAGGCCTCCGGCGAATCGCTGCACACCGCCTTGAAGCCCCTGTATTGTTGCTGGATTATTCTGGAGTTAGACGAAATAAAGAGATGGAGGGAGGGGGATGTCTGCACTTTATCTCCAGGGGAGACAGAGAGTAACGAAGGAGCTTCTTTAGAAAAGTGAGTTACTGCGGCGAAGGCCCCACAAACACCTGCAAGAAGACAGGCACGCGTAGTGGCCAGGGCAAGGAGGCCCCGTTGTTCATTAAACTGTGCTGCTGCCCCTCTTCCAAAATCTCAGTATACCCCAACCTCATCTCAATCCCTCAATATATTGTAGCCCCCACCCCCACAACAATACTGTAATATTCTACTGTACATCACAATCCCTATACATTCTTCAGTCCTCTAAAAATACTATCCAGGACTACTCCATCAGAATGTCCCCTGGGCCAAGATACTAACATTCTTTGAAAGGTTTGATAATTGTTACTGTTTGTGTGTGAAAAAAACATCAGGTCTGTAAAATGAATATCAGAGGGTGAAAGAGCCTTTCAAGAGGAGGGGAGTTACAGAGTTTATGCTGATGTGTGTGTGTGTGTATGAGTGTGTGTGTATGTGGTTGAGAATATAGAGAGTGAAGTTGAGAGAGAGGGGCTGTATGATGAATATGGAGGCATTGTTCAGCCATGCTTACCTCCACGGGCAACCATCTGCTCCCTGTCAATGCGTCACCTGCTCGTCTGAGCCGTCTCCACGGAAACCGGGGGAGGGGGATTAGGAGAGGTTATGCCTTTGAAGGGAGGGGCCACAGCGACAGGCGAAGAGGAGGAGGAGGTTGCCTGGGGAGACCAGAGGAAGGGTTACTCAGAGAATGGCGTCCTCTAGTGGCGAATACTGTACGTCAGCGCATCACAATGTTGAATATAGGGCGAAAAGTTTTCCTGGGCAGGTCATCTGGTCAGGAAAACTCTTGGCCCTATAAATAACTGAGCTATTCTCGTGGAATGCTAATGCCAAAATGTAAACTCGCCAAAGTTTGTTTGGAGCTCATTTTAAGGCTTTCATTGAAGTGACGCAACAGCCAGGAAAGCCGACCAGGTAAAGCAATGTAGTGAACATGACTGTAGTGGGTGATTAGCTGCTGTGAAGTGATGTCCTGTCTGTGTGGGCAGCACAGCGAGACTGGTATATTGTGTGAGAGAGAGCAGGAGGATGTCGGTCCATCACAGGGATCTAATTAAGGCTCGCAGGTACAAACGCTGTGCAGTCTGCCTATGATCGCCACCATGTAAATACAGGCCTCAGCGCAGCTTGAAAGGTGTGTGTGGGAGTTCACAATGGACCTGATGAATGCATCAGCCAGCGGCTGGAGGCCGGAAGTATTGAAACCATCAATGAACACAGGAGCAAACAACACCGGGTTATGAGTTAAACGCTATCGCCACATCAGCTTCACTGGTACGTTACCACGCATTAAGTTAAGTTAATAGGTTCACATCATGAAAATGATCGGAGACGTTGAGAGTAGAAGAAGTTCAGGAGCAAAACATATATAAAATATGTATATATATATATATAATATAATTATTGTAAAATTAACTCTGTCCATAAGGTGTAGATAGTAAGTATAAATTTTTTATAGGTTCTCTCATTAACTTAGGATGAAATAACATGCTATTTAGCAGATGAAGAACAATGAACAAACCAAAGACACTCAGTCTCCTGGCTGGGTTGTTCACCTACACAGACAGACACACCTTGAGACAAACAAACATGGGTGATCCTTATACTTTCATGTCTCTGGTGATATCATGGAGCTCAGTTTGGAGGGATATTTCTGTAAATAATACTATGTATATAAAGGCAGAGAGTGGATGGGTGGTGATACTGAGAGGGGTACAGAACAGAGGGGCTGGGGGGAGGGGAGTGAGAGAGGGGGATCTGGCTGTACAGTGCACACACTCACTGCTGAGGAGGAGCAGCCTGCCACACATGGACGCTCACCTGGAGCCGTTCTCCTCAGACCCACAGAGAGACAGGAACACAACCCTGGGGGACAAGAGAAAGTCTGAGTGACAGGTGAAAGTGACCAGGCTGTGGGGAGGAAACACCTATTGTGTTTGGTCAAGAGGGCAGAGAGCCAGAGCAGAGGGATAGGGCCTGCTCAGCCGCCCGCATCCCTCCTAAAGACGAGATCGTCAGCCAGCCTCCACACCCAGGGGCCTTTAATGGACTGAGGGGTCGGTTTAACTCACTCTCTTTACCCCCCCCCCTCCCCCCCTCCCCCCCTCCCCCCCACTCACACACACACACATACACACACCCGCGCACACACCCTTGGGTCACCAACTGCCAGGTTAGAGACCTAACCAAACCACTCTCCCCCAGTATCCTTTTATGTTGTGGAAACAGACCCTAAGGCTAAAACTTATCTTATCAGTTAGGTCAGTTCTATTTTAGGTCAGTTCTATTTGGACTGGTGACAGACGGAATTCCTCTTTCAGCCTAAATAAAATCTCCACTATTGACAGCTATATCTGCCTCTCTTCCTGTGACTCCAACAACTTTCAATGGTATCATGGTAGTTTCCTAATACAAACACTGCACTACCACTAAACTGACACTTCAACCAAAATTCTACAGTAAAGTAGACCTTGGTCTCCCACTTGTATCACATGGAGTAATTATTGCTCTCTATGAACCTACCTACATTGGGCCTACCTACATTGGGCCTGTGTCCTCCCTGTGCTGGCCTGGGTGAGATGTGCTGTGATCCTGGGAGAGTTGCTGTCAGGGCCACGTGTAGCAGGGAGGTGGCCGGGGGTGACTTTCCTGGGTGTAAAATTCAATTATGCAGCGGGTGAGCGTGTCTGAGCGTGTCTGTTGAGAAGCGGTGGGCGCACGGCTGCCCGTTCCCAGCGTGCGGCGAGGGGGTTAAGTGCCACAGAAAGACCTCCATTATCTGAGTGAGAACAGCCCATGTGGCTGGCCGCACGGCCTCCATTCCCCTTTCACACTCTTTACAACAGCCCTGCTGAAAGCCTCAATGTTTAATTCCCCCCCCCCCCCTCCTCTTTTGCCCTCCACCCCCTTCAATCTCTCTCTCTCTCTCCCTCTCTCACTCAGTTCAAAAAGAGTTTTGCACAATGCCAGTGGAAACCCAGAGTAGATTCTTCAGCACCCCTGTGGACACTGGACTGAGGCTGGGAGACAGTGCACATGTGGACCCGATTCACAGGACTGCCGTCAATCAGGCCATAAATCAACAACATCTCTCATTCTCTCATGAAGACACAATTAAGCCTCACAACTCTATAATGCCCCCCTCTCATCTGACTTCTCCCAACCCAGCTTTCTAGTCTAGTCTCTACAATCACACAGACTCTGCAGTCTGCAGTTATTCAGATGAACACCACAACAACATCATTAAATCATAGGTCTGTGTTGCATAATGATAGGGCAGATAATAACTCAGTAAAGGTCTAAGAAACTCACAACAGCAGGAATAAATGTGGGAAACATTCAGGGAATGGGTCCTGAGACAAGCTAAATGTTCATTCCTCACTATTATTCACATGAAGCACCCAACTGACAAATGTCCCAGCCAGACCAGAACACATTTGGCCCAAGGAGTACTTAGTGAGAACAGATGCTCTGTGTGAGACTGAGAGAGAAGAGGACTGAGGCTCTATGGAGTAGGCCGTTGTCCACACACACTCAGCCACTTCACATGAAGAACGAGCAATTGTCTCCATCACCGTTAATGACGCAATGAGTCCCCGATCTGATGTGCAGTGTGAAGAACACATTGAGGAAGCAGACAGGCAAATTAATGAGGTTTAATGACACCGTTATTACAGCATTGATGATCTGTGCAGCTACGCAATGGAATCCAACAGCAGTCATTGGCATGTAATGAGACAAGTGTGTAGTCACTGATATACAGTGAGATGACATATGTGCAGTCTGAAAAAAGGAATGCTCTTATACAGAGGTCCAGTAGAGGTCAGACCCTCTCCTTGCATACATTTATCATCATGTCACTATCCATAATGACCATGAGTGGGTTGGAGGTATTCTCATTGTTAATACCACATTGTTGAATTGTGAGGAGTTGCCCTACGCTATCAAATTATTGTTTGTGGTCCTCTTTTAACAAGGAGAGGTAGGTAACGTTACGCCTACCGTCATTGTTGTAGAGGAGAATTCTGTGGTATATTATTGATAGGCCTACATATCTAGGCCCATTGCCCTACCGTGTTCGTTGAACACCAGCAGAAAGGATGGGGCAGTATGACATTTTCTTTAAATAGCTATTTTGACGTTTTAAATTAGAGTAATGCGAAATGTAAAATACTTACTGCTGATTCACCTGTTGACAGACACGTTGCCCTGGCACGCGACACAAAAAAATACAGTATTCCTATACTGCTTAGTCCTATAAGACACTCAGGGTCAAACCGTTTTTATTTATTTAGTATCTTTTGAAAAGTAATTTAAAACTCTCCGTTTGTTTTTATAGAGGGACGTCACTTAGCATGCCTCTGAAGTGGCGCTGTATTGAACATCAGCTACAACCTTTTTTAACCGGTTGTTCGGCGCCACCTTGTGGCTTTTAGTAGCGCCATTACATCACTGGACGCTGATAACAGGGGCCAAGCAAGCAAAACCGACCCCAAAACATTCATAACACAAAATACCTAAAATACTGCAACGAACTTTTGATCGATACAAGTTGCGTCACCTACTGTCATAACATAGCCTTATATGAGTAGCAGCTATACGACTTTATTGATTTTAGGGCATGCGTCACAGTATAGGCGTGCATTGACCATCCTCTTCATCAATATACCTAAGACATAGTCATCTGTTATATCACAGTGACGGCCTACTGAGTGGGTGGAGGCTTGGCAGGTAGTGATGGTTATGAAACGTTGATTCTGAACATATACCCAGCCACCTCTACCCCAGCACTAGACAATAAGAACCAGATGTGCCAATATAGCAGTTTCATAACAACTTCATAGCTCCATAGGCCTACTCGTCGCGTAACAGTGATACAGACCGTAACGGGGTGTGGTGTCACGTGGGCCAACATGAATGGCTGAAGTTTAACTTGCGTTGCTCAAACAAATTCGACCAAAGCACACACATTCAGCAACAGTAGTTTCATACCTGTGCAACGAGAAGACTGGAGGATGGACGCAGCATACAAAAAAATAAACAGGAACTATCCCACACTGGACAAAGGCAAAGAGGTAAGCCTTTTTAAACATAACATCTATTGTACACAATAATATGAAATGTATAAGGAATAATATACATTTATGAACTTGTTTATCGCTAATAATAATATAATAGTGATGGTAACTGATGTTATCATGTTGAATGTATAAACCTGTTATTGGCTTATAGTACTAGAATGATGATAACTGATGGTTTTCTGATTATATTTATTTAATATAGCCATATCATTATTATTGTGCAGTAAATTCCATGTCAGGAGATAGGGAAGGTAACAGGTATACTTGGCAATGGACAAACCTTTTAGCACCTGTGAAACTTGCTATTGTATAAAGTCACAGTGTCATTTGGAGAAAGGGCTATTAGAATGGCAGCTATGTTGTTCACTGTGGCTGGAATAGTCTAGTCAGCGGAATGGCAACACAGACTAGACTATTGTAAACGTCTCATGGTCATTGTGAATAATGTTAAAGGTTAGTGACTATGAATCCATGCAGGATGCGCATAATAAATACCTGTACTTTAAAAAAAAATCTGATCTAGAAAAGGTGTGCACAGTTTAACATAATCTATTGCTTGAGAAGTAATGATAAAACCTTTACTGTTTGTTAATTCATCACAATAATGGACTGGAGAAATTATAAAGGGATAGTTAGGCATAGAGTTCCAGTCCTATGGGTTTGAATAAACAGCGAAGTACAGTTCAAGGAATTGTGGATGTCGATGTATTTGTGCAGAGTAGAGATAAATGGTAGATTTGGATGGGATGGTGTCAGAGGTCATTACTACAAAAGGTCAGACCGTAAAGGTTAAAGGTGTGAAAGCTTTGCGCTTTGAGAGGTAAGTCCTTTGGAATGCAAAATAACCTGGGTTCTATAACCACAGCCCACACACAAACACATGCACAAAACATTATTTTTTTTATTGTGAGTGATACTTTCATTCATGGAATAAATTAACACAATCCTAATGATATAATGCAGATCTGTTCAACTGTTTGATTTACCTGGGTTCGTATAAGGTTTGTGGGTCAGATTGTGGAGCCTCAGTCATTAGGGAGTGGGCGACATGTGTTTGCAGTTCAGCTAATCAGAGTGAAAGAGTGAGAGGGCATAAAGCGAGAGAAATAGTGGTGTAGTTGAGGTGATGCCAAGGGTCACCACGCTACAGAAGGTTCACTTTAGGAGAGCATTGCCATGTCAATCACTCCACTCAGCTTCATAAACAATCCGTTGCTACAGCATATTAGTTCTTCCCAACACAACCCCCCCCCCCCCCCAGGCCAGTGATATATCCACTGTACATAGCTATCTAGATGAGAATGTAATCCACAGCCCACCAAATTCAATGCCCCCTGGAATGTGTGCAGTGGTAAGGTCTAGCCCTGGGGGTCATAGGTCAAATTGCTGTGAATCTTGTCTTGTAGCAGAGGACAGGCTCCATGTACCTGGAGGAAGAGACCAGCACCAAGGCGGGGGTGCTGTCCTGCTTCTTCTCCCTGAAGGAGGAGGTTGGGGCGCTGGCCAAAGCCCTCAGACTGTTTGAGGTAAACCACTCAACATAACTGTGAATATGAATGTACACAGTACAAACAATCTTACATGTGCAGTAATGTACTGGAGTCACACATGCAAAGTAATGTTCAATCTTTATTCTGAAATGCTCTGATGTGTTTTTCCAATGAGCCATTGGTCAAGGACAAATAAGAAGTCAGCCTGTTAGGAGTGACAAAAACCTGTAAAGCTGAAATAGCTGGAAAGCTGAAAGCAGTAATACCTGAAATAGCTGTAAAATGTGAAATAGCTGTGAAAACTAAGAGGTGTAGTGAAAACTAAGAGGTGTAGTAGCTTTCATAGCTTTAAAAGCTAAAAGCTGAAATAGTTTCTGTAGGTGAGAAAAAGAGAGGGTGGGTATGAGGCTATTCTACAAGCACAATAACAGGCTATAAGCAAACAAAGTAAACAATGTGTTTTTATCCATTTCATACCATGTGTACCAAATATGAATAAAACAGATGGAAAAAGACAAATCCAAATGATGTACAGTATTTTCAGAGCCAACTCCACAGCTGTGTTCTGGACCAGGAAAACTGCTTAGTCACTCCTTCAGGAGGACATTCATTTTTACATTTTAGTAATTCAGCAGACGCTGTTATCCAGAGCAATTTACAGCAGCGAGAGCATACATTTTCATATATTTTTTCATGAACCCACAAGCCTGGCATTGCAAGCACCATGCTCTACCAACTGAGCTAAACAGGACCATTTATCACTAGCAACTTTACGGCGGTAATGATCAGAAGACGCAGAGAGGCACTAGAAGATCAGACAGAAGTTTACTAGCTGCCATTTGTCAGTCCAAGGGACCAATTTTAAAGAGACAGCCAGGGCTTCACACAGAGTTAGCCACACTGAGTTAGCCAGACTGAGTTAGCCAGACTGAGTTAGCCACACTGAGTTAGCCAGACCTTTCCTTTCTTCCCCTCTTTTCCTCCATGGAAGAATTTACATGGTACATAACCAAACACATTTCATAAGACAGCATGTTACCAGTTAGCTCCAGATGTTCGAGGTTACTGACCATCCTCCTGCATCCTGGTACCTGCCTCAGTGAAGGACATGAGCCTGGCTGGCTACAGTCCATAAGTCCCCCCAGTAGGGGTATAACATACCCTAGGGCCTGCTGAATTTGAATGTGTACAGCTCTGTGTCTGATTTGAACAGGCTCTCTCATACATATAGAACAGTTTGTTCAATCTCTAGGCAGGCTCCTGCAACAGAGGACAAGGTAATGGGAAATAATGCTCCACCATTGGATACTACCAGTAAAGGTACTGTAGGGTAACTACTACAACCCCAAGTATGAATTATGGACATTTCCCTGGGGCTCCTAAGATACTTTTTTGAGAATTGACAGAATTGACATTAACATTTAACTAGCCAAATGTTAGTGGAGAGTTTCCAGCAGGGTGTGAAGGTGTTGGAGGCCTACCGCAGGGTTTTACATAATGTATAATTAAAGTCCTAGGCTTGAGGTTGGTACGGTATGTTCCCTCTACCTCTGGGCAAGAATGGCGTTTGTCAATATTGTTTCCATGTTATTTCAGCATCAAAGTAATCACATTGCATCATTGTGGATAGCTGTCATAACACATACATGTTGAACATTTTTGAGTCATTTTAATCCAAGACCTTTCAACCAGGGTTCAAGGTTTGGTTTATTTTAAATATTTTGAGTTTGTTGACAACTCAATCAAATATTAACCAAAATGTGGTTGTTGATCTGACGTCTTTGTCCAATGTGTTGGTTGCCCAATGTATTAGTAGCCAACGTTATTAATATAGGTTACTGAATTTAGAGTTGAGTGGATGTAAGCCCTATTCTTTCAACTGTGTAGATTTATGGCTCTATGGTAACTGTTAGAGTGTGATGACATCTTTATCTTAG
Source organism: Coregonus lavaretus (assembly GCF_964263955.1). Classification (NCBI taxonomy): domain Eukaryota; kingdom Metazoa; phylum Chordata; class Actinopteri; order Salmoniformes; family Salmonidae; genus Coregonus; species Coregonus lavaretus. Next base: position 42,834,789 of record NC_139992.1, on the reverse strand, counting down.
ATATCTACGGGAGCAGTTGTGTACACAGTCTTTCAAGGCCGCTCTTTGATCCACAATGCAGGCTAAGGTTTCTGCTTTTGAAATAGTCAAACATTGGACTGGAAGACACCCATCAGGCCCCAATATGGTCACCAGTTACGGCTACAGCATTAATTTAACCATGTTGTGTTGTGCCACCAGCAAAAGTTGACCACGTATAAAGGTACATCCTTTTTTAATTTTGTGTTGACTTAAGTGACTATGTACTTCACGGCATGCAGTCAGGGCTGTTTGGCAGCACATTCATTGTTTAACCTTCGACGATGAAGTGCTATCAAAGTTTGATGTCCTAGTAGTCAAAACAGAATTTGATTTTCTTGTGCCTCACTTGTAGGGGAGAGTGGGGTAAGTTGAGTCAAAGGGTTAGTTGAGCCACCCCTTGTTTCTAAGAAACCATACACAAAATTAATCATGTGACCAAATATTTAGGAAGAGGTCATCATTTCATGGAGTCTGTGAAGGAAGAAACCACATGGAAAAAGTGGTAAGCAAGTTAGGTCCAAAAAACAGATTTTCACAAATTAATTTAGTGTGTTATATGTTTCATGATGCTTGTATCTAAACCAAAGTAGATGGTTCTATACATCAGTTGGGGTCTCTATAAGCTTCAATATGAGGTTATAAATCTAGCATGAAAGTTCATCCTTGTAGCTGTGTTGGCTAATATAGTCAAAATGTTTGCCTTGGAGTAAGTTGAGCCAATGGGCACCATACTCCATACACATTATGATTACATTTGGTCCGTTTTATGCATAATATGCATAGTATGTCTGCAATGTGTCATGCATATTAACTCAAGATATTGCATTTTTATTGTTACAGAGCAGACATTATCATGCCCCATGTATACAAATGTAAAACAAGCAGGGGTCTAGCCCCCTTGAGTTTCTTGAGAGAGCAGCCAAGGAAGTGCGAGAGGGGAAGAAGTCCATTTGATCAGCAGCAATGGATGAAAAAATAGACAGAATGACACTGAAGAGATACATTGGCAAAAACTGTGCGAAAGAGAGGCAATGACAGAGTAGCAGAGGCACACAAGGTCTTATCTGATGACATGGAGGCATAGCTTGCTAAACATATCAATAATTTTTCAGACCAGTTTCATGGGCTTAGTAGCCTCAAAATAACTTGCCTACGAATTGGCACATCGAAACAACATCCCTGTCCCAGACAATTGGTCAAGAAATGGAAGGGTTAGTGATATTGAACAGATAGATCTAAAGTGCCTTCTGAATGTATTCGGACCCCTTGACTTTTTCCACATTTTGTTACATTACAGCCTTATTCTAAAATGGATTAAATACATGTCCTCAGCAATCTACACACAATACACTATAATGACAAAGTGAAAACAGGTTTTTAGAAATACAGGTTTAAAAAAAACAGAAATACCTTATTTACATAAGTATTCAGACCCTTTGCTATGAGACTCGATATTGAGCTCAAGTGCATCCTGTTTCCATTGATCATCCTTGAGATGTTTCTACAACTTGATTGGAGACCACCTGTGGTAAATTCAATTGATTGGACATGATTTGGAAAGGCACACACCTGTCTATATAAGGTCCCACAGTTGACAGTGCATGTCAGAGCAAAAACCAAGCCATGAGGTCGAAGAAATTGTCCGTAGCGCTCCGAGACAGGATTGTGTCGAGGCACAGATCTGGGGAAGGGTACCAAAAAATTTCTGCAGTATTGAAGGTCCCCAAGAACACAGTGGACTCAATCATTCTTAAACGGAAGAAGTTTGGAACCACCAAGACTCTTCCTAGAGCAGGCTGCCCGGCAAAACTGAGCAATCGGGGGAGAAGGGCCTTGGTCAGGGAGGTGACCAAGAACCCGATGGACACTCTGACAGAGCTCTAGAGTTCCTCTGTGGAGATGGGAGAACCTTTCAGAAGGACAACCATCTCTGCAGCACTCCACCAATCAGGCCTTTATGTTAAAGTGGCCAGACGGAAGCCACTCCTCAATAAAAGGCACATGAAAGCCCGCTTGGAGTTTGCCAAAAGGCACATAAAGACTGTCAGAATATGAGAAACAAGATTCTCTGGTCTGATGAAACCAAGATTGAACTCTTTGGCCTGAATGCCAAGCGTCACGTCTGGAGGAAACCTTGCACCATCCCTACGGTGAAGCATGGTGGTGGAAGCATCATGCTGTGGGGATGTTTTTCAGCGGCAGGGACTGGGAGACTAGTCAGGATCGAGGCAAAGATGAACGGAGCAAAGTATAGCGAGATCCTTGATGAAAACCTGCTCCAGAGCGTTCAGGACCTCAGACTGGGGTGAAGGTACACCTTCTAACAGCACAACGACCCTAAGCACACAGCCAAGACATCGCAGGAGTGGCTTCGGGACTTTTCTCTGAATGTCCTGAAGTGGCCCAGCAAGAGCCCGGACTTGAACCCGATCTAACATCTCTGGAGAGACCTGAAAATAGCTGTGCAGCGACGCTCCCCATCCAACCTGACAGAGCTTGAGAGGATCTGCAGAGAAGAATGGGAGAAACTCCCCAAATACAGGTGTTCCAAGCTTGTAGCGTCATACCCAAGAAGACTTGAGGCTGTCGCTGCCAAAGGTGCTTCAACAAAGTACTGAGTAAAGGGTCTGAATACTTATGTAAATGTGATATTTCATTATTTATTTTTTATAAATTAGCAAAAATGTAACAACCTGTTTTTGCTTTGTCATTATGGGGTAATGTGTGTAGATTGATGAGGAAAAAATAGAATTTAATCAATTTTAGAATAAGGCTGTAACATAACAAAATGTGGAAAAGGTTAAGGGGTCTGAATACTTTCCGAAGGCACTGTATATCTGAACGTAGGCATGAATTTAAGATATACAATATACCACACCCCCATTCCATTAATTCAGCTTAGACCTACCATCACCATCACCCACTGTTACAGGACACCATCACCCACTTACCCCAAGGTGGCTCAACATACCCTGTCCCTATACTCAACTTACCCGGGGTAAGATGTGCCAAGAGACAACTTGTTTGGGGCAAGCTATGTTTTCAAAACTGTTATGAATTCTGATTATTTCCAGGGATACACACCATCCTGAAACATATGAAGATATCTTTGTAAGAAATAATACTATATTTCCCTTAACGTAGTGATGCTAAATGTTAAAAATGGCTAAACTTACCCCACTCTCCCCTAATTGTAAAAGCCAGATTCAAAATGGAGTAAAACACAAAGTAAAAAAAATAATCTTAATGTGTTTGTTTTTGTATTTGTGTGTTTGTGGAGATGTGTGGGTGCGTGTCACAGATCAATAAGTATCTTCCACGTACTGTGCTCCAAATGCAGTTGTAAACATGAGAAGCTCCTCTGGACCTATGAGCTCCCATTCCCCAGATCCACCCCCTACTCCACCCCCATCTCTCTGTAAAACCTCAAACCTCACCACCATCAGACCCAGTTTTAGTCTGAACACTTCCCATCTTTTCTATAAAAACAGGCCACGTCAACCTGAAAACCATCAACACAGCCCTCCCTCTCCCCAGGACTGACCAGACTCCACTGTACTCAGCAACATCAGTTGGCACCCCCCTCTAGTGTACCTCTCATAGTCATCAGTGAGAGGATAGGATCATATGGATGGTTTAGGAATACAATGTTTCCATATGGGTTTATTAATGTATGTGGAGTGAAACATCGAAAGGCATCAAAGTAGAAACCATCATAATTTGAATGAGAAATTGAAAATGACAGCTCTGTAGGAAGAACCGAATACAAAGGAAACGTTTACATTGACTCCATATATCCATATCATCAGCTGCATAATCAACATAATGTATACCCATGTACATTTACAGTATTAATTTGGAGTCAAGAAGTCCTCCTATGCAGTTCCAATCCCCAGCTACTAACTCACTGTTTATTCCTCTGAAACTCCAGCCCATGTGATGTGGGTTGGATGTCATGTGAGGAGTCAATTCCTAGCATCAGTAAGCTTGTCATGACCGGACCAAGGACTTACCCCAGCCAGGGCACGGGTAGGGTTAATGTCACTCACGCGAGGCCTTGTGGTAGACATTCATTCCACTTCAAAAGTCACCAGGAGCATAGCGACATCTCTGGGAAGTACACAAATCTACCCAAACAGGCCCTGGGTCCATATTAACTTGGGGGGGGGGGGGCATATTTGGCCCAAGATAAGCCTGGCCAGGCTCCCTGTAAGATTAATATTAGAATAACAATGCAGTACCGATCTCCTGTCAACAACAAAGTATACACTAAACTATCTGTCTAAACTAAACAGACAGAGACCTAACAAACAGGGCAAACAAACTCTCTGACACCACAAGGAGTCAATAATGGCACATCATTAGATGGAAAGTATGCAGAGCCATGGGGGGAGAGGGGTGTGGAGCGTTGTTTTGTAACTAAGTGCTGTTGGATGTTAAAACAACAGCAGATCCATGTGGTCTCCATAGAGCCCCAGTCTGGAGAATGGGATCCAGATGGAGATGGAGAGAGAGAGGGGGGACGAGTGAGGAGAGCGAGGGGGGAAGAGAGAGGAGCGTGAGGGGGAATGGGACTGTGTGCCGCCCGGCCCCACCTCTCTACTGGGCCTATGGCAGTAAGAGATTGTTCTACTCCCTCTCCGCTCCCCACAGTTACAAAACAAAACCACATTTAAAATAATTGAACAATATAGATTTGCAAGTTTCCCAGGATGGGCCAAAATGTACAATTGATATTGAGATGTACATTTGATATTGAAAGGCATAGATATGTATATGCACACATCAAATCCCATCCAAAATTAACAAAATCTGGAAAGTATTCTCTGGTGTTAAGTGGCTATTTTAGAAAATGCAAAAAGTTGACAGAATGATTTATTTCAAAGATGTGATAGCATTGAAAAAAATGCATCATGTTGTTGTTGCTGGGGCGGCAGGTAGCTTAGTGGTTAAGAGCGTTGTGCCAGTAACCGAAAGGTCGCTGGTTCTAATCCCCGAGCCGACTAGGTGAAAAATCTGTCGATGTGCCCTTGAGCAAGGCACTTAACCCTAATTGCTCCTGTAAGTCGCTCTGGATAAGAGCATCTGCTAAATGACAAAAATATAATGTAAATGTTGTGCAAGCCCTTTCAATGCTACCACAGCCCACGTCCTGGCTCTAGTCGGTTCTATAACATCCAGCCCACAGTTAATTAGCTGGGTGATTGTTTAGTGCTGTACTGTTCTGTCCTAAGGGCATGGTTGACTCCACAAAGTCTGTCAAATGACCACTGTTTGGACGTGCAGTTGGCGCCCTCTAGCGGTATGCTAAGTCCACATACAGTATTTCCAGAGCTGGATTATCATGAGTTGAATCACAGGTTTTTAAAGTAGTTAAAAAAAAAATGTAACCTAACTTTCATTGTCAATTATAATAAAATAATACTTTTACAGTAAAGAAGATACAAAAACACACAAAACTGAAGTACAAGATCTAATAGCAGGATTGAACCACTCAGGTGTCACACACACAGGATTTACAGAGCTACATGGCCTCTCCTCTGTCTCTGACTCAACAGGAGAAGGGCATCAACCTGATGCACATAGAGTCTCGCCCGTCGCGACTGAACAACCAGGAGTTTGAGTTCTTCATCAGCGTGGACACCAGCTTCTCCAAGGCCTTGGACGAGGTCATCGACGGCCTGCGCACCGAGATCAGTGGCCACGTGCACGAGCTCTCACGCAACAAACAGAAGGACACAGGTGTGTGGGTTGGGGTTAATTCCAATTCCAATTCTCGTCAACACTTTTTAATTAGGAAAATGTGGAATTGGAATTCAGAATTACTTTCTGAATTGACTAGAGTTTAAATGGAATTCACCCTAATCCTGGTGTGTATGAGTGTGTGTATATAGAAAAATATGATCAATGAATAATCAATCTAGATATGCATATAAGAACATATTACAAACCATGACTGATTAATATTTTAAGTATACTTAACAATAATTATATGATGATATATTTGTGTCTAGGAGGGAGAAGGAGGAAGTAGAAAAACAGTGTGTGTGTCACATGATCTGAGCTCTGGGTGGCGCTTTAGGAGGCCACCAGCCAGACTGTCTAATGAGGCGATGAGCGTCGCCACGGAGACGGGTGGCCTGTCCCTCACATCCAGCCTCCTTTATTAGTTGTTTCCACAATGACATTAGTTTAGTTACTGGGCACCAACTGGCCTGGCTGCAAACAGAGGAGCCCACTGTCACAGAACAGACTGTCTCTATCACAGACCCAAAGGAGGGAAACCCTAACAGGGTCATCGCTCATCCCGGACAGACAGACAGGCAGAGATAGACAGGGCCATCACCAAGCCAGCCGCCCTTGTCCTCAGCCCCCTCTGCCTAGCTACTGGACAGGGCGACAGGTTAATGTGTCATTGGAGGATATTAGAGATATTTATGGTCTGAGATGGAGACAGGCTGTTTTGAGAGGAGCCTGGTGGGGTCCCATTGTTCCCCTAGCCTCAGGCTGGACCACACAGCATCGATTTAGATTAATGGTCGACGTCCAGTACTTCTAACTGTCATCAATGAGCCAATGGGTGACCTCCTCTGGTGCTCTGTTCACTGTCAACATAGTTACTGAGTAGTGTTCTAGCCCAAAAGCACCCTGCAGGCAAAACCCCGACAAAACCATCCCCATCAATACTCATTTGGGCTACACTTGTTTCAATCAATTTACATTTTGGAATTGGACACTGAACACAAGGCAGATGTACAGACAATTGTAAATATTACTAAATTGTAGTTTTCTACATCTCAAGACGTTATGCACCACTGTTTCGACTGGTTTTACTCTGCCCTCTACTGGTCTGTTTTGGCCATGTATATACTGTATATCTACAGTATTTGTCACATTCATCTGAACTGGGTAATGAGATCCCCCCCCCTACAGTTCCATGGTTCCCCAATGACATCCAGGACTTGGACCGCTTTGCCAACCAGATTCTGAGCTACGGATCTGAGCTGGATTCTGATCACCCTGTAAGGATCAACCATTCATTACTGTCTGTTTACAACCTACACACTTTGTGGGGGTGTCACCCTGTGTACTAAGGTGTCTGCTTTGTGTTGTATGTGTGTCTGCATTGTTGGGAAGGGCCCGTAAGTAAACATTTCACTGTTAGTCCACAGCTGTTGTTATACGAAGCATGTGACGAATACAATTTGATTTATGTGTGTGCATACGTATGTACCTGTGTGTATGCATGTGCACCCACACATGTGTTTTATTAAAGACTCAAATCGTGATGACAGTCCCCACTCTGCTATCTATTCTAATGGAAACTCTCTAGGGCCCCAAATTAATGTCATTGCTTTAATTGAGCCCCTATAATTATAGATAATTGCTCCCTTTTGCCACCACCTTTAAAGTGAAATGTATTCCTCATGAGCAGCATACATTCTACAAAGGCCTCATTTGAATATGTGTGTCCAGCCAGGGCTCTCAGGAGAGTGGGAGAGTATAATGCTGTCAAAGGGTCCAAGTAGTCCTAGCTGAGGATTTCCCCACTATATACAGGGCCAGGCAGTGATCATAAATAAGATCTAACATTGATTACTTTGGTCATTCACTCCAGGGCTTCACAGACCCAGTGTACAGAACCAGGAGGAAGGAGTTTGCCGACATCGCCTACAACTACAGACAGTAACTATCCATCTGGACTAGAACACTTGTTTCTCTTGGGTCCCTCTCTTTTACACAACAGCAGAGGTGAAGAAAGCTTCTAGAACCTACTAGAAGTGATCTATGGCTCTCTCCTCCAGCCTAATTTCAGTCCCCGCTTTGCCTTTTATTGAAAATACCACAAACAAAAGGGGACAAATTACAGAGGGGGCAGTGGTGGATTTGAAGCCTCTGGCTTTGTTCGCATAATTGAGACTTCATTATTCCCAGGAACTACAAAGAGCGCCAGCCCCAATGAAAACACCCTCACAGGAAGCTCACATTTACATAGCAGTGGGACCTTGGTAGAATAATGAAGTGAATCCACTCACTGATCTCCCCCACCCATCCATCCTCCTAGTCCTCCCTCACCAAATAGGGACTGTGTGTGTCTGTGTATATACAGGACCAGTCAAATGTTTGGACACACCTACTAATTCAAGGGTTTTTCTTAATTTTTACTATTTTCTACACTGTAGAATAATAGTTAAGACATCAAAACTATGAAATAACACATATGGAATCATGTAGTAACCAAAAAAGTGTTAAACCAATCTAAATATATTTTAGATTTTAGATTCTTCAAAGTAGCCACCCTTTGCCTTGATGACAGCTTTGCACACTCTTGGCATTCTCTCAACCAGCTTCATGAGGAATGCTTTTCCAACAGTATTGAAGGAGTTCCCATATATGCTGAGCATATGCTGAGCACTTGTTGGCTGCTTTTCCTTCACTCTGCGGTCCAACTCATCCCAAACCATCTCAATTGGGTTGAGGTCGGATGATTGTGGAGCCCAGGTCATCTGATGCAGCACTCCATCACTCTCCTTGGTCAAATAGCTCTTACACAGCCTGGAGGTGTGTTTTGGGTCATTGTCCTGTTGAAAAACTAATGATAGTCTCACTAAGCGCAAACCAGATGGTATGGTGTATTGCTGCAGAATGCTGTGGTATCCATGCTGGTTAAGTATTCTTTGAATTCTAAATAAATCACAGACAGTGTCACCAGCGAAGCACACCCACACCATCACACCTCCTCCTCCTCCATGCTTCACGGTGGGAACCACACATGCAGAGATCATCCGTTCACCTACTCAGCTCTCACAAAGACACGGCGGTTGGAACCAAAAGACTGAAATGTAGTCTCATCAGACCAAAGGACAGATTGCCACCGGTCTAATGTCCATTGCTCTTGTTTCTTGGCCCAAGCAAGTCTCTTCTTCTTATTGGTGTCCTTTAGTAGTAGTTTCTTTGCAGCAATTCGACCATGAAGGCCTGATTCATGCAGTCTCCTCTGAACAGTTGATGTTGAGATGTGTCTGTTACTTGAACTCTGTGAAGCATTTATTTGGGCTGCAATTTCTGAGGCTGGTAACTCTAATGAACTTATCCTCTGCAGCAGAGGTAACTCTGGGTCTTCCTTTCCTGTGGCGGTCCTCATGAGAGCCAGTTTCATCATAGCGCTTGATGGTGTTTGCGACTGTACTTGACAAAACTTTCAAAGTTCTTGAAATGTTCTGGATTGACTGACCTTCATGTCTTAAAGTAATGATGGACTGTCATTTCTATTTGCTTATTTGAGCTGTTCTTGCCATAATATGGACTTGGTCTTTTACCAAATAGGGCTATCTTCTGTATACCACCCCTACCTTGTCACAACACAACCGATTGGCTCAAACGCATTAAGAAGGAAAGAAATTCCACAACTTAACAAGGCACACCTGTTAATTGAAATGCATTCCAGGTGACTACCTCATGAAGCTGGTTGAGAGAATGCTAAGTGTGGGCAAAGCTGTCATCAAGGCAAATGGTATATTTGAAGAATCTCAAATATATTTTGATTTGTTTAACACTTTTTTGGTTACTACATATTTCCATATGTGTTATACCATGTGTTATGTCATTGTAGAAAATATTAAAAATAAAGAAAAACACTGGAATGAGTAGGTGTGTCCAAACTTTTGACTGGTACTGTATATAAGAACATATTATACACAAGTGTGTGTTAACAACAGTGTCTCTGTCTCAGTGGCCAGGTCATTCCCAAGGTGGAGTACACAGCGGAGGAGAAGGCCACATGGAACACAGTGTTCAATGAGCTGAAGACTCTATACCCCACGCACGCCTGCCGTGAGCACAACCGTGTGTTCCCCCTGCTGGAGCAGTACTGCGGCTACAGGCAGGACAACATCCCCCAGCTGGAGGACATCTCACGCTACCTGCAGTGTACGACAACAGATCGTGCCTAAGTGCCCCATTTCCTATGCTTCTTTAAGCGTCCCACACACACTGACATGATACCCTCCCCTCCTCTCTGTTTTAGCATGCACAGGTTTCCGGTTGCGCCCAGTGGCTGGCCTGCTCTCCTCTCGGGATTTCCTGGCTGGTCTGGCCTTCCGAGTCTTCCACTCTACACAGTACATCCGTCACCAATCCAAGCCCATGTACACACCTGAGCCGTGAGTGTCACCCTCATATAATTTTAAGGAGAAAACACACCGCGCTGAATGACAGTCTGAAATTCGTCTGACGTTTGTTCAACATTCGTTTGGCAAGGTGTGTTTTAGGGACCATCTGATTTCCGTCATTTTCGCCCGTTTCCACATGTAGAATCGGCACCCTGTTAAGTACTCTCGGCCGGCAAATGCTGCCGGTGTATCCGTGCCTTTATACAGGTGTCACATCCTACCTTGGGACCAGTTGTACATAGTTGATTATGTTCTATAGTCATTGACTTAAATCTCTCCACAGGGATATCTGCCATGAACTCCTGGGGCATGTTCCTCTGTTTGCTGACCCCACCTTTGCCCAATTCTCACAGGTAAAGAACACAAGAGGACATGAACGTTCTTTAACCACTGCTGGTATCATAACTTAAGAGAACTATCCATTGTTGGCGTGAAAAAAGGCACCATTGTAAAGATCAGCTTCAAACACAGTCATGCTAGTCATAATGTTCTTGATTGAGGAGAATGCCATGCAACTGTACCGCATGTGCCAGTCTTTCTCTAATATTGGTTTTGCTCCTGTAGAAGGATTTCAACTGTGTTACATCACAATATCCTGAAGCAGATATAGTCAATAACATGATTTATTTGACACTCTTTTGAACAGGAAATCGGTCTGGCTTCTCTGGGTGCCCCCGACGAGTACATTGAGAGGCTTGCTACTGTAAGTATCTCAGACGTCTCACAACATCAACTTCAGCCGACTCCTGATACCAGAAGAAGACAAAACAATATTGAATATGTGATGAGCCCTTGTGTCTGTCTGTCTGTCCACAGGTCTATTGGTTCACAGTGGAGTTTGGCCTCTGCAAGCAGGGCTCTGAGATCAAGGCCTATGGAGCTGGCCTTCTCTCATCATTTGGAGAGCTGCAGGTATTTACCTTACATGTACACTTTCCAGAGTGACTTACAATGAGAAATACATGCTAGAAGCAGCCACAGTGGTCACATGTTGGGCATTCTTCACAACAGAACAATTCATTTAGCCATGTGGCTATTTTTGCAAGGGTGTCTTTCATTACCTGTTTTTATGCCCACGTGTCAGGCCTCCTTCCTGCAGTTCTAGTAGACCCAAAGCCCTATGAGGTAGCCCAGTGGGCTGTCAGTCAGCAGCATCGCATTAGTGGAAACCAAGACTGTTCTCAGGGCAGACATGGTTGTAGCTAGATGTGTTCAAGTCGCATCTGGGACAATTTTAGCATTTTAGCTAACCCTTTTTCTAACCTTAACCTAACTCTCCTAACCTGCCACGTTAATTCTCCTAACTGCTGTGTAAGTTCTCCTAACCTGCTATGAAAAGTAACTTCTGCTATAGTCAAAACCGGCAGACCTGCCCTGATACCACTAATGCAATACAGCTGTCAATCAGTTTGTTAGTGGTCCACCCAGGGCTCAGGCTAAATGTATCACTAGGGGAAACTAGTGAGGAGTGGGTTAGTGGTTCACTGGAGAAGTAGGAGGCAGAGACAGAATTCATATCTTAAGTCACCAGTTACATCACAGTGTCAGCAGAGGATGTGCAGTTAACTGAGTCATATCACAGCAGGACCAACTCACGCTGAGACGCGATTCACACTGCACTTCCTGTTTACTGCTGCCGAGGCTCATGGGGCACAGAATTTCATTGAGGAATTGGACACTGCTTGTGATCTGTGACCTCAAAACACCAAATGAGGGCTTGTAACCTGGATTCTGCTCATTGTACATTGATTCACGACAGTGTTACATCTCCCATAAATGGGATTAGTTGGAGTCAAACTCTGGACTAACATTTTACTGTTTTGAATTGTTTTACAGTACTGTTTGACAGACAAGCCCAAGACTCAACCATTTGACCCTGCGAAGACCAGCCTCCAGAAGTACCCAATCACTGAGTACCAGCCCATTTACTTTGTCGCCGAGAGCTTTGATGACGCCAAAGAGAGAGTCAGGTAGAATTTAACATCTGTACAATATTAACCATTTAGGATTTCACATATTCATTCACTGTATTCGCTTCGGAACTCTCTGGATCTTTATATCATAGAATATATATATTCACATTTCCAATGGAATGTCCTGTGTTATGACTCTCTATACAGGAAATTTGCCGACACCATCCCCAGGCCTTTCTCAGTGCGCTACAATGCATACACCCAGAGTATTGAAGTCTTGGATAACACCCAGCAGCTGAGAAACCTGGCTGACAACATCAGTGGTGTGTGACACATTTCTATAGTGTCCTCATAAAACAAACTCCTCAATAGCCCCTTATGCAAATACCAACATCAAGTACTATTAGAAATGGATTCAAACAAGATTTTCTACCAATTGTAATTGATATACACTGTATGTAATAAATGCCATTTAGCATACACTTTTATCCAAAGCGGCTTACAGTCACGCATGAATACATTTTACATAAGACTGGTCCAGGGAATCGAACCCACAACCTTGGCATTGCAAGCACCATGCTCTACCAACTGAGCTACAGAAGACCACACTAGGATTTATTTTTGTCTTGCCTTTTAGAAATCTAAAACATAGTTTAATTGAATTAAAGACAATATCTGTATAAATTCCCAACTCTTACTGGTATTTAATGTTTATTCATCTTCTACAGATGAACTACCTAATTTAATTGTATTGCTTTTATTTTAGGGGAAATTGGGATCTTGTGCAATGCCCTGCGGAAGATGGAGTAAGGAGAACACTTTGGAGACATCCTTCAAAACTGATGTGCACAATGATAGAATCTCAATGTATCTCATCAATCTTGTAGATTTCCATTATACTCTTTGTACTTATAATCTGTGTGCTTGTTCATTATAACATTTACTGCATTCTGCTTCATCTTTAAATAAATTATTCATAAATACCTACTGCAACCCATGCACTAGTCATTTTAAGTAGAACATTTTAATATTAGTAGTCATATTATTAGAGTAGCACTCTCTCAATGAATCACATAGACAGGCATACTACTAGCCAATGAAAATGGCACATCGGGAAAATTAGTCTTTCATTGTAAATATTAAGCGACATAAAACAAGTATTAACTTTCTCTAAATGAATTATTCGATAAGTGAGTGAGGTTTTCGTTAGATTTTTGTTAACTCCAACAAGGAGAAGTATTATTTTATCATACCTTTGTCAGCATGTTCTAGAAATCCAACACCCGCCATTACAGTATTGATAGGTTAACCGACGTAATTTTCCGTAACCAGCTGTGACAGATTAAATTAGAAGAGTGCTATTCCAAAACTATTAGCTCAGGCTTTGAAGATGATCTAATTCGCACTTGAGTATTCTATCTACAGTGGTTAAATCGCAAATAACAAAAATGTATCCTTGCATTATGCTATAAAAAGCTACGCCTATATAACAATAACGAAATACAATGTGTATGTCCAGAATGTTATTAGAGAATGTGTTTGATTATATCCTGAATTCTGATTAATCCAAATGATTGACTGTTTTTCCATTCTTTACTATCACCATCATATTTGTTTGTATAATATGCATGAAAATGTGTTATTATTAACTGGCCAAATAAATGTCTTTATATCCTGAAAAGGTTATCTTTCAAATAAATTATCTCAAAATAATTGTTATGTTTTATTATTTTTTATTATTAGGCTATAATTGGTTGTGAGAACACATGTTGTATTAGAGTCTGTCAAAGTGCGTTTCAGCACCTTGGAGAGCATCTCAAGTCAGGGGAAAATAAATGTTTTGCACAATGACCTGTTGCACCTGCTACAAAGCAATGGAAAGAAACATATATAGCCTAGAATAAACGTAAGTAAGTAAGTAAAACTATCAATATTCGTAATCTTGTTTTGTAGGCTACAAAACGCAGTTTTTTTCAATATATTAGGCCTATAAGTGCTTTCATAAACTATTTTTATTCCATTAAAAGGAGATTGGATGTTATGACGCATAACACCTACAAATCAGACGTGTGCATTTGCGTAACTCATTTCCATAAAGAATTATGTGAGCATTGGTATATAAACCTGTCTCCCTGCTGATGGCAAAGATTTAGACACCGCTGTGCCTCAGTCTCAGTATCCGAGAATAGGCCTATATAGACCATACGATCAAACAAATCATAGCGACTCTGCAATATTCTTTTTAAGACAGTCTACGACAAATCGCCATAAGTTCAATGAAGACGGAGAGTATGGTGCAAAACATTCCGTTCGTCGGCAGAAAGCGAAGTCTGATCGAAGATGCCCGGAAAGAGCGCGCCAGCGGTTCATCGTCCCCTGGCCCATCGCGGTGCGGTGAAAACTTTGTGTTTGAGGAAAAGGAAGGAACCGTGACACTGAACATTCTTTTCGCACTCAGCCATGAGAAGAATGCAGGGTTCTTTAAAACTGGCAAAGTCTTTGAGGTAAGGAAAGCATGTTCATCATTATATATGAGTTGCAGATGGAGAGCTTCAATAAATCAGGTCTACGGCATCGAATCAATGTGATAAAATATAAATGTGTTTGCTTAAATATGATATTTATGTCTTTACCATGCATTCAGACGTTTGAAGCAAAGCTTCTGCATATTGAGAGCCGACCAGGGAGGAAGTCTAAGAACAGTGGCTGTGATGATCTGGAGTTCTTTATGAGGTGTGAAGTGCACAGCTCCGACACAAACATCTTCATCAACTCACTCAAGAGAGTCGCCGACGATGTACGCACCATCCCAGAGGAAAAAGGTTATTAATCATAAGTGTCTAATAATAGTAATGTTTTTATTGGTTTTGTTATCGTTTAGAATACAATAACACCTAATCATTTAAAATTGTGTGAAATAATTATGCTCTGCATATTTTTCCTGTTTCCTTGTTTTAGTTCCCTGGTTCCCCAGAAAGATCAGAGATCTGGATAAATGCAACCTGTTGATAACGAAATATGATCCAGATATGGACCAAGATCATCCAGTAATTGTTTATTTTTACCTTAGGCTACCATTTATATGACATTGATACAATATTTGTAAAATTCACTTGATTGTTAGAAATAATACTCAACTATCAAAAATGATAAAAAACAAAAAAATTTTATGGCTAACTAAATTACTCATTTTTCAGGGATTCAGTGATCCAGAATACAGAAAAAGAAGGTGCTTCATCGCTGAACTTGCAGCGAATTACAAACAGTAAGTAAATTGATCCCATAATTTTCCCCTTTCAAAAAAGTGATTCCCATGTTGTCAGTCGCTCTTGGATGCCAGCACTGCATCATTGGACCAAAGGCATTACATTGTAGTAATGCATTAGTAAAGGAATGATTGATGCATTGATGTATTGATCTCTGTTCCACAGGGGGGAACCATTACCCAGAGTGGAGTACACACCAGAGGAGGTGGCCACATGGTGAGAATAACAGCTCATGTATAGTATACTGGAGATGGACATCGACCACTAGTCTTCTTTCATAATGATAATAGTCTACAGTCAATATACCTGTGGAGTTCGAATGACAGTGTTCTAATGACTCTGCTGCTGCTGTCATTTAACAGGAGAGAGGTATACCGGACCCTGAGGACCATCTACCCTGACCTGGCGTGCAGACAGTTCATGGATGGGCTGCAGCAGCTGGAGAGGGAGTGTGGCTACGGAGAGGACAGTATCCCCCAGCTCCGGGAGGTCTCTGCCTTCCTCAAAGGTGAGGCGCAGCAGTCTATCTCTGCCTGAAGGACAGAGCAATGGCAGCACTATGACCAGCTTCAAGGAATAAAACAGACACCGACAGAGGCAAATCCGGCATGCCCATGACTTTCCATTGACTGAGTAATTCTGGTCAATGACTGTGCGCACCTTATAGATTGATTGTGTCTCGGTTACTTTCATGTAGATTGGTTACAACAGTAACAATAACATTAGGGGTTGTTCTCGTATTGCAGAAACAGTCACCGTGTATGAACATCAGCATGTATGCCACTGGTGAATATGTGTATGTCTGACAGTTGCACCTTGCTATGTGTTCTTGTTTGTCCAGAGAAGTCAGGCTTCCAGCTGCGTCCGGTGGCAGGGCTACTCTCCGCCAGAGACTTCCTAGCTAGCCTGGCCTTCAGACTGTTCCAGTGTACCCAGTACATCCGCCACGCCTCCGCACCCATGCACTCCCCCGAGCCGTAAGTCAATTGGTGTTATTGTCATAGTAGGATCACTTGAAATAATAAATGTGCGTCATGATAATCAGTTTACTAACTGATCATAAATAATAACATCTGTATGATTCATGTGTATCATGATAATGAGTCTAATCAATGGACATATTCACGTGCATCATGTATTCACTGCTTTTGCGCTTCCTTCCCTCAGAGATTGTTGTCACGAGTTACTTGGCCATATTCCTATGCTTGCAGACAAAGAATTTGCCCAGTTTTCCCAGGTAAAAACATTTAGACTTATAATATGGTTCATATAATGTTTGGGAGTAATAATACATCAATTATAATAATACATTAAATGTCATATCATGGCGCAACACTCACAATTGTTTGTCATTTGCAGGAAATCGGCCTAGCCTCACTGGGCGCATCAGACGAGGATATTGAGAGACTCTCAACCGTAAGAGCTGACCTTTGAGCTTTCATTTCAAAATAAGCACTTACCAATCAAATTTAAAACATTAGATACTGCACTGTTGGGTGTTGGACTGCAAATAATGGCCCTTTGCTGCCATCTAGTGGAAAATATAAAATACTGACCAATCTGATAATTTGACTGATGTGTTGTCAGGCGTGAAATGAAGCCTTATAATTTCCTCATCACTTGTTGTCATTCCTCCGACAGCTGTACTGGTTCACGGTGGAGTTTGGACTTTGTAAGCAGAATGGAACTGTAAAGGCATACGGTGCCGGCCTCCTGTCCTCCTATGGAGAACTCATTGTGAGTAGGATTTTACATTGGTACTCTGTAGCTTTGTACTGATAGAGGGGACTAATTCCTAATTTCTTATCTCTGTTTTCATATAACATGCCGCTAAACATTTCTGAAGGAGTCTAAAATGATAACTAATCACTTTTCTTATTTCCATCTTTCAGTATGCTCTCTCTAACGAACCTGAGTACAAGCCATTCAACCCTGAGGAGACTGCAATCCAGCCTTACCAGGACCAGACTTTCCAACCTGTCTACTTTGTCTCAGAAAGCTTTGAGGATGCCAAGATTAAGATGAGGTACATCAATGCCTACAAGTGGTGTATGTCTATATGTGAGCACTTCAGTAAATGTGTAAGATGTGGTGTATACCGTTTGAGTTGATCTTGTCGCTCCTGGATGCAGTGCAGCACTGGTTTTGGAGAGGAGACAGTGGGAACCTCAGGGGATCTGAGTGAGGACACAGAAGTAAATCAGACTGAAGGCAGCTGTTTAGGAGTTAGGGGTTAGAGGTTGCAAACCTGTACTCATAATTAGCATAATATGTTTTGTAATATATTAATGTCATCTGAATGAGCTGAGTATGGATGGACATAGAGAAGGGATGGGCAACTCCAGTCCTCTGGGGCCGGATTGGTGTCACACTTTTACCCCGTCCCTAGCACAAACAGCTGAATAAACTAATTGCATTATAAACTGAAGATCATGGTTAGTTGATTATTGGAGTCAGGTATGTTAGCTGGGGCTGGGGCAAAAGTGTGACACCAATCAGGCCCCTGAGGACTGGAGTTGCCCATCCCTGACAGAGTAAAACACATACAATTCAAAAGGCACTATGTGTGTGTAAGTGTGTGTAACCCATCATTATGAGAGAGATGAGATGACTTGAGGAGACAGTCGGGGTCATACTTAAATTTAACCCATAAGAGTCTAAGCCCTGTCTAAGCCGATTTTTGGGATGTCTCATGGTCTGACAAACACCACTCTAGCTCTGTCACCTTTTACCGCAAATGCGGAAGTGTTACATAGGCGGATGCAGTGCATTGAGACACATCTAATGCAAAAACAGATATCTCTAGCTTAAACTGACAGATTTTTTTATTATGCTAATTAGGGAGTTTTAAACAGGTTCTCCGGCACAAAATGCATATTTCAGCCAATTAAAATCGTCTATTTACTTGTACTTGACAGAACACTAAATTGTAGCTGGTCCCATCCGATAACATGGCACACGTTAGCCCTATGCTAACCTCACCAGGTGGCACTGATTATATCCTGGCACAAGTTCTGCATCAGCCAATTAAAATTGTCAACGTGGTTGGACGTGTTCCAACACTTGTTCATGGAAGCTTCCTTACCATACCTCAGTCTAACAGCACGTTCTGATCATCAAAGCAACTATCATGTGTATTTGACTGACTGGTCAAATTGCTCTCTGTGTGCAGAGTCCACGTAATTGTCGCAGATTGTGGCAAGGGTTCGAATTTCACATGAGTTTCCCTCCCCCTTTGAAATGTAGATATACATGTACTGTATTAGTGTGTTGAAAAGGGACACCTACAGCCAACAGCCTAGCAGACAAACATACTGCTATGGCCTAGTAATCATATTGCATAGGCTATTTACATGGACGTGTACACTTACATTTAGGCCTACAATGTTTTATATGCATTTTTATAATCATCAACTTTGTCACATATAAGTTATTTGAGCATTACAAAGTGTACAGTAGGATTGCAGTTTGCAATCTCGTTATCATCCTAAAGATGGCAGTATTACAGTTATTTTAAAGAAGTTTATCACACTTGGCTATCATTAGGATTCTAATGTAGCTACACATACATGCAGGCCTACAACATTTTGTAGGCTATGCATTATTATGCATTATTATAATCATCCACTTGGTTAAATGCGTTTTGAATTGAGCATCAAGGACCGGCCGTGAATAGTTTTTCCTCAACAAAAAAGCTTGATAGGAGGGGGACTCAAACCCATGGTGAACTATCGATTTCAAGTCAACCGCTTTGGCAGTGTATGCCACCTAGAGGCTATGATGACAATGATAGTCTACATGCTATTTGACAAATCCATAAGGCTCTTCATTATTTTATACGATGTACGATAAACTTAAATGTTGTAAGGATCTCATATAATTTTTCCATAAAGGCACATGGATGTGTGTGAAACAGATAAACAAAAATGTGGGATTTTGTTATAAATGCGAAAACGTGAAAATGTTGTCTAACATTAGGAGTAGCTAGTAGTGTAGTCAAGGATGCATCAATGCAATATTGGCACACAACATTTTGTTACAGACCAACAGAACAGCAAAGATTATGGATATACTGACAAGATACATGTCTCTCCGCCCTAAAAACGGGAGTCGTTGTCTACAAAGAGGCACGGCGGGCTGTCTAGCTCCCGCCTATCCTTTCTTTGGATTGGTGGATACATCTCATTATTGTAATCCTTATCTGAATATTCGATGAGGGTTATTGACATCAACCGCCTGTATTCAATTGAGAGAAATACTATGCTACAAGTCTCATGTCATGAATATCCATAGCCATTTTCGAGACAACTCCAATATAAAGTGTTTTTTTCTCAAAGTTGCCAGGATGTCACGTGTCCTACTTATATTAGTACACTCATAACAACTTAAACATTACATAATTTTATTCGATCAAATAAACCTCACGTAGCAAGTAAGCCATTCATTTCTTTGTTGACCAAATTCGACACTCATTGACCTCCAAACCAAAAAAAACGCACCTGCTGGAGGGAGACAGATTTTCCACAGAGTTGGGTCTCTTGCTTACTCTCTGACAAAAGTAAACCTTGAATTTGTAGGTTTAAAATATCCCTCTAGTGGCCAGGGTTGACCTATTTTAAGAAATGCCATTGGTTGGTGGATATAAAGTCTCATATCTTTGATAGGCTGATGAAGAATTTGTGGCAGGATATAATCAGTGCCACCTGTTGAGGTTAGCATAGGGCTAATGTGTTCCATGTTATCTGATGGCACCAGCAACAATTTAGCTGTCGTGTGCAAGTAAATCAACGATTTTAATTGACCGATACGCATTTTGTGCCAGAGAACATGTTTAAAATTAAATGGTTGCTTATTCGCAAGTATGGACGCAATGTATTAAAACCTTATTGTTCTACCTGCAGGCGGTACTCGTCGTCCATCCAACGGCCCTTCTCTGTCCGGTACGACCCATTCACCTGCAGCCTGGAGGTTCTGGACCAGCCCAGTAAGATCCAGCATGCCCTGGGCCAGATGAGAGACGACCTGAAGATACTACACAGTGCCCTGGAGAAACTGGGCTGAGGGCCTCAACACTGAGCCAGAGACTCAGGGAGTGAAACTGATACATACCCCTGGAGGGGTGGGAAGGGGAAGAGATGTTGGGTCTTTAAAGGTGCAATCTGTAATTACTCTGTGTGGCCATGGAGCCAAATGCACAAACAATCAATGCACAAAATACAGTAGTTCCATTTAAGTCAATCAGTTGAATATCCACCTCTTCAATTCTGCTGGGCCAATATTTGCATTATTATTATTATTGTATTTTGTTAGAGACTAAACTAGATTTCACCTTTAAATGGATGCATATGAAATACTGAATATATTTATTCATCTGAAAAATACCATTTATATATTTATGTGCAAGATTCATTAATATACAAAGAAACTCAAAAGGGGTGATGATATTAATAGTGATTTCGATCCGAATGTGCAAATTGTCCAAATAGATACGCAAGGTAGATGGATTATTTTAAATATGTTATTGGACCATAAACAGATATGGCTCATTAACCTTTACAGACCAAATAATGATGATCCAGACTTCTTTGACAATATATATAATAAATGATCAACCCTGCAAGCAATTCAAGACAATATTATTATGGTGGGAGATTATAATTCTGTTTTAAATAGCTCAATGGACCGTAAAGGAAATCACACCACAATCAATCACCCTCATGCTCTTAAGGAAATCGTGAATGTCATGGATACATTAGAACTAGTAGATATATGGAGGCTTAGATATCCTGATCAAGTGAGATATACATGGCGGAGACTCAGTCAAGCTAGTCGTCTTGACTTCTTTCTTATGTCATTCTCGTTGGCACGAAAAGTTTAAAAAGTGTTGATGGGGGACAGAATGCGGTCGGACCATCATATAATTGGCATATACATTACTCTTACTGAATTTCCACGTGGGCGAGGATATTGGAAATGTAATCAAAGCCTATTGGATGATAATTTATTTTTAACTAGGACAAAGGAATTTATAACTGATAAAAAATGTTATAAATTGATTTGCATTTTAATGAGGGAAATAAGTATTTGACCCCCTCTCAATCAGAAAGATTTCTGGCTCCCAGGTGTCTTTTATACAGGTAACGAGCTGAGATTAGGAGCACACTTTTAAAGGGAGTGCTCCTAATCTCATGTTGTTACCTCTATAAAAGACACCTGTCCACAGAAGCAATCAATCAATCAATCTTGGGTGAGAACCTCCTTCCCTCAGCCAGGGCATTGAAAATGGGTCGTGGATGGGTATTCCAGCATGACAATGACCCAAAACACACGGCCAAGGCAACAAAGGAGTGGCTCAAGAAGAAGCACATTAAGGTCCTGGAGTGGCCTAGCCAGTCTCCAGACCTTAATCCCATAGAAAATCTGTGGAGGGAGCTGAAGGTTCGAGTTGCCAAACATCAGCCTCGAAACCTTAATGACTTGGAGAAGATCTGCAAAGAGGAGTGGGACAAAATCCCTCCTGAGATGTGTGCAAACCTGGTGGCCAACTAAAATAAACGTCTGACCTCTGTGATTGCCAACAAGGGTTTTGCCACCAAGTACTAAGTCATGTTTTGCAGAGGGGTCAAATACTTATTTCCCTCATTAAAATGCAAATAAATGTATAACATTTTTGACATGCATTTTTATGGATTTTTTTGTTGTTATTCTGTCTCTTACTGTTCAAAGAAACCTACCATTAAAATTATAGACTGATCATGTCTGTCAGTGGGCAAACGTACAAAATCAGCAGGGGATCAAATACTTTTTTCCCCTCACTGTATGTGTATGTATTAATATATATATATATATATATATATATATATATATATAAAACATGTGGGATTGGAAGTGATGCAGACAATTACATTGATGGAAGTTACAATCTGCAATATTAAGCTGATCTACCCCCCCCAAAAAAAAAAAAGATTCATTAATATTTCCTTGTAGGGTGTACAGTGGGGAAAAAAAGTATTTAGTCAGCCACCAATTGTGCAAGTTCTCCCACTTAAAAAGATGAGAGGCCTGTAATTTTCATCATAGGTACACGTCAACTATGACAGATAACATGAGAAAAAATAATCCTGAAAATCACATTGTAGGATTTTTTATGAATTTATTTGCAAATTATGGTGGAAAATAAGTATTTGGTCACCTACAAACAAGCAAGATTTCTGGCTCTCACAGACCTGTAACTTCTTCTTTAAGAGGCTCCTCTGTCCTCCACTTGTTACCTGTATTAATGGCACCTGTTTGAACTTGTTATCAGTATAAAAGACACCTGTCCACAACCTCAAACAGTCACACTCCAAACTCCACTATGGCCAAGACCAAAGAGCTGTCAAAGGACACCAGAAACAAAATTGTAGACCTGCATCAGGCTGGGAAGACTGAATCTGCAATAGGTAAGCAGCTTGGTTTGAAGAAATCAACTGTGGGAGCAATTATTAGGAAATGGAAGACATACAAGACCACTGATAATCTCCCTCGATCTGGGGCTCCATGCAAGATCTCACCCTGTGGGGTCAAAATGATCACAAGAACGGTGAGCAAGAATCCCAGAACCACACGGGGGGACCTAGTGAATGACCTGCAGAGAGCTGGGACCAAAGTAACAAAGCCTACCATCAATAACACACTACGCCGCCAGGGACTCAAATCCTGCAGTGCCAGACGTGTCCCCCTGCTTAAGCCAGTACATGTCCAGGCCCGTCTGAAGTTTGCTAGAGTGCATTTGGATGATCCAGAAGAGGATTGGGAGAATGTCATATGGTCAGATGAAACCAAAATATAACTTTTTGGGGGGACCTAGAATGCTGAGTTGCATCCAAAGAACACCATACCTACTGTGAAGCATGGGGGTGGAAACATCATGCTTTGGGGCTGTTTTTCTGCAAAGGGACCAGGACGACTGATCCGTGTAAAGGAAAGAATGAATGGGGCCAGGTATTGTGAGATTTTGAGAGAAAACCTCCTTCCATCAGCAAGGGCATTGAAGATGAAACGTGGCTGGGTCTTTCAGCATGACAATGATCCCAAACACACCGCCCGGGCAATGAAGGAGTGGCTTCGTAAGAAGCATTTCAAGGTCCTGGAGTGGCCTAGCCAGTCTCCAGATCTCAACCCCATAGAAAATCTATGGAGGGAGTTGAAAGTCTGTGTTGCCCAGCGACAGCCCCAAAACATCACTGCTCTAGAGGAGATATGCATGGAGGAATGGGCCAAAATACCAGCAACAGTGTGTGAAAACCTTGTGAAGACTTACAGAAAACGTTTGACCTGTGTCATTGCCAACAAAGGGTATATAACAGTAGTATTGAGAAACTTTTGTTATTGACCAAATACTTAGTTTCCACCATAATTTGCAAATAAATTCATAAAAAATCCTACAATGTGATTTTCTGGAATTTTTTTCCTCATTTTGTCTGTCATAGTTGACGTGTACCTATGATGAAAATTACAGGCCTCTCTCATCTTTTTAAGTGGGAGAACTTGCACAATTGGTGGCTGACTAAATACTTTTTTTCCCCACTGTATGTTTTTATAAAATAATTCCCACATTCAACGAACCAGGGATCAAATTGCTAAGGCTAGGCTAGGTAGCAAACTAAGATGCTTATCTATTTGTAAGGCTAAAATATTCAGTGTTCAGGGGAAGTATTTGGTCAATAACAAAAGTTTCTCAATACTTTGTTATATACCCTTTGTTGGCAATGACACAGGTCAAACGTTTTCTGTAAGTCTTCACAAGGTTTTCACACACTGTTGCTGGTATTTTGGCCCATTCCTCCATGCAGATCTCCTCTAGAGCAGTGATGTTTTGGGGCTGTCGCTGGGCAACACAGACTTTCAACTCCCTCCAAAGATTTTCTATGGGGCTGAGATCTGGAGACTGGCTAGGCCACTCCAGGACCTTGAAATGCTTCTTACGAAGCCACTCCTTCGTTGCCCGGGCGGTGTGTTTGGGATCATTGTCATGCTGAAAGACCCAGCCACGTTTCATCTTCAATGCCCTTGCTGATTGAAGGAGGTTTTCACTCAAAATCTCACGATACATGGCCCCATTCATTCTTTCCTTTACACGGATCAGTCGTCCTGGTCCCTTTGCAGAAAAACAGCCCCAAAGCATGATGTTTCCACCCCCATGCTTCACAGTAGGTATGGTGTTCTTTGGATGCAACTCAGCATTCTTTGTCCTCCAAACACGACGAGTTTAGTTTTTACCAAAAAGTTCTATTTTGGTTTCATCTGACCATATGACATTCTCCCAATCCTCTTCTGGATCATCCAAATGCACTCTAGCAAACTTCAGACGGGCCTGGACATGTACTGGCTTAAGCAGGGGGACACGTCTGGCACTGCAGGATTTGAGTCCCTGGCGGCGTAGTGTGTTACTGATGGTAGGCTTTGTTACTCTAGTCCCAGCTCTCTGCAGGTCATTCACTAGGTCCCCCCGTGTGGTTCTGGGATTTTTGCTCACCGTTCTTGTGATCATTTTGACCCCACGGGGTGAGATCTTGCGTGGAGCCCCAGATCGAGGGAGATTATCAGTGGTCTTGTATGTCTTCCATTTCCTAATAATTGCTCCCACAGTTGATTTCTTCAAACCAAGCTGCTTACCTATTGCAGATTCAGTCTTCCCAGCCTGGTGCAGGTCTACAATTTTGTTTCTGGTGTCCTTTGACAGCTCTTTGGTCTTGGCCATAGTGGAGTTTGGAGTGTGACTGTTTGAAGTTGTGGACAGGTGTCTTTTATACTGATAAGTTCAAACAGGTGCCATTAATACAGGTAACAAGTGGAGGACAGAGGAGCCTCTTAAAGAAGTTACAGGTCTGTGAGAGCCAGAAATCTTGCTTGTTTGTAGGTGACCAAATACTTATTTTCCACCATAATTTGCAAATAAATTCATAAAAAATCCTACAATGTGATTTTCAGGATTTTTTTTCCTCAATTTGTCTGTCATAGTTGACGTGTACCTATGATGAAAATTACAGGCCTCTCTCATCTTTTTAAGTGGGAGAACTTGCACAATTGGTGGCTGACTAAATACTTTTTTCCCCCACTGTATGTATTGATATGATATGTATTGATATGTACAGTGATGTTATACATGTATTGTGAGGAGAATGTACAAAGTAATACATATTTAAAAAAATTCGGTCCAATCAAAGGGCATAGAAGAGAGAGAGATGGGCGTAGGAAATGTAGACGGTAAATATCTCCAAGAATGTTTATCTAAGTAGAGAGATTACAGAGAAAAACTTTAAAATGCATGTGTAAAATAGTGAAAAGAAAGAATGTGAAAAAGCCCAATATGGAGGGAGCTCAAGGAGGGAGACAAGAAAGGATCCGATGTCTGTGTATTTGTGTTTGAGGAGGCGAGAAAGAGACAGAGAGCAAAAGAGAGCGAGAAGGAACATGAGCGAGAACGTCAAAGAGGGTGGAAGTACTACAATATAAGCCCATGTGCCTCTGCCTCCCATTCCAAACCAACTGTTTCCATTTAGAAAATTCTTGGAACCCATTTGTCTTCACGTGTTATTAAGTAAAGGGAAGGAGCTAATTATGAATGATTTAACTATCATGTTTCCTCAGCTGGCTACTGTCAGAGCCAGCATTGAGGCCCAGTGGATCTAGAGCTGGACCCGGTCACAGAGACCTCACAGTAGAGCACTACACGTCAGTAGGGCTTCACAACTGGCATGATAAACTCTCTCCATCTCTCTCTACCTGTGACATGATTCTGCCTTTAGGGCTCAAGGGGTGATATATGCCTTCTTTCTGTATCAGTGACAATGTGTCTGCACCAGAGTTCACCCATATTCATTTTCAAAGCCAGAATGCAAATCAGTCCGTAGATCTACTCAGACTGTAAAACATCATGATGTACACAGTGGCTGTGAAAGCCTCCGACCACCTTGAGTGGGAGGTCTTCCTGTTCAATTATTCCAGTGTAAATCAAACATGGTTCACCCTACTCACAGAGAAACTTAACCTCTCCAGTGCAGAATATTGATCTACTATACCTCTTGACTTGAGTGCAGCAGTGCACACATCCACTTCCTTAACCCAAATTCGAACACTTAATAATTTCTCGTATCTCAGCTTACATCCAGCACAGCTCGAATCCAAAAATCCCCCCCGAAAACCGACCACTGGTATCCAAATCTGCTGAGGCCCCCAAACACAAAATGGGTTGCCATGACGATAAGATAACCACTACTGGTTCCAAACAAAATTATTGTGCCTCACATACTAACCACAAATCCCCCAATGATGCACAGTATCATCCTGCCTTCAGAACTTAAGTGTTTCCTAATGTCATGAACCATCGTTACCTTGGCACGCTAGCCTTCCCCAGACTCAAAAGGATGGGTCATTGGGTTCACAGTCCTCACTGAAGACCTATATGAAGCACAGATCATGGACTGTCTTTTGCCGCATTCATAAACAAAAAAATGCTGCTAAATCCAATGATTAGTGCAGAGACACTTAAAATTAAACGATTACCATAATTATCCAATTTACATTTTGTGTACTGAGTGTTCTAATGTATTATCGTAGTCACATTTAGTCTGTATTGTAATGTTTTGTAGACTTTTCTCTCAACTGCCCTCATCCAGATCAACATATTTCCACTTCAGGCTGGTTTTACATCATGTAGGCCTAAGAAAATCCCCAGGAGATTAAAGGAAAGTATTTTTTACCTCATAGAAAACCTCTAATCTCTTCCTTTGTTTTCGCTCATCTAATACTGCTCATTATTAGCATTTGTTCTCTTTTTCTTGAGCCCCTGGCTTCGCATGTGTGGGTTGGGGTGGAATTAGCTGAAGGCCTCATCTTGTCTGAAGTGGTGGAGGGGATTACAGAGAGAGAGGTGGAGAGTTCACACCTGTCTGATCTCTCTTTGATTCCTCTCTGCGTTTGTTATTACATTACAACTGGAGATTAAGATGGAAGCCAAGTCGGCCTACTAACCAGGAAAGCCTTCCTGGCCTATGAGAAATAGCTCTGTCATGGTTATCTTACTGTTCAACTTCAAACCAAGGATCTCCTTGTTCAAACAAAAACAAAAAAAGATTAAGGGTCATTAGAATGACCTAATATGGATACTTTAATACTGCAAAGTTGTTGAAGGGTTCAAGCTCAGTTTACACTTGATTTAACTTGCCAAAAATTACATGGTATGTCAAAGAAGGTAACAAAGCAGTCTCGGAAATCCAAGACCTAGGGCAGCAACAGTACTAGGTCTGGGATGAATGACAGATTCTCTTGGTTGTTCCGGGAGGGTGCTCTTCAGACAGACAACTCTCCCAACAAATCACGAGGCAGACACGTCGCGATTCGAAACCAACGTTTGCAGGCAAAACCTTTGCTGTGGTTTTAGTGAAGGAAGTTGATGCAAACTAGCCACTAGCAAAAATGCACTCATTAAAAATAACCTCTGA
The DNA here is from genome assembly GCF_964263955.1 of Coregonus lavaretus. Classification (NCBI taxonomy): domain Eukaryota; kingdom Metazoa; phylum Chordata; class Actinopteri; order Salmoniformes; family Salmonidae; genus Coregonus; species Coregonus lavaretus. The sequence continues at coordinate 42,806,932 of NC_139992.1, read as the reverse complement.
TCTCCATCTTGCCAGCTACTATTTTGTGTCCAGGGGATGTTTACGATAGGGCAAGAAGCGTATAAGGCAGTGATTTAAAAAAGCTGGATGTACCAACGCCACCCTTTCCTCTATGCCAATCTGACGTTGTATACGTACAGGTATGTTAAGATGGATCATTGGTACATTGTGGGAGGCAAGCCGTCTGTCTAGAGTAGGTATGGGTAACTCCAGTCCTCGGGGGCCTGATTGGTCTCACCTTTGCCCCAGCCCCAGCTAACACACCTGACTCCAATAAATCAACTAATCGTGATTTTCAGTTTAGAATGCAATTCGTTTAATCACCTGTGTTTTCTTGGGATGGGGAAAAAGTGTGACACCACTCCGGCCCCCGAGGACTGGAGTTGCCCATCCCTGGACTAGAAACTAGTAACAGACCACCAGGTGGGGGTCTTGAGTCACTTTGATTCTGGGAGACACTATTGATCGAGAGATTCATGACTCACATTTCTCACAAAAATCTCCTTGCACTTTGCAATTCTAATTCACCCTAAGAGGATATTATAGCCTTTGGAAAATGTTCAGTGGTGTGTGCATAGAGAGAGGTGGCGGTGTCTTGCTCGCCGACATTGATTTCTCTGTGTTTCACGCAGCTCTTCCAGCACCACTTGCGTCCAACACTGCAAACGTACGGCACCAACCACATTGGACTTGTTCAAACAAAGAGAGTGGACCAGGAGAGCGGTAGCATGTTATGATTGCGGATGGTGGTCAGTGCGTACGCTCCAAGAAACATACGGGCCTGTCTAGCGGGATTGAAAGAGTGGTCTCTCCTCCCCTATACCTGCCTCACTCTGTCGTGCAGAAACACCGCTGTACAATAAAACCCACTGTTTCAGCCCTTACACATACATTCATGGAGTAAAATAAACTGTTCTGTGTTATTCCCTGTAGACACACACACACACACACAACTCCATCCAAAGGGCTGCACCCTCAGACAAACAAAACGTCCATCTGTGGAAACAAGTGATTAGCTGTCACGAAAAATTATTCATTATCAAATTTAATGCGTGCCCTCTTGTAGTTATAATGCAGTAAGTAAGTTCTATTCTCACACATGGACCATCCAATAGGATACAATGAGCCCTTGTTTCTAATAGAGAACTCTGCTTCTGTTGGCATATGGTCCAATGTCTCCCATGCTCCATCTCAGCATCACTGATCGTCCCCACCCACTACGACTATGAGATGTGTGGCTCTTGTGTTTTCTCCCTTTTCTCTGGAGAGACAAATCACTCATCCCCTCTGCCAGCTAGTAGTATCTGACCTGAAAAGACCTCTACTCCCAGTTTCCTGCGCATCTCTTCCAAAACAACTTTTCAAAACCTTTTTCCTCTCTCTTTAGTTTCCTCCCCTTGTCTTAATCTCAGGGTTTACCCAATAGCAGGAGCAGGGCCTGGCTGCCTGCGTTAGGCCTTCCCAGGCCTCACTCTGCAGGTGGAATAGGACCTATGAGGGTGGGGACGGCTGTGTGTGTGTGCGTGAGACAGAGAGAATGTGTATGGGTGAGTGTGTGTCTGTTTTACAGAGAGAGAGTGAGCACCTGTAGAGGGATTGTGGTGTTGATCGGTAGAGTAGAGTGCTGGCAGCACTGAGCTCACACATTCCTGTGACCTGCAGCTCACCCTGAGGCACTTGGCAGAACATCATAACAGACTAGCACTGATACGCTTCTGAGAAAGACAAAACCAGCACCGCTTTTCACAGAAGCCAAGTTCCACCCTTCTGTTTGTCTGGGTATGACCTGAAGGGGCGGTCAGTTGTCGGACTCTAAAATAAAGATCAAAAGTCCAGGATGTGTCTAAACTTTCAATTCAGAACTCAAAGCAAACAAAAACATGGAAAATTAAATACTTTATTGAAAAATTATGAAAATAGAAATATCCGACCACACCTCCGGTCAAATAGTTTCAATTTACAGTTGCATTGCCTCCCATACGTCCATAGGGAGCGACTACATTACATTTCTGTCATCCAAAAAGAGAGCTTTCGGTCACCGCCAATTACACAGAGTGGGAGGGACCTGTGCCAGCTTAGACCCGCCCCCACCGTGGCTGATCCAATCATCACGGGCTGCAACAACACCACCATATAAACATAAGAAACCCGGTCCAGGAAGCATGTCACATTATCCCCATTCCCAACACTCTTACTGAACATTATTCCCACACTTTTATTACTCAGAAACTGACACACTGTGCCAATGCAAACAGCCAAACACACAGCTCACTGACCTGCGGGTGACCCAAGTGATGCACTAGTAACTGACTGCTGATCTTGCCTGGACATCCTGTTGTGGAGAAGAGATTCTCATTGGCCCGAGACCACCTGGAAGACCATGAGACCCGTGGTTACAGTAATTGCTATCACCATTATCATCATCACCACAGCCATTATCATTGACGTCGTCGGCAGCAGTGGTATCAGCAGGACTACTGCAAAATGCATCACAATACTCTGAAGGACAGAGGAATTGGAAGCATTCGGGATCCTTGGGACGTCCCTACCCTAAACCCTAACCTCTACCCTAACCTTAACCATTTCAAATGTTAACTTCAATGGGGTAGGGACATCCCAAGGATACCAGATAGCAAGGACCTTGGAAGCAAGGACAAAGCAGTTACCTGAAGTTTCCTGCTCGTTCTACATGGGCAGGCCTCTTCTCTTGTGGGTAACTACACACAGACAAATAACCATTAACAAATCCCATTGTTATACAGCATGTAACTGAGGTGAAGGGTAACCTTGTCTGTGACATAAAGACTTGTGTTAGCTCTTGGGGCTAACAAAGTCTTGTGGCGTGCTAGAGACCCGGGTTCGAACCCAGTTGGTCACAAGCATCTGTCCTGCCACTCACCTGGAGCGGGTGATATCCCAGATGACCCAGTCGCTGCCCGTCACCGCGCCCACCTTGATGGTGTTGGTGAGGCACCAGTCGGCCGACATGAGCGGCGACTGGCCACAATCCAGAGAAAGAATGGCCTGCTGGGTAACAAGGTCATAGAAGCGGATCGTCCCCTTCTTCTCGGCCACCATCAGCTGGACGGAGGACAGAGGTTTAGTATCACTACATCTTTTAACTCTCACACTACATCTTTTAACTCTCACACTACATCTTTTAACTCTCAAACTAGATCTTTTTTAACTCTCACACTAGATCTTTTTTAACTCTCACACTAGATCTTTTTTAACTCTCACACTAGATATTTTTTAACTCTCACACTAGATATTTTTTTAACTCTCACACTAGATCTTTTTTTAACTCTCACACTAGATCTTTTTTAACTCTCACATTAGATCTTTTTTAACTCTCACACTAGATATTTTTTAACTCTCACACTAGATCTTTTTTTAAACTCTCACACTAGATCTTTTTTTAACTCTCACACTAGATCTTTTTTAACTCTCACACTAGATCTTTTTTTAAACTCTCACACTAGATCTTTTCACTCTCACTAGGTCGTATAACTCTCACAAATTATTTAAACTCTCATTATGAAACTGGAGAGCCCTGTTACTGTACGCACTTTGAAGACATCTTCAGGATGCCAGCACACAGTGACGCCAGGGGAGCGTAGTCTGAATGTAGTGGTTTCATTGCCCTCCAGGTCCCACACCCTGTGGGGACAAGAGAGGCCATCAGGCATGAATGGGAAAGGGCACTAGCTGGACACTACAGGATGGTCGGAGAGGGGGTGTGCTCAGGGGAAATAAACATTTTAAGGATTGTAAGAAAATTCCCATTTAGAAAACAACCTCAGACAGGATGTCTGGGATTCAAAGAAACAACCGGGTCTGAAGCTTCAGATAAAACAGGTCCTGTCAAAAATGACAAATTATCAAGTCCAAAAAACAAGATTAATAAGCACTCAATTAGCTGTACTGGAGCGGGACGCGCAGCAGTGCTAAAAACAGCTTCCGGAGTCCAGCTACCCCGTGTGTGGAGAGGAGATGACGCGCAGCACAGTGCAGGCAGACGCCTTGGTGCTGACAGCACACAAAACAAAGGATTACACACGTTAATGGCAGCTAAAAATACCAAACAGAACAAAAGACATCATGGCTGGCTGGCTGTTTTTGTCAAAAAAGCTAGGTTACAAGCTTCCATCCAATGCACCTTTCCCCAGGCGTTTGTGTGACTCTCTTCAGAATATACTCTAATGAGTGAACAGCACACAACAGGTCTGTAATGGTGACAGTGTTTTTGTGAAAGCACGTAATGCCTGCGTGTAATTTATCTAACTTCTGCCAGTTGTCCAAGAGATGTGCACACAGAGCCTCACTAGTACCGCCCTTCTTTCATGGAAAAAGGGATCTTGGTTGTAATCTGCCCCGAGCTGTGAAGACAGACGGCTGGGGCCCTGCGCTGACGAGCGAGAAGACCGAGGATACAAGGCAAACATGCGCGCAGATGTAATAAATCACTTGGAGAGGACAGGCTGCTCCCGAGACCACGATCTACTCTTTAACCACATCTGAAAGCCCTCCTCAGCGAACACAAGGCCTCATATCTAACAGAACATTCCCCTGAACCAGGAGGGAATAAACTTGCAAGCGGTTTTTAAAAAACAAGGACCGTGAGATTGGGAGCGATGTGAAGGCGCTGACTGATGAGGTCATGCAGAAGACATCATCTAATAAAGCCCCAAAGTCCTTCTAAATGTCAATCATGTTGGAGAGGTGTCTTCAGTGGAGAGGATATGATTATGCCCCATCCCAGATGAACACCTCAGTAAACAAACATTCAACTTTTCCTGTGTCTTCCCTGCAGGGGATAAAACACCCTCATATTTCTCCATGAGAGCTTTTGCTTCTTTACTCGACACAGAAGTCAGAATGGCCCTGTGTAGAGCGCAGTGCAGACCCTCCTCCTTAGAGCATGAGTGAGGTTGGAAGCCTCAGACCACAGCAGACAAACAAGCATAAACCCTCTCTTCTCAGACCACTCGCCAAGCAGAGTTTAATCGCACGCTACGCCGCATCCGGCCAAGTTGTGGTCAACCACCTTGCCCTTCAAATGGGGAAAGATTATTATTTTTTAAACATAACCCTTGCTGAACAAGGTGAAAGGCATGAAAGGGGGCAAGAAACAAGACTGAAACCGCCACTGACAAAGCACTGTGTAATTGCATAACACTACAACTGACATGACATCAAGCAATAACACTGGGCTTCATGTACAATAGAGTTGAAAGGCAAGACAGCATTTGAAGTCTGTGTGTAGATGTGAGTGAGAAAACAGCAGCTGCAGGTGTTTCATTTTGGTCAATGTTTTCCAAATGAGCGTAGGAAATGGGAAATGTAGTGTGCACTGTGTGAACTAAATGATTGGAGAGTGCAGGGTAAATAACCTTGGCGACTCTCAGGGGAACAAGGGTTGAGAAAGACTAACAGTAATCCCACCTCAGAGCCTCACAGGGGAGTCCAGGCGGAGGTGCACAGCACACCATCTCCACCTCCCCAAAACCACATCAGCATCCATCTTGATCGGATCTGCTCAAGTGTCTTGAACAATAACATGATCTTTAACAGACATTTGGACTGTTGAAATAATTATCTCAGCCATTAGTCATTTTTATTGGATCAGTTTGCTCCTCTCGCTAGAGTTGATGATGGGATCTCCTAGCACGGAGCAAAAAAAAAAGCGTGAGAACAGGAGAAGAAAAGGTTAAAGGAAAAGAGGAGATGAAAGATTGGGATTTTGTCGAGTGGACAGCCTAACTGACAGAAAGCTTGACTGGCGGGTTCGAGTGGGGAGAAAGTCTCAAACTATTGTGATAACGCCTCAGAAATACTTTCCAAAAGGATGACACAGAGAGATCATACACAAAATAATTTCTTAAGACATAAAATAAATATTTGAGATCCCACACATCAAATAGTTGCAGCAGGTGTCTCTGTTCAAGCCCCTTAAGTAAGCTGTATTCTGCTGACCCATCTGAACACGAAACCAGAGCGGGCTGAACTGAGGAATACATCCAGAAACATACCTACTGCAAATACAATTGTAAGCTAACAGACACAATGGGACCCCAGCCCAGAGAGGTTGGGACCTCTGGCAGACACTCTGACCTCAGTGGGAGGCTGTGACCTTCTTCTAGCTGCTACAGGTGGCTACTCCGGCTGGAGTAGAGTTCCCACGCAGGAAAGGACAGTGTTGACAAAGAGCACAGCAGAGTTATGGTAGGACAACCTGCCAAGTGTACGAACACACACACTCAGTAGAGAAGCAGGTCCACTGTTCTTTTCTCTCACCCTATCAGGGGTCTCAGTTTGTGTGGGCTGCCTGGAAGGCCCCTCTCCTGTTAACTTGATCTTTCCCTTGTTCCACCTCACTCTTCCTCCTGCGTCCCATATTTTCTCAACGTGACAGAATTTAAATCTTTCTGCAGATGGAGCCGAGCAAGCGTACCCCTGTTTTCTCTGGCCAGACCATTATAGAGGGAGGCTGAGGGAGAACTGAGCACTGATGTTTCTCGCAGTAGCAGAGCTCCAGCCCCAGCTCAGGCCTCTCTCTCTCCCCACATCCCTCATCCTAACCAACACTTTAGAGCATTTAGGCAGGGCGGAAGGAGATTGAGGAGATAATTCAACCATGGCCTGTATTTGATGACTGGAAGTGTAACCGCAAGCTCCAGGCTCCTGAAATGATGAGTTTATGAATAGAAAGCAGATGTTTCAGGTGTGTTTCTCATCCAGGGAGCGTTGGGTTTAAAGATGGCGATGAGAGACGTGCTCTTTCAGGCTCTAGCGGAGAGAAAAGTAGGGGCCAGTCATTCATTTCTAAGCTGCTAACTTTATTAAATGTACTCACCCATCAATCACAGATAAAACAATACGAGCTCACATTGAGGGGGAAGGGGTAAGAGGGAGTAGGATTGGTGCCAGGCTTTCACCCTAGCAACAACCCTAATTACTAATGTAACAGGAGGTCCCTCAGGTTCAGTGGAGGCTGCTCAGGGGAGAACGGCTCATAATAATGGCCGAAACGGAGCAAATGGAATAGCAAACACGTGGAAACCATGTGTTTGATACCATTCCACTGATTCCGCTCCAGTCATTACCACGAGCCCGTTCTCCCCAATTAAGGTGCCACCAACCTCCTGGGCTCAGGTTACACCATGGTTACCCCATGGTTACTCCTGGCTACCGACATACTCTTTCCTTCTACTGATTGATAGGCCACATTGGGGGACCTTGTTAAGTGTCAACCTTAAGGAGAGGAAAAACCTCCAGCAGTACTGAAGCTAATTGGATTTCCATATTTAACCAATTACTTTCGAAAAGCTGGAGAAGCGGGGTGGTGTGCTTACGCACGGCAACACCGGGGTGTGTTGTGATAAGCATTGGGTTTCATTGTGGAAACACAGTCAGGACTTTCTGCACCATTAACAGAGAACAGAACACAGAACCAAGAGCTGGGGGAAGACACTCATATTCTTCTTGCTGAATGAGAAGACTGACCTGCATGTATGGTCGTCGCTGACCGAAGCGATTTGTTTCCCCTCTGTGGGTTCGAACACTAAGTGGTTGATGTAGCTGGTGTGACCCTCCATCACCTAGACAACCACACAGACATCACCACAGAAACACAGAATATACAATTAACAAACGCTGCATTTGGTGCGAGTGTACCATAGACTGTAGGACAGTGCCCTGGCTCCTTGTGTGTGCTAGGTTCTTGAATAGGCTAATATAAAAGCCATTCACTAAGTACCTACTGCCAGTGTGCTACATACAAATGGCTTGATTTAAAGAAACCAGATGCCAACTAAACTGACAGGTGCAGTGGTAGTTCCAGCGTGATCTAGTCGTGAGGGCGGGAGTTCCAGTACTCTACCTTGACTTCATGTTTATTCTGAAGATCAGAAGTCAACAGCCTCACTTTTCTGTCTGCTGCTGCAGTGCAAAATCTGGAGAGAGAGAGAGAGAGAGAGACAGAGACAGACAGAGAGAGAGAGACAGACATAAACAAAGAAAGAGAACATCAAAACAGCCCATCCTCCTCAAAGACACGCGTACGTACACACACCCAGGCACACGTACATGTCTATGCGTGTCTGACTGCACTGCAACGTGGGTTGACACCTTTGGATGTTTGCGTCCGTGTGGTAAAGACTTGGACATGGTCCAATGGAAACACTGCCAGGGAGATTCTAACTGCGAAGATAAACATGGAGAAAAACAAGATTCCTCACCGACCTCATGCCATTTCAGCATTTCTGTTTCAGAGACTAACTAACGCCTGGAAGAGGACTTTGCCTCTAATCAGTCGTAGTATATACCAGCGCCTGCAATTACTTACACAATTACACTAACTCACTTATGACAAGAAAAACACACATATCGCAAGAAAAACAGACGCATTTTCACGCATTTGCAGTCGCAGGAACAGACGGATTTGGCATGATGTCGCGATACACAGCCAGAATATTCTCCCAAGCAACTGGTACAGGTGATTATACCAACAACTGATACATAGCCTAGTAGTCAGCAAATTGTGGAGGGCATTTCACCCTTCTTTCAACTCAATTGCTGGGCATTGCCAAAGATCTATCATCAAACCTCTAATTCAATACATAACTCACAGTCTTGTGATACAAATGTTTCTAACTAGATTTAGCCTATGCTGCAGGAATATTGTCAATGAAAGAACAGGTGCCAAGTGGGAGAACATTTCTTCATGAGACAATCTTCAAAGAGTTGTCAATGTCACAGGGTTGACTAATGATTGGGTCTGTTTTGGCCCTGAGCTGATGCTGGGGAAGTGTTCCTGACAGTTCACCAGAATCTACCAGGAGGTTGCTGACTGGACCTCACATGGCTGGCCTGGTAGAATCTGGAAGCATCCCAGCATAAGCCCCCTGCCCCCTCCTCCTCCTCCTAGCCGGCCCCTGCCTCAGGCACGCCCGTGAGAACACTGTACTTTTCCTGGAAGGCATAACTACGTGCAAAACTAGGGGAGGGACAGAACTTGAGTGGAGGAGCCATCAGCGCAATAACATGTGCGCACGTCACACGCCGGCCCCCAGGGCCCTGCAGACTTAACCACAGAAGGCCAGGAAGTATTGCTGCCTTTCCCTTTCAATTAAAGCAACTTGGAAACATCTCCCGCGGGATTACAGCATTCCCATCCACAATTCCAATTAAGAGGAAAACCTTGCTTTCTATGTAATAACGTTCAACTTCCTTTTTTTATCAAACCACACCTGAAATAACTGGGTTGGTATTCTTGCAGTGGGCCACTGAGAATAGTAGGATGACTGGGCTTCATACGGTAGGTGAATGTGGAATGCAGCTGGGCCAAGACTACTGAGGGTTTTATACCACTGACTGTCACAGAGGTGGTGTAGATGGATGATCCAGAGATATATTTAGATAAATATATGGCTCTGGGATAAGCAGGTGACAGGTGGTCCTGCCGTACATACCTACACGTACTCTACGGTCACAAGACACAAGCCTCATTGTTCCAAGAATTTCTTAGCAAACAGCTGGAGGCAGGGCTTTCTCCTATAGAGCTCCACTTTTATGAAATGGTTTGCCGATTCATATGAGAGACGCAGATTCGGCCTCATCTAAATCTTTCCTGAAAACTCATCTCTTCAGTAGGTCCTATGATTGAGTGTAGTCTGGAACCAGGGGAGCTTTTCACTATACTCAACTTGAGTGGGTTGAGTCACTGATGTTATTTTCCTGTCTGGTCTTGCGCCCCCTCGGGCTCGTGCGGTGGGGAAGATCTTCGTGGGCTATACTCTACCTTGTCTCAGGGTAGTAAGTTGCTGGTCTGTTGATATCCCTCTAGTGGTGTGGGGTCTGTGCTTTGGCAAAGTGGGTAGGGTTATATCCTGCCTGGTTGGCCCTGTATCGTCAGACAGGGCCACAGTGTCCCCCGCCCCCCCCCGTCTCAGTCCCCAATATCTATGCTGCAATAGTCTATCTGCCGGGGAGCTAGGGTCAGTCTGTCCTATCTGATGTTTTTCTCCTGTCTTATTTGGAGTCCTGTGTGATCTTAAGTATATTCTCGCCCTCTCATGTATTGCTCGCATGCTCGCTCTTTGAGGTTTTAGGCTGGGTTTCTGTATAAGCACTTTGTCTCATCTGCTGGTGTAAAAAGGGCTTTATACATTTGATTGATTGACTGAGGTAGGAGCTGATGATGAAGAGAGAGAAAAAAACAGTAGTGCAGGTTCAACCCACAGTGGTGGCTGGTCCAAATAACCAACTAACCACGTCTTCAGTCTGCACCATGTTGAGCTGAATCAGTTGTTACTTATTGCAGGGCTGGAATGAAAGCCTGCACACCAAGCAGCACTCCAGGACCAGAGTTGAAGACACCCTGATGTAAAGACAGAAGACAGCTGCAAGAACTAAAAGGAGTGAGGTACCTGATGAGTTGGGGCAGCTTGTCCAGCCGAGACTCAGGGCTCCATGCAAGGCAATCCACACGTAACGCATGATGGAAAACACGCAGTGTGGTGAATTCAACCCCCTCTACCTCCATGTCCTCCTCCTGCACAAACAGTGGTTCACATCACACATGGCACCAAAACACTGACGGTTTCTCAATTCCTCATGTCCCCTATCCATGCCTCCTCAGAGGGGAGGAACCTTGGGAGGATCTTCCTTTCGATGCATTTTGAGAATGGAGGCGAGAAGAGAGGACATGAGGAAGAGGAAAAATGAAGAAAGAACCAGTGGCTACTGAGAATGTGGATCTGGCAGGCTACCACTCACCTGGAAGCGGCAGGTGCCTACCACCACATACTGGTTTCCTCCATAGGCCAGGAGGGACGCAGCTGAGCCACTGTCAAAGGGGCTGAACTCCACCACATGGACGTAGTCGTCACAGGGTACTGTGTAGCTGGCTCCCCGACCTGAGTCCTCCATGCTAAATGTATTTTGGTGATGCTTATGTCCGGTGTATTTACTGTTTGGTTTGACTTTACCACCTGCATCAGGGTTGAAGAGGGGTTAATCTTTCAAAAGAGAGGATATTAAATTATTAGAACTTCCTTATACAGAAACAGCACATCTGTATTGAAAGCCAAAAATAATACTTCCGTATGCACACTCAAGCGAGCCAAAGCTTATATACTCCAGTAGTGGGCTAACTTGTTTGGGGGGATTCATATAGCTTAAAGCCTGAACATTAATGTGCCTGTTTAATTTATGTGGTAGTCACTGAGAAACTTATTGTAGGGAGTGACAATAAGATAATCAAGAGATCATCAGAACAGCCCTAAATGCAAAACCCATCAGTCATATAGATCCCTTGCTACAGTTTCACTAGGAGAGACATACCAGACAAACACAGACTTGTCTGGTTTTTCCAGGAAGGGTGGGGTGAAACACCCTTCTCCTGGGCAATGTGGGTCGGGGGGTTGTTTAGATGGAAGCTTTTTAAATGTGTGAAAGGTCATAGGTGACAGCTGTCACAGTGATCACATAATGGGACACCATTCTTGCTGTTTTACTGACATCATGTAAGCTGTAGGTTCCCAAACCTTTTCACTCAGGCCCCGCTTCCAGCATTGGGGAACATCCCGCGCCCCACGTCTATTTCTATGGGCACAAACACTGTTCATGACACAAACTGTTCACACCCATCTTGTTGGCAGAGAGAAAATGTTGCAGGTTTTAAAGCTTATTTCCTGCAATCTTACACATTTTGTCATGGGGTGCAGAGAAAATGTTGCCATTTTAAAGGTAATTTTCTTGCAGCTCTATACACTTTGCCATTTCTAATGTGTATACATGTGATATGAGTGACCAAAACATTACAACAAAATATATGTGCTAAAAAACCTTAGCTGACATGGGCTAGTTGATCTGGACATTTCTGACAAGTTATAAATAGGTATTCAATGACTGACATTACATTTACATTTTAGTCATTTAGCAGACGCTCTTATCCAGAGCGACTTACAGTTAGTGAATACATATATATATATTTTTATACTGGCCCCCCGTGGGAAACGAACCCACAACCCTGGCGTTGCAAACGCCATGCTCTATCAACTGAGCTACATCCCTGCCGGCCATTCCCTCCCCTACCCTGGACGACGCTGGGCCAATTGTGCGCCGCCCATGAGTCTCCCGGTCGCGGCCGGCTGCGACAGAGCCTGGATTCGAACCAGGATCTCTAGTGGCACAGTTAGCACTGCGATGCGGCGCCTTAGACCACTGCGCCACTCAGAAGACATGACGAGGAAACTGATGACGCACTACCCAATTTCGAAATTGCATTCTACTATTCCAACTTTCAAGACTACGTTTAAAGCCGGACTGAGTTCCTAAAATAAATTATGATAATAATTGTATGTTTTTATTTTGGGGGTGGGGGGGGGGCTCAGGGGGTGCACCCCACAGTTTGGGGACCATTGGGCTATTGGACTCCAAAGGTTAACATCAAGAGGGGGATCCACTAAGTGAGGGCAACAGAACAACATTTCACTACACTGGATCATTCAGTCTCAAGTGTTATTGTTTGCTGATTGCAGTCTTAAAGGGGCAATGTGCAGCACAAACAATTACAAAGCGGGCCACCCCACCACTGATTTGGTAAACAGCTGCAGGATGGGGCTTGAGAAATGTAACCACTCAAATTCATGGACAGAGCTATGGATACAAGTACTGACCATCTATGACAGGGGTAGGCAACCCTGGTCCTGGAGTGCCATAGGCACTTCATGTTTTTGATTTAACTGACCTGGAAGACCAGGTGTGTTGAATTTAGGCAATCACTGAACTGATCAATTAACTAAGTAACTCAGTGTGGTGCCTAGTTGTGACAAAATCCTGCAGTACCTGTGGCACTCCAGGAACAGGGTTACCTACCCCTGATCTATAACAAAATTATAGCATTCATCATGTTTTGAAGCTATACAGTGTTTTTCAAAAAAATTAATAAAAACAAGCTTATATTTTGGGTTCTGATGAGGGTACGACAGTTGAACTAAGCTCATGAGGCATCTATGAGTTATATTATTCAATAATCAATGAGTATGCTATTTATATATAATTAATTTAAAATGTCTAAAATGATTGTAGCAACTTCAGATTGCTCCTTTAAGTAGGCTAGCTAATTACTCTAGTTAGCGTACTGGCGACTTAGTTTGCTCCGAAATACTTTAGATAGACCCTAATCTCAGGAGTTACATTAGGTTTGGCTAGGCATGAACAATTTAAGGGTATGTTAAACATAGAAGCCATCTAGTTAGTAGGTTAGTTGTCAAGGAGGCATGTGCTGGCTATTGGTAGCTTAACAGTGCACAAACGGTCAGTACTGTAACTAGCTAGAATACTTAGCTAGCGGCTAGCAGTTAGTTAGACTATTTATCTTCCTTGTAACCATCAGAAAAGGTGGTAGCATTGGCTTCAGGACATGCTCTGGTAATGTTACATTGTGAAATGCTAAGTAACTAGCAGTCCCCCACCCCACCCACTGTTGTACAAGTTAGCTTGCAATATAGCAGAGCTTGCTAACTACTAACGTGTAAACATGAAACCAGTTGGCTAACTAGCTGTTAATAACAGACAGCTAATGTCTAGCAAACGCTAGCAGCCTACAACACAATACAGCGATTAAAAGTGATGACAGCCTTTGGCAATATAATACAAAATATTTCAACAAATAACGCGGCTTTTTAACTAGCATAGATAGCTAGCTAATTCATAACCATACCTATGCGCGCCTTTCAGCATGTTCGCTACAACTTCTGCCCCCCCCCCCCCCCAAAAAAAAACTGCATTGGTGTCCGTGTTGGAACGTACCATGCCGTTTTATTCTTAAATTCTAGGGGGACCGCGCTGAGATTAAAACGCAATTGTGCACCACTTTGACACATTACACACTATTGCTATATTAAAAACACTTTATAAAAAATAATAAACGTTCTCACACGAAACATAGTCAGGTATGCTAAAAACAATATTTGGTTCTGTGATAAAGAACCACAGATAGCCATCGTAGCAACCTAGGCGTGGTTAGATTATGAAGCAGAATCTGATTGGTCAGAGTAGTTATTTAGCAGGAGTTTTAAAAAAGCGTCAGCTGGTTGTGCATTGGTTACGTGGGTGGTGAATGTATTTTGGCGATACTTTGACTATATCCCTAAAATATTCGAGATATCGAAATAGGTGGTGTTTGAGGCTGTAACATTTGTTTAGGTAAGTATGTGTTTAATGGTGTTTTATTTTTTCACTAGCTACCAGCAATCTACATCGGTATTGTTGTAACTAAGTTTTGTATCCACTTTAATTAACATTAACCATTTTAACTAATACATTGTTACATGCCGTCATACACTACTTTGTTTGCATTAGTTACATTGCAGTTTTGAAGGTTTCAGTACATATAACTAAACATTGTCTTTGTTTGTCACCTTCACAGGGACAATGGCGACTTTAGAGGACAGTCTGAAGACAATAGTGAGAACCTTCAGGCGAGAATGCCACCGGGTTCTTGAGTCAGAGAGGACTACCATCCATGGGGCAGATGGAATGTTGATGGTTCTACAGCTGGCCATTGCAGAGGTCAATAAACAGGTAAAACTGGTAACATTTATAAGCTATGAATCCCTCACTGTGGGCAGTGGCCTACAGCAGATTTGCGAGGCCCCTACAAGACTGAGAAAGCCCCCCCCCCCCCTTCCTAGAATTCTACACATTTTGCCATGAGGCTGAGAGAAAATGTTGCAGTTTAACAGCTAATTTCCTGTAATTCAAAGCATTTTTTACGTGTCTTGTAACAGGGGAGGACCATGTAGCTCCGTGTAGCTCAGTTGGTAGAGCATGGCGTTGTGGGTTCGATTCTCACGGGGGGCCAGTATGAAAAAAAAAATTATGCACTCACTAACTGTAAGTCGCTCTTGATAAGAGCGTCTGCTAAATGACTAAAATGTAAATGTATATGCTACAATAACAGTACTTGTTGCATTTACAACTTGTCTAAGTCCTAGCGTGTACTGATTTCAGCTAGTGTATAGCTGTGGATTGACTGCATTGTTTGAATGTAAGTGGCAGTTAATTTGAGAGAAATTAATGGAGTCATTCATCTAAAGCTAGTTAACAAACATGCAGTGCAGACATTTTTCACATTCATTATTTTACACCATCACAGCACTGGCAATCCATGGTGGACCAACTCCCTGGCCAAAATGGCTGATCTTTATCCCATCAGAAGAAGCTTCATGTCCATTCTGGTATTTTAATTCCTAATTCTTTTGGGTTGGGGCCTCCCAAGCCTGTGTGGTACGCCAGTGACTGTGGTCCTAACAGACATTGATACTGCAATCAAAGCCATAACATTTAATGTCATAACTCCAAACGTGTTGTCACTAAGGCAATGAGTTTATCTACACCCCTATTATAGCCATTTGGGCCTGGTTTCTCCTGATCACATGGTCAGAAAAGACTCCTGACCCTATAAAGTAATAATCACACCATTTGTCCCACCCTTTGTCCCACCAGACTGTATGGGAGGATAATTCTCCATGATCTATGCATTATGATTCCCATCACAGGCAGCAGTCATGGCTATAAGCCATCTGCTTTTGCTCTCTTCTGACAGGAGAGTGGAGAGTTCAGTGTTGCCCTGAGCGACGTCCTGATGGCCTGGAAACACTTACTGTTAGACAAACTTCACCTGCCCCTTCACGTTGACTCTCCCCGACCAGAGAACTATGACATCATCAGGAAAGAATACGACTCCTTTCTGAAGCGCACCAACACTATGGACCTGATTGATATCCACTCTATGTACAAACAGCTGAGGGTTGATCCGGACCCTGAGGAGCCTCTGAACTCAGTGAGTATTAGGCCTGATTGAAACTAGGATGATGGACCATGATTGGACATTTTAGTCAACTGTTTGATATAGTCTCAAAGGCCAGCTCAGCCAGTTAGGCTAACTGCCAAATCTGTGTTCATGTTGTTGCCAAGGTCCAGCTGTTTCAGTTTCTGTCCAGTAACATGGAGACCTATGAGGTGAGGGATTCCCTGTCCCAGGTCCCCTCGAGCCCATCAAGCAAGTCAAAGCCATGCAGCACACAGGTAAACATACAGTACCAGTCAAAAGTTTGGACACACCTACTCATTCAAAGCTTTTTCTTTATTTTTACTGTTTTTTACATTGTAGAATAATAGTGAAGATATCAAAACTATGTAATAACAAATATGGAATCATGTAGTAACCAAAAAAGTGTTAAACAACTCAAAATATATTTGAGATTTTTCAAATAGCCACCCTTTGCCTTGATGACAGCTTTGAACACTCTTGGCATTCTCTCAACCAGCTTCACCTGGAATGCTTTTCCAACAGTCTTGAAGGAGTTCCCACATATGCTGAGCACTTGTTGGCTGCTTTTCCTTCACTGCTGTCCGACTCATCCCAAACCATCTCAATTGGGTTGAGGTCGGGTGATTGTGGAGGCCAGGTCATCTGATGCAGCACTCCATCACTCTCATTCTTGGTAAAATAGCCCTTACACAGCCTGGAGGTGTGTTGGGTCATTGTCCTGTTGAAAAATAGTCCCACTAAGCCCAAACCAGATGGGATGGCGTATCGCTGCAGAATGCTGTGGTAGCCATACTGGTTAAGTGTGCTTTGAATTCTAAATAAATCACAGACCGTGTTACCAGCTAAGCACCCCCACACCATGACACCACTTCCTCCATGCTTTACGGTGGGAAATACACATGAGGAGATAATCCGTTCACAAAGACACAGCGGTTTGAACCATAAATCTCCAATTTGGACTCCAGACCAAAGGACACATTTCCACCAGTCTATTGTCCATTGCTCGTGTTTCTTGGCCCAAGCAGGTCTCTTCTTCTTATTGGTGTCCTTTAGTAGTGTTTTTTTTGCAGCAATTTGACAATGAAGTCCTGATTCACAGTCCCCTCTGAACAGTTGATGTTGAGATGTGTCTGTTACTTGAACTCTGAAGCATTTAATTGGGCTGCAATTTCTGAGGCTGGTAACTCTAATGAACTTATCCTCTGCAGCAGAGGTATCTCTGGGTCTTCCATTCCTGTGGTGGTCCTCACGAGAGCCAGTTTCATCATAGCGCTTGATGGTTTTTGCGACTGTACTTTAAGAAACTTTCAAAGTTCTTGACATTTATCGTATTGACTGACCTTCATGTCTTAAAGTAATGGACTGTCGTTACTCTTTACTAATTTTGGTTGTTCTTGCCATAATATGGACTTGGTCTTTTACCAAATAGGGCTATCTTCTGTAACCCCCCCCTACCTTGTCACGACACAACTGATTGGCTCAAACGCATTAAGAAGGAAAGAAATTCCACAAATTAACTTATAAGAATGCCCACCTGTTAATGGAAATGCATTCCAGGTGACTACCTCATGAAGCTGGTTGAGAGAATGCCAACAGTGTGCAAAGCTGTCATCAAGGCAAAGGGTGGCTATTTGACAAATCTCAAATATATTTTGATTTTTTAACACTTTTTTGGGTTACTACATGATTCCATGTGTTATTTCATATATTTGATGTCTTCACTATTATTCTACAATGTAAAAAAATAAAAAAATAAAGAAAAACCCTTGAATGAGTAGGTGTGTCCAAACTCTTGACTGGTAGAGTATGTTCATACATGCTTATGACATATCAGCATTATACTGGTCAGCATAATGTAAGCAAACTGACTCTCCATTCTCTCCACTCACATAAGAGAAGGTGGTTTAGCCAGAATATTAAATGTTACATTGGCTCATATCATTGTGCAACCGAGGTACTTTCTTTCACTGTTCGCTCTCGTGTTCCCAGTCAGTCTGGCAAGCCTTTCATTCTCGTTGAGCTTTTCCAGTCTTTCTCAGGCACTGGAATCTGTCTCGCTCTTATTAACAGGAACTTTAAATCATATCACTCAGATTTAAGAGCGAAATGTGAATTAAATTACCAGGCAGATGTTTTAAAACACAACAGACATTGTGGGCTAGGACATGCGCTGCTGCAGCCCAATCTCTCTCCTCCAGGCTGCTGCCCTGTCAACTGTCTGATTTATGAGTGGGTAGAATACAGGTTGCTACTGTAGTACTGCTTGGGGTTGACAAGGTTTATGAAATGTTGGTTTGGGTTGAAGATGGTGTTCTGACTTTTAAATGGGGCCGTGTGTGTTGTTTGTGGCATCGGCTGGTGTTTTAAAGGCTGTTGGTAAATCTCCAATAGGTAGAAAAGGTGGTGAGGAGGGTCTTCTGCTCCTATCTGGATCAGCTGGTCAACTCTAAGAACGACATGGCCCTAGCGCACACCCTTGACACCCCCAATAGGTCGCTCGGACGTAAAGCTTTTACTGACCTGAAGCGTGAAGCACGAAGCAAGAACATGTCACTCTTCTTGGTAAGAATGACAAATTGGCCTCTACTCTTTCCATGTCTGTTTCTTATCATTACACTGACCTATGGGTTTAGCCAATGAATGTTGATGACATGACAATCATATGTTCTCATAATGTTAATCATCTATATATTGCAGGCTGTGACATCCTTTGTTAGAGCAGTCCAGCTGGGAGGAAAGGGCTATGCCCCCGCTGAGTCTGACCCCCTGAGGAAACATGTCAAAGGCCTGTCAGACTTTGTCCATTTCACAGACAACCTGGAGGAGATACTGGGAGACAACCCTAACCCAAGGTACACAAGAAGCCGAGTACACAACAAGCTGGGTTGTATTCATTAGTGCACATCGTAGCAAAATGTTTTTCATTGGAAGGTAAAAATCAACCTTTCTTGTTGGATATGTTCATGTACTGTAGTCCCTCCTGGTTTCAGTCTGTTTTCTTCTGTTTGGTGCCTAATGAATACCACACTGACCTGGCAGACTCCCACTCCGCTTACCCTTGTCATCAAATCCCACCTGCCCATTGCTGTGTACAGAACTGATTTCCCCCCTAATGACTTCTGCCCCAGGTTCTCATGATAGCATGTGAATTATTAAAATGTTTTTTTAAAATCGGCTACATCAAAGTACAATTGACTAAAAGTCAAAAGATAATTAGTTCCTTCCTTGGTTTGATTACTTAGTTAAATTATCATAAAACTTTAAGATTTCCTTGATCATTCATGGCCTGTGTATAATTGCAGATTTTCTTCATCAAGCGTTTGGCAGTGCCACAAATGTGGAGATTGTTTGGTCATTCGATGAAAATGTGTGGACTGAACTTTGAGGTAAAGCAATGGGAGAAGTCATGCTGTGTCACAACAAGGCCTTATTTCCCCTGAATTCCAGTAGAAACTACAGAGCTACATGATTGACACCTCTTGGCACTCCGATATATAGCTATAGAGTCCATGATATTGGATGGATTGTCCCAGTTCCCCCATAGCAGGGGCCTTCTGGGTGTTTATGACTGAGGGTTTTCTCCCTGCTTTGCTGTGGTGCCTCTGATGGGACACTGGACTGATCTGATGCCAGAATGGCTCTTTCAACAGCCTGCACCCCTACCTCCCCTTTCACACCCTCAGTTGAGTACTGTATTACCACACACACAAACACCTTCTCTGAAGGGTTCAGGGCCTCTTGTTCAGCCAACATCTGTTTTCCCAGATTATTCTGTTCCGGAGGCTCACTCCCCTCTCATAATATCTGGGTCAGGGATCCTAGCCTGCTCCTTCTCCACCCCACCTTGCTTCAGTGTTTACACTTGCTGATCTTTTCAAACACCCCAATAATGTTGCAGTCACTTCATGGTCAGTGATAAGAGTGACCCCTAGAAAAAGGGAGTGTCATTATCCATTTGGTAATTACCAAATTCCAATCTCTGTAGTGCATCTTTCTACTCGAGGCCTATAAGTAGAGGGCTGCTTGACTTTTCTTCCTAGTGGATTAGATAATTACAAGCATTTTATATTTTATTTACACTGTTTTTCTCAGTATTGCTGGCGTTCGTCTGGTGACCAGTATCAGGGCGGCTCTGTTGAAGGGGCGGGCCAGTGGCGACGTTGTGTACGCTGCAGCTGACGAGACCGCCAAGGACCTCAAAGAGAGGATCTCTCAGATCCACCTGTCCCACAGACTGCAGTCGGCTAGTCGGACAGGGATCAGCCCAGCCAGGGTATGATACCTTTCTGGGCCAACAGATCCAACCTCTCTCAGCCTACATGTTCATGTCAAGGCCCTTTTCGTTTGATCCCCATCAACGCCATCATCTTAACACTATAGTGTTTTGTGTATATCCCCTTCAGCCCAGATACCATGCTATTAACCACGCCACTGCATATGGAGGTCGGGAGACTGTGAAGGTCCTGATAATGTTGCTGGATGAAGATGCTTTGGCACCGCCCTGCAGGAACAAGGCAGACCTACTCTCTGCGGATCAGGCTGTCCTCAGTGGGGAGGAGGGGACCTGCATGCTCACGCTGTTCCGGTGAGCCTCATCTCGCGCACACACATGCTAATCAAAACTTAATATGCTAATAATGGATATGTTTTCACAGCCTCTCTAACCCCTAAATCATAAACATCTGCTTTCAATCTCTGATTGCTTATGTGTCCTCAGATCCCCAGAGGTTCCCACTGGCTCCTCTCCAAAACCCCTGCAGCACCGCGTCCAGGAGCGACAAGATCAACTCAAACCCAAGGTACACACACACAGCTCGCCTACCTCCCACCCTCCAAGTAGGACCAGGAGACCAGAATACGAAACATCAAATAAACCAAATCAAATGTCCAAACATTGAAAAATAATGTCTTTACGTCCTGTAATATCTCCCCGGTATTATTTATTTGCTCAGTTGACGCCCCTCATCTTATAACTGGCTTCTACACGTTCACATTTGTACAGCTGTGTTTTTGCTCCCAGCCTTTGTCCAGTGTATTGCTCTGAGTGACTCTGGGGTATAAAACTACTCCTCAACAATCGGGGGATTCAAACCGGCAACCTCCCAGTGACACGTTTTGTTATGCTTCTCAACAGGGCTCCACCCTCTTGGTTTGACAAGTAGTCAGTCAAAAGATGCTCTGCTCTTCCGTTTTGTCAATCCCTCTGAGGGTTTGCATGTTTACTGTGGTCTTTGTATAGGTCCCTAGATGTTTTCTCTTTTCATTCATTATCAGTAGGGCTGGGATGATACCAGTATCGCAATATTTTTTCCCATGGCAAAAATGAAAACACGAAGCAGACAACTCTTTGGGCCTTTAAAAATACAGGTTGCCTGCTATAGCTTGGAAAATAAATAAATGTGACTGGATGACATAATGTTTGTTTCCAACATTAGGGCCGTTTTCCTAAAATGAAATCCGCTTCATGTTTTGTTTCCTTGCCGCGATACTAACGAGTACCGCGATACTGGTATCATCCCGGCCCTAATTATCAGGATGTGTAAACCGATTGATATAACCAACGGATGTGGAGGGATTCTCAGTCAGTCGTGTGGTGTTTGCAGCCTGGAAGGCTCTGGGCTTATAGACAACTATAGAATGGAGTCCTGGTGCTAACTCACTGTGCTCGTCATTAACAAGTATACCATTCCTCAAAAGCACCCAGTGCAAAAGCAAATACAACCTAGATGTAGAAACTGCTTCCACTTTGTGGAAATGGGCTCCTTTATTTGATTGCGCTAGCAGATGTCACTTTAGCTCCCCACATTCTGGCTGTCTTCCTGTGAGTGCGCTGTAATGGTCCCTGGGCAGCTCACCGCTTCCTGAACTCGGCAGGCGGAAGCTTTCTGCATCCACTTCACTTTAAAGATGCCATATCAGTCGCCTAACTCGACTAGTAAGGAAACTTGAAAGGTTATTGTTTCCTGTTGTCTGCTGAATGTCTTTATCCACCTGGACCCCTCTCCAATAGTTTCATCATACGCTGACGTCAGTCAACTGGTACACGTGCAGATAGTCACATTTAGTTTCTGCATTGTGGGTATTTTTTCCATGCTTTTGTGTCGGTTTCAGACAGATTAAACACGGCAATTTATCACTCAGCAAATTAAGTGATCTTAATGATGTATTGAATTGCATCATTTGGATGAATAATATGATACCTTATTGATTGATGTCTCTGTGATAATTTGATCTCGGTAACAAGATGCCTTTCAATGCTTTAAAGTATTTCCTCTTCCCCATGAAATCAAAGCTGGCTCATAAGAAGAGCTACCATAAGAACACAATGTGTCTGCCAACTTCTCACCTAATATCCTGATCTTGCAGGTGGGCTACTGGGCTTGTGTGCACATTCAAAAACAAACCCGAGAACAGAGCAATTGCTTTTACCTGCTGTTCCTTGAGTTGTCCTCAGGATGGGCTTACCTTCGCCTGGCCAGGCCAACCAGGTTACCTTAGCCAGGCCAGGCCAACCAGTTTATAGGGGTTGTCTAAGGACAGCCTCTGAAGCGGTGCCCCCCCCCCCCCCAATCATGTCGTCCTCTAAGCGTGGACTGCATGTATTTTACCTCCCTGCCTGTGTTATGTTCTTCCCTGTCTGTCATTTATTTCTGGCGTTAGCGAGGCATTTTATTAGCATGCAACGAGGGTAGGTGTACATTTCATGCCTGGTGATCCGAGGGTTCATTGTTGTTTTAGGTGCTCTTTTGAGAAGTTCTTTGAATAGCCTTCGCTCAGGGCTTTGATTCTCGCCCCCCCATTTGCTTTGCAGTCCCACCCAACTTTGCACGCCGTTCTTTTTTTCTCCACTGGATTCCTCCTTCCCTACTGCGGCTCTGCTGATGGCCAGGAGGGAGAAATCCTTGAGTCGTGATAATCCCCAGCAGGCCTAGATCAAACGGAGGATAAAGGAGTAGATCAGCCAGGACCCGGTTTCCCGATAGCGATGGAATTTAGGCTTACGAGTGTTTTTTTAAAACGATGAATCTTTCCTACAACGGCTGAATATGTAACATGCGTTTCCCAAAACACCACACAGAGAGAAGGGTTGCTAAGTGCATCGTTGGAGTGTGTGTCGATACTGATGGGATTGAAAGGGAGCGCTGCTCTCGGATCCGCTGTCTCTATTCAAATATTTCCTTAACTTTTTAAATAATTATTTCACAATACTTACAACAGATCAGCTCCGAGATATTACCACCTATGGCTGCAAATATTGACGTGGCTTATTGTAATGCGTACCCAATAAAAATGTATTTAAACAACTGATTTGGCACATTGCGCACATGATAAACTACAACATGAAATGTATTGCGAAATGAAGTAGCAACATATTCAATTGCTTGAACATAATATTAATATTTTAATTCGGTTTTCATTTGAAGCATCTTTTTATACGTGGCTTGTTTGTCAATTGCAAAGACATAAACTATTCAACTTTGGTCTGAAGTTATTGGTGGCTATGTTTAGCGGAGATCTGTGTATAAAGTGATGCGGGAGGCAAAAAAGCATCTGATGCACTTAGCTGTGCGAGCATTTTCAAGTGCAACATTGACGAGGGTTCAGGTAACAGCTCTGAGATTTAACACTGCTTCTAGGAAGGTTCTAATGATGAATTTAGCCTTACGATGCTTTTGGGAAACCGGGCCCTGAGCCCTATACTACATACGTGGTTTGAGGAGTTAACGGAGGAACTTTGTTCAACTCGGGATAGCCTATTCCAGTGGGGATTGTAGCATGTAAATCTTGGTGGGGCAAACTCCCCAAAAATGTTTTAGATGCATGCCAGCAAAGCCACTACACAACACTAAACAATACATTAATTCCGAGTTGGATGACCTTTCAAAACGTGTTTTCCCAGTCGGAGCTAGTTTTTTTTTCACCAGAGTTCCCAGTTGTCTTGAACTCACTGAAGTCTGAGATTTCCGAGTTTCCAGTTTTTAACACCGCAGAAGTCATGCTGGATTGACAGCATGGCCAATGTATTCAACCTTTTCTGGCCCATGATGTTGCATGTGAATGTTTATCCTTTTAAGCTTGGAAAAGAGACTCTTAAACCCAGACTTGGACCACACACCCTCTCCACTGATTTGCAGGCTAGTGATTGCTTTGCAACGCTTGCAGTTAGCCATTGATTCCTTCCAAACCACTTATTGTTGAATTTGCGATTTCCAACTTGTGTAATATTTATGTACAATGGCCGATGAGCACCGATACATTTTATCTATATAATTTATCTTCATATGACAATAATTTAAAAGGATTTGCCAGTAGATTGTCGACTTGATTCATGATAATGACTGCTTGTCTAGCTTGCTAGCAAAGGTTTTGAAAGTATGACGTTGACTTTTTAATTTTTTATTTAACTAGGCAAGTCAGTGAAGAACAAATTCTTATTTACTATGACGGCCTACACTGGCCAAACCCGGACGACGCTGGGCCAATTGTACGCTGCCCTATAGGACTCCCAATCAAGGCCAGTTGTGATACAGCCTGGAATCGAACCAGGGGGTCTGTAGTGACGCCTCAAGCACTGAGTGTTTGTGTGCCTTAGACCGCTGCGCCACTCGGGAGCCCATGATCAGTCCAATCAAAGCTACGGTAGTGTTAATGTGATTTGAAGTCATTTTATCTGTGGCCAATGACATTGAGCCTTCTTGGATGGGCACTTCTAATGTAAATCTATGGCAGCACCCAAGGGGCTTCAATTTTCGAGCTCTCCCTGTAGGTTATGCGGTGACGTAGTGTCCCCATGAGTGACAGAACACTGAGCCTATCATGGCGCAACTAGAGAACATTACCAACCCGATGCGCTGTATTTTCCACTGGCTACCCCACCACCACAGAGAGCACTGAGCTAGCCTGAAACACCTGTATTTTGGAGCTGCCTTACTCAAGAAAGCAAAAAATAGACAATGTTTGTATGCGGCTTTATAAACTCAATTATGTTTTTTTTTTGTTGCTAAACAGGTCACCTGCCCTGAATGACAGGTCGCCACTGGCCAGTTCCACAAAAGTGCTCTCTCACCTTTTAGCGAGGTACATTTCTATAGCAACGAATCCTTCAGAACTAACCTGCTCCCGGGCAGACAAACTCAATTTATCCTGAATGAAGTGTCTGAGCCACAAGTTGAGGACCGATGAAATTAGATTCCCTCCCTCTCACAAAGATTGCATCATCATCCCCTTAATTTGAGGAAGACTGGATTTTAAAATATTTGATCAAATGTTTGTAATAATAAAAAAAAGTTAAAAATACCTCACATTACAGGTATCCTAGTGGTTAAGAGCATTGGGCCAGTAACCGAAAGGTCGCTGGTTCGACTCCCCGAGCTGACTAGGTGAAAAAGCTGAGCCTTTGAGCAAGGCACTTAACCCTAATTGGTCTGGATAAGAGAGTCTTCTAAATAACTAAAATGTAAAATTACACTTCAGTAATGACAATGCATTTGAAACTTCACGCAGAGTAGAACTTGTATGACGTAATGCAATTATTTTATCAATAGGAGTGGGGGGGAAGGGTGCTTGTGCATTAATACGCACACCAAAGACAGCAAAACTATATTTAATAAAAATAAAGACTGCACTTCATCAAGCCTATTTCACACCATAGCCTGCGGAATTTGCAATTACTTTTCTTTCATTTTGATTTCGGCAAACATAAAAATGTGGCACTGACTCGCCCATGGATTGAGGTTTCGGCATTGTCTCAATGAAGAGTTCGGCATTTGACTAGCCACATGCGACATGCACATGCTGTTCCAAACATGCTAGCTTCATCCATATTGTCGTAGTATGGATGAAGCCTGAGAGAGAATGTGAAGCTAACTGATGCTGGCTAGCTTTAGAAAACCCTGAGTAGATCTAGCTTCAATCATAGTATACCCCTGGGGCTGCTGGGATTGTGGGCCCTGGAGATCAGACTCACTACTTTTCTTGGCTGACCTCAGATCAGTAGTGACATCATAAAAAAATAAAGGGCTACTAGGTTAAGGTTCATTGTCTAATGGAAGCTTGGCTGATAATTGTTTTTCCTCCAGAACTTGCAGCAAAAGTGTTTTGATAAACACAAGTCTGTTCCTAGAGAGCTATCATCCTGTAGGTTCACTCCAAACCTAATCTAGTGCACTTGACCCTAATAATTAGCTGGTTGATAAGCTGAATCCAGTTCGTTACAACTGGGGTTGGTGCAAAAACCTAGAGGAGGGTAGCTCTCCAGGAACAGGGTTGGAGAGCCTTGATAGTTTCTCTCTGTTTTTAGGCCAGAGAGCAAACCATCCGATCTCAGTTTGCCTGCACGTACCAGGACGACTCGGCGCTGCCCCTCAACCGCGTGCTGGACTTCCCCAGCACCAACCAGGTTCCCACCTGTGTGCACCCGGCTCTCAAGCGGACCCTCACTACTGTGGAATCCACCTCTGCTGTCGAGGAGCTGGGCAGAGGTAAAAATGTCTAGTTGTTACATCATTCTCCCTTTTCTCACCAGAGACCTGGAACTGCATGTACTAGTCTGCATGCGTGCTGATGAACTGCTCCAGGTTTCATCACATATAGTGCAGCGTAGCTACATACACACAAAACAACCCCCCTCTTCAGGGATTGGCTTCTATTCCCTCTGACGGCACAGATTCGGATCGATGCCCAGACCCACCTTCCCAGCCCAGTCCCAGAACCCTGCCCAGTCCCAGTCTTGGGACTGGTACTTACGATCAACCTTTAAATGATTCCCCATTTTATAAAACCTGGCCGCCCCACATCTGTAGTAAAAACCTAAAGAACGCACACTTCTCCCTCCCTCCCCTTCCTTTACTCTTTCTTTCTGTGGGAATCCAGGCTCCGCTCCATCGGGTTACATGACAAATGTTAACTTTCAGCTCGCTAGAATAAACACTCTGGCTGTTAAACTGCAGGCTAACGTCAGCAATTTCATCAGAGTTTTTTTTTCTCCCCCTTTCCTTCCTCTCTTGTTATATCATTTTTTTCGACCCCGATTGTTAAGCTCTATTACTGTTTCCTCTCTCCAGTGGAGGTTGACCCAGAGGCTGGGAGGAAAGAGGCCCAGCGAGGAGGCCCGACCCAGGGGGTTGCCGCAACACTGGGGCCCAGGAGTGGAAATGATGCCCCAAGCAGGAGAGCTGGCGGGGGCAGTCGGAAGACCAACATCCAGACAGAAGGAAGCAGCAAAGCCTGTAAACGGAAGCTGGTGGATTGTAGCGAACACTGTGGGTCAGAGAACCAGCCCCCTCTGAAGAAAACCCCCAGCAGTGTAACATCAACCAAATTGGCAGGGAAGAAGGGTGAGGCTAAAGCCCCCAGTAAGAAGAAACTAATTGCCGGACAGTGCAAGCTCACCAGCTTCTTCAGATTGTAAACTACCCATTGTTGTGTAGAAGGCAGTACTAGTAATGTCACTTTATTTCATCAATGGTCTGTCTTCTTTGAAGCTGAATGTTCTGTAGTCAATTGTACTTGTTTTTCCCCCAGTGGAGCTTGGCCTGATTTCAGAGGCTTTTATTGTACTACTTTTTTTTTTTTTTTTTTTTGCCTCTGTGCTTTCCAGCGATTGACAGACATCATCATTTTGAAAGAAAGATCACCAGCTGTAGTGTGTCTGTGGGAGAGTGTAATGCAATGATGAAAAAGAGCTGTTGCCCATGAGGCAATGTGGAAAGTCTGAGAGTGGTTGAAACCCAAGCAGATCTGTTTGATAGCAGATCAATGGCGGCTTGGCCTGCAATTTATCTCCCTCTAAGACAAAGGGCCCACTGCCAGACACTTCTCCTCTCTGACATGTATCTTTACTACTACTATCATACATTTTTATACTGTATATCTTATTTACTTCACCTGGACAACGTTGATTTTCCAAATGGAGCTATATTATGTGACCCAGAATTGAAGCTTACAATTGTTTACAGGTTTTTCTAAACATTTTAATAGTTATTTGATTTTATACATGTTTATTTTTTTAAACTCTGCCATAGAGATTTAAGGAACAAATAAGGAAAGCATATAGAGTTATGCAGGAGATTGACAGACGGCAGGGCAGCAGTGTATGATCCACCGCACTCTTCTTATCTTTGCCAACAGGGTCGGTACACTCGACCTATCATGCATCGGAGCACTGGAGGGAATAAAATTGGTAGAATTGCAGTGATTTAAAACAATAACTGTTTTTAATAGTGATATCATAACCTTCAACAGCCTTCAGTTTGTCACTTTTTATAGTCTGAAATTTCACAAGTCCAGCTGATAAAACTCTTGTTCCAAGTAATAAATAGAACATGGTGGAAAGTATCAACACCCTCATTTATGGTTTTAATGTCAGTATTGTGTAATCAACAGTCACCCATTTGACATGCTGAATGACAGTGAGCTGGATCTTTCTAATGAGAACTATTGAACAGATACAGGAACCATAGAAGGAAAAAGAACAAAAGGAAGTCATTGGTCGATACTTACTATCAAGGTCGTCCTCCCTGCGCTCTACTTTCAGGCTATTTTCAGTAGGAGCGTGATCTCTTCCTCTGTCTGGGAGGACAGGAAGGGCTCGGGAGAAAGCTGTGTTCATGCCACGTCTGGTGTGCCCTTTCAGTCTGATGTCCTGTGGGACAGAAGGCTAGGTCACTGTCTGGCTGGCTTCCATCAGAGTGGCTCAGCCAGTCTCTACATTAGTATTTTATTTATTTATTTTTTAGTATACTCTGTCCACTGAAGATTCTATTGCACAATCAGGTCTGGTGAACCAAAGCCGAAGGTTATCTAGCTTGCATGATACAACAAAGATACAACAATACACATGAAAGGGCTATAGAATCCAATGTCCAAATTAATGGGACTTTGGGATGGTGTTTTTCTTTTCCATTCATTTGGGAATGATGCATGCCATTTGCCAGATGGACATTTAAGAAGCGGCACAGATCTTCTGGGTCTCAAACCCCGGCCTACTGGACCTGATCCAGGCCATATGAAACCAGTATCAGAGGGTCCCCAGTTATCCAGACATATCATCTGCCCAAGTGGCTTTATAGCTCCTCTCCTCATCCCTCTCTCCTGTTCCATTACATCAGAGATAACCATGTCCATGACGTGCATGCCATACAGCTACTAGACTAACTGATTCACTCCACATGCCTGCCAAACCTTTGATGGAGCACAGACACTATCGTACATTTTGCCACTTTGTGAATCTAATAAAGATAAACGCCTGTCCTTTTTATCTTTGTTTGATAATGGCTGACGTTTGAGCGAATGTAAAATATTGGCATATGGAACACACTGTATTGATGCTGCTACTGATGAAAATGAGAGTTAAGAGGAAGATTGGTATGATGATGATGGACATGGATGAAGGAAGATACTTACTGAGAGGATGAAGATCTTTGTGTTCCCCTCTTCGTCCAGCCCGAGTCCGTTGTCCAGGATGGGCTCCCGTCTGAACCTCGGGGCAGCCAGAGCGTTGTCGCTCATCGTGTCTTCGCCTAGTATGGAACGCAGGCTCTCCTGCTCTGTCCTACCCTCCTCCAGCTTGCCTGTTGGTACAGCTAAGACGGCCAAGCGGGTGCTAAACTCAGAGAACAGCACCAGTGTGAATACAACAGAGTATAGGGAGATCATGATTCCTACTACACTATCTTGGTCCTAACGGCCTTGCGAGGGTCATTGAGAGTGGACTTCAGTTGCGCTCACCTGTGATGACTGTTCACTTTCAGTGGCCCATCAGCTCTTTTTATACCACGAAAAGCCAAAACTGGATTTTTTAATCATCATAACAAAGCCGTCAAATATGTGCATAGAGGAGATTTGAAGTCTCCCACTGAGCTTGGCCCATGTCATCATTGAAAAGGCACAGGTCAAAGGTCATAGCAAATTTGTAAAGCAGCTTTGGATGCTCCTTTATGAAGACTAATAAGAAGGGAGGATAGGTAAATAATAGCTGGATTACTGTCAGGTGTAAGGACATGCTGTATTTGAAAGAGAGGAGCAACATCTTTTCAACAGTCATCTCTTCCCTCCTGTAGAGGGGTCTCCTCAGGCCTCTCAAAGATCATAGGTCTCAAATTGGTCTCACAAAGGTCTCACTTCTCAATACTGTCCACTTTCAAAGGTGGAAAGTAAAAGGTGGAACACATGCCTACTGTGCAATCTGAAAGAAACCAACAGATTGCCCACAGTGACTTATTACCGAACTACGTAAATGGCTACAGGCATCAATGCTCTTTGTGGGGAGAGAATATCATCCAGGGTGGACAGTCCTGGTATGAATAGAGGCTGGGTCACTAGGGTCATGTCATCAGACTTCAACAAGACCAATAGAGAATGAAAACAGAGATCCAGGTAGCATCAACCTGAAATGACCAATTGGTGATTGGGTATACAGCCTTACCGGTTGGGTATTAGGTGGGAGGAAGTCCCTGACTTTTCTGACAATATAACCTGAAAGGATACTCCAGGCGCTAGTTATAGGCTATGTAACTATAGTTTATTCTGTTCTGATCACCTCATGTTCACAAGGGTAATGGCCGTGAGTTTAGGGAAATGAGCTCGGAGGAGTTTTACAAACGAAAACAAAAGGCCTTGTTGACATAGCTCTCCCAAGCTCCTCTTCAGTTCTTAGGAAAACAGACGATGGCTTACCTTCTTAACATCACAGTAGCTACAGCAGAGGGATGGAGAAATGGGACATGAATAATAGTTATTGAACTCAGCTGAAGTGATTTTACTTGGAGTGCACAGCCTTTATTTTGTGAGTATTTTTGTTGGAGGCTGAGGGGCTCCAGTGAAGGACTGAACTGGTCTGCAGGGGCCTGACTGTTCCAGGAGCAGCACAACTCAACTTGTGAGCTTCGAGCTCTGTTGTTCTAACCTCTCTCTCTCTCAGTCTGTCACTCTCTCGCTCTCACCGTCACTCATTTCTCTCTCTCTATCTCTCGCTCTCTCTCAATTCTCTCTCTCGCTCTCAATTCTCTCTCTCTCGCTCTCTCTCTCAATTCTCTCTCTATCTCAATTCTCTCTCTCTCTCAATTCTCTCTCTCACTCTCACTCTCTCTTGCTCTCTCTCTCTCTCTCAATTCTCTCTCTCTCTCAATTCTCTCTCTCTCAATTCTCACTCTCACTCTCTCTTGCTCTCACTCTCTCTTGCTCTCTCTCTCGCTCTCTCTCTCTCTCTCTCTCTCTCTCTCTCTCTCTCTCTCTCTCTCTCTCTCTCTCTCTCTCTCTCTCTCTCTCTCTCTCCACTACACTCTCTCTGATTGTTATGCTCTCCATCTCTCAGCATGTGTATCCACTTGTGTATCCAATGTGAACAGCTCAGTCCTGTGGTATATTTTGTATTTCAGCATGTTAAAACACAATTGATATCAAATTGTCTTATATCAGCCCCGCTCTCTTATCTTGGAAGACCCTGCAGCTAAAGCATATGTTGATGATGGTTCTTGATTCCATCCACCTCCTTGCTTCGATGACCTTTGAGATGGTGAGGCTCAGGCTCTTTATCTGGGGGTTCTGCTGTTTTCCCCTGAGTTAAATTTCTAGGAAAACATTACCATAAACTAAAGGACATTAACATAAAAGAGAAGATTAAAGTTATCTTAAAAGAGCAAGATGTGATTTCCATTGTGTTCTCAGGTCATATTTGTTTGATCTCCTTTGAAGTCAAAGGGAGATTTGAACATGAGCGTTTACAATCTTCAGCTGTTGGATCTGAGAATCTGTGCACCTTGTTCTGCTGTTTTTATTGGCTCAACCAATACATCATGAAACATTTCAATTGGGTAATAAACAACTCAAACATAGGGATCAGGAGAGGTAAATAAGTGTGTATTTTATGTGGAACAAAAACAGGACACCGGTGATATCTTTATTTTCGGAATAATTACTTTTAATAATAATAAACACACTTATGTCAAAATATATCAGATCAGATGAAACTGTTGATTGACTTGTCACAGTATGTCGCTACTGCCTTTATATTCGTTATCTTGGTTCAAAGTTTCCCTCTGTGGTTTTGACAGCTTAATTGCCCTTCAAAACTTGGAGAGATGGCTGGCTGTGGGACATTTTTCCTATCATCTCTCCCTGCTGCTTGCGTCACCTGTCAGGGGGCGGTGTTGTAATTCGGTCAAATACATCTTTCAGTCAGAACCGAAACCCTCTGAAGTCCCCGCCAGATGACATCAGCAGCATCATGTTATGGTTCTCTGTGGAACAACATATTATTTCCTTGTCCTGTTTTAACACGCCGTTTTTCATCGGCGACTCTCAACTCCTATTGTAAAAACAGTACAAGTGTAAGAGCTGGGAGGACGGTCCAGGAGTGGAGTACGTAATGCTGGGAGATCCAGGATACTCACTATGTACAGATTTTTGTTGTTGTTGTGAAGATAAAGGTGGGGGCCTTGAAGTCTGTCTGGTGTGGGGGTGGATGCTTGGAGGTGGGGGCCTTGAGGACTGTCTTGCAGCAGGCAGAGTTGTGGGTGTAAGGGGCTGCGATTGGGCAGGCCTCTTTGTTGCCCAGAGAACAGACCATGGTTTCCTGGAACAATGCAGCTGATGAGAGGCTCTCCAAGGAAAATATGGGTCTGACATCATGGGTTCTTAAAGCACACAGCTGAGCCAACACTCTCCTGCCATAATCAGTGCTCAGTGAATTTCCACTGCTGAGGAAAAATAAGACAGAGAAGCCCCTATGGGCATGGGTCCCTTCCCTAACACCCAGGTATGGCTAGAAGTTCAAATTGAGAGTTTCAGTTTGAAATGCATAATCCAATGATATACAAAGTTAATGTGACATTGGCTGGTGTCCTAAGGAGAGAGGAAAGCCAGGAAACAGTAGTGATGGGGAAAGATGCTTAGTTGAAGGACTAATATACAGTGAGAACAATAAATGCAATTGCCAGTCCTTCATACTACTGTAAAAGTAATTGATACACAGTATTTATTATTAAAAGAAAACGACATAGAATTTTGCCAGATTAACACAAATCATCCCTCCCCCTAAAACAACCAAGAGGAAAAATAGTGAAATTGGAGTGTATTAAAATATACCACAAGGTCATTTAAAAGACAATAGCGTACGTAGTTGTAGTAGGGTTTTGGAGCTTCCACTTCAGGGCTGGTCCAAAGTCAGCGTCCTGAGGTGCACCCAGCCCAGAGTGCATAGAGTCCATCTGATACATTTGGGAAATAGATACTTGAGACTGCTCCTTCCAGAATCCTTCTGCTGGTGTAGCAGAGGTGAAATTGAGAAATTCACGATTAGTTAAAATGATATTACCAAATTACAAATCAGGAATTAGACCTCAGATGTTAAAGAGATTCTACTTTTTTTAACAGAATACAGCATTGAGGAAGATGTAATTTTATAAGGAATCAGTAGTTTACTATGAAGTATAAAAGTTAATTATGATGATAAACTGATTTGTTATGGTGTGGTCATTGTGGTCCAAACTACTCCATGCAGTTACCCCAATACCCAGCCTCTAATGGTTTGGGTCATTATGGTCCAAACTACTCCATGCAGTTACCCCAATGCCAAGCCTCTAATGGTTTGGGTCATTGTGGTCCAAACTACTCCATGCAGTTACTCCAATACCCAGCCTCTTGTATCCAGCAGAGGTTTCTTGGAGATTTATTTAAACTCTAAATCCTGCAAGCTTGCAAACTGCAATTTGTCTATTCGGGCCTAATAATTGATCTTATATTAGTCATTGAGAGGCTTGGATGAAATACCATCCAGAATCCCCTGGCCAGACGCTTGCCAACTCCCTGCTCCACACTTGAAACTGTTATGTCTGCTGAACGGAAGCCAGAAGGCTAATTTATCTGTGAAAATGACTTGTTTCGCTATATATTCATAAAAAAGTGCTGACAGCGAATGAAAGCTTTGTCCTGTCACTGCAGAGATGTCCGTCCTCTAAAAAGCTGAACACGCAGGCTCAGCTCTCCCCTCAGTGAACCCACACTGACTCTGTTTGCCTTGGCGGAACATGCCATCTTTTAGGAAGTATCATTTTGTGTTCAGTTTCAGACTGATGGTGAAATGATCTCCAATCTGAATCATGGGTTGACACACAGCCGACGGACATAATAGATTTATATAGTTTCTGCACATGCTCAGAGAGACAAGTGAGCTTTGTTAGAATGCAACACTAATGTCTATGTCAGTGACACCATGGTTTATGTTACAGGTCTGGCCTTGCTGTGTATAGCTTACTGTGCTGTAATTACGTCATAGGGAGGATTGTGTGTTAATAAGACGCATTGCTGTAGAAAGTCTCCTGGACCTCTCAGTT
Organism: Coregonus lavaretus; assembly: GCF_964263955.1. Classification (NCBI taxonomy): domain Eukaryota; kingdom Metazoa; phylum Chordata; class Actinopteri; order Salmoniformes; family Salmonidae; genus Coregonus; species Coregonus lavaretus. The sequence goes on along the minus strand of NC_139992.1, from coordinate 42,772,756 downwards.
TCATTACATCCATTGGATATTCATACTTCATTGGTTGGTTTTCCTTTGCATCAAGCGAGAGGGACATGGTGATCAATTACACTCCAAATACTGATACAAGAAAGAAAACTGTTCACCTGGTTGTTTATGTTTTTCTTCTTACGTTTGGTTGCCAAGCAACAGTGGTAAAAACATCTTCATGTTCTTTTATTAACGGATGATATTCAAAGATTTCTCAAACGTGCCTGCAGAACATTCTAACATGAGCATGACAAATGGTATGAAATAAATGCCCAGACATTGTCATAATGTTGACAAGTGGTTTATTCAGCAGGAATGGTGAACAATCTGTCAGTATTTAAACATTTTCTACAGAAGGCAATCGAGCACCAGAAATAACAGCGCTGTAATTAAACAGTTTCTTAGATGATGGTGAGCTTCGGAATCCCATGGCAATCAATTCAGATGTTTTCCTATTCTAGAGCGCTTGATAGAGTCAAGTTCCTATATGTAATTCAAAATACCGTTTTCATTCCTGTTTGTGACATTGTATCGGCTAATTGTAAGATAAATGGTGACAAAGAATCAGTCAAAATAGTGTTTTGGGAGTCAGATAACTGGATTAAAAATCTAGATTCTATCATCCTCATAGCTTTACTCTGTTGCTGCCTCTCAAGAGGCCACCATTATTATCCTTTATGCCTGCATATTGACAGTCCCACAAAGTCCCACATGGTAAACTTCCATCTTCAGCTTTGTTTCAGGGAGAAGTACACTCTTAGAAAAAAAAGGTGCTATCTAGAACCTAAAAGGGTTCTTCAGCTGTCCTCATAGGATAACCCCATGTAGAACCCTTTTTGGTTCGGGGTAGAACCCTTTTGGTTCCAGGTAGAACCCTTTTGCATTCCACAAAAAATTATTTCCACAGAGGGTTCTACATGGAACCCAAAAGGGTTCTCCTATGGGGACAGCTGAAGCCTAAAAGTATAGAACTGAACTGGGGTCAGTCTGACAAGCGAATGCCTCAGAGGATGAATGAAACCTACAGTTGTACCACTCAAGCAGCATTAGCATAGCTGGACAGCTGATAAGAATGATGGAGACATCGATCAAATGTGATAGTTTATGATTGACAGTCAGTTTACCTAATCTGTCTTTCATTAAATACAAAGCTGATAATGCAAGTTGAATAAGATTGTGTCTTAATTTAGCTGAGATCTTTGGTATCAGTCTGGTGATATAATACTCAAGGACAATCGTACTGATAAAATGAACAACTCAACAACCTTGTTTAAAACCACATACATGCATCTCACAAAGGGTAAAATGGGATGCGGCCATAGAGGTCATCCTGGCTTTCAATTCACCTGCCAATATCGTCCATACCTATATGTGAATGCACAAGATGGAGTCCTAATCTTAACCACTACACAACAACTACATTGTACTGTATGTGGTGATGATTACAGCTGTGGTTTGCTGATAGATGTAAGGATATAAGTACCACATTAATACTTTAGGTCAGACCGTCATTTGAATACTTTTTTTGATAATTTCTATCCCATTTTATTGATGTCCAAATGCATTAGCAACCCAAAATTGTAATAGGTTGTATTAAATAAAGTATCTCTTACTTTGTGGGGAGCTGTTAAGAACCAGATCTGATTCACTGCGCCACTTAAGCTCTTTAACACATGGGCATGGTTTTACAAAACAAATCATTCAACCTTAATCATACATATTCGCAAGAGTTAATGCCTTGGCTTTCTGATCATCAATGTGGTGCGTTTACATACATTTTGTTCAGGACAAACAAAAGTACACTATGACTTTTAACACCTTAATATTATTGAAGGATCACAGTTCACAGTGCTTTTTGTCAAGTTATTTGGCATAGGGATCTATATTGAGTAACAATAATTTAAAAACAGTAGAAAAAATAGCGTTTTGCCTTCTTGGGACCACAACATGATACTTTTTTCCATGCATTCACAGATTTCACACAAATACATTTGCTCGCTTATACTACTACCTTATTGAAATCGCTTACAAATAAAAACACTATTAATAAAATGGTGGCCACAAGGCTGTGCAAAAGGGACGACCTCCAACGATAAGCTTTGCCATCTCTCTTTCTCTTCCTGTTTTAGCCCACCGTTGCAAGTAACAAACTACAAAATAGCACCATTATACAGTGGATAGGATTTTCTTAATACGGTTTTGCTATATGATACCATCATGTACAATGATAGTAGAAGAATGCATAGGATAGCATAAATGGGAGTATTGGTTGATTATACACTGACAGAGGAGGAAGAGATGTGATGGGTTGTCAGGTTGCTGAAATGGTACTGTAAGACCATCAGACATCCAGATTGTGCAAACAGCCATTACTCTCTGTAATCCTGACGCAAACACAGGAATTCTCGGAACATAGTCTGATGGAACCAGTGTGAACCTTGCTCACAGTAGCAGATCTCTGAGTGGCTTAGCTACAAACGGACTGTGTGTGTGTTTGGGTATGTGCACAGCATTTTTCAACTGCAGTCCTGTTTATTTGTAGGTGTGTGTTTCTGTGTGTCTAACAGTATTTGAGTTGCATATCATTCACTTGAGTGAACTGTATGTGTTGCTGTTCATAAAAATAAAAATAAAAAAGATAAATCCATGCAGTCCATGTTCATACAGAAGAAGCAAAGATCCCTCCCTAAGCTAACAAAATAAAAGAATGCAGGCCAAGTGAAATCAATCATTAATCGTCTTCCTGTAGCTGGCTATTTTTAGCGCCCCTCTGTCCTGTCCTCTGCATTAGGATCCATTTTTAATCAGACCACATATTAGACCCAGGGAATCTCCTGTAAGTCTTTATAAATTAAATATAAATTGAATCTCCTCAGAACTTTCTGTTTACAGCACAGAATATAATATTACTGTCAATTTCACTAGAATGGCTTAGCAGTACAAGAAGATTGTATCATCGGGATAGGTCTCTGGTCATATTGTTGCCTCAAAGCCAGGTTCTTCTGGTATGGTTGCATGTAATACGCTTATTGTCTGTTGAAGCAGACAATAGTAAATAAATAGCCTTAATGAAACACGTGACAACTGTGAAATCATCTTTTGGCCAGAACTGACTGAAGTTGAAATAACGTTCTCTTGAAGTTCTAATATATTATCAAAGCCGTGGTTGTTAGATGAGAATGGGGGGATTACTTATCCAATAGCCCGACTACTTTGCATGGCTCAACCTCTCAGTGTAAAGCTTAAACTCTTTCAGAGTTCAGGTAAAGAGGATCGACCATTGGCTCCCATAGACAGACAGGTAAATTGGTTGTATGTAGCACAGAGCCTATCAGAGGCCACCAGGGGCACTATAGCTCAGCTCACACATGGAGGTATAAGAAGAAGAAGCTCTTTGAAGTGTAAGCAGCTAAACTAGTAGGTTACATTGGTTTGACATGGAATACAATTCCTTCCAATATGAAATGGTGCAGTTTATAAAATAATCAAAATACCTCTCATATAACCCCAGCACTTTAACTCTCAGCTAGAGACATTACACACAAAGCTTATTCCCATTAGCTTAGTACCATTATCCACCTTTTGATGTTTTACAGTGACCATTCCACAGGGGCACCAGGTAACATTTACATTACATTTTAGTCATTTAGCAGACGCTCTTATCCAGAGCGACTTACAGTTAGCACATACATTATTTTATCGAACCCACAACCCTGGCGTTGCAAACGCCATGCTCTACCAACTGAGCTACATCCCCTGCCGGCCATTCCCTCCCCTACCCTGGACGTCGAACCAGGTAAGGCCACACCCTTCTCTCATCCCTGTCCGCCTGTCCGTTAGCGTCTGTCTTCTTCTACATTCGGTAGTTCCTTCCCCCTGTGTTTCCTCGACTTGAGTTCTTCTGATGTACCTCCTGAAAAGGGTGGAGGTGGAACAGATTTTTAGGAGGAGAAACACTAGATAAGTGGATTAGGAGAGTGGGAAAAAACAGCTTTGGGTCATAACCCAGTGCCTGTGCCTAGAACAACACAGCTGTACAATTAATGGGTGATGATTTCATAACCTTTTGCTATAGTGAGAGAGCCACAAACAGTACAGTATCAAGTATCCTCCTTACCAGAGCTGATAGGTCATACCACAAGCCACCAGAGCGGCACTGACATTCAACCCACTGTCCCTCTGCACATTAATAAATCAATGTGATTATATGCATGCCGTTACCCTCTGCCACAAATCTGTTGCAACCTGAGGACCAGGGTTTCAGCAGAAAATGTACAGTATGAAAGTAGAATCTGTCTGGGGAGAGAGAGTGCCCATGGGTCTACCACAAAAACCACTTAGTCCTCTGCCCCTTCGCTAATGGCTTTCTTTTTTGAGAGGAGAGTTGTAAAATGCAGCAAGTCCAAGCTTAAAAGGATGACACGGACACACAGGTGGGATTGGGAAACTAAGGGAGAGGAAATAAACATTTATTCTGGTTGGGTTGACTACTTTGGTTGGACTGGACTTGATTACTAATTAAGTTCTGTGCTTGTATTTCCTTCCCTCTCACAAAGAAGTAAATATATGACTCTGAATATGCTGACTGTATTCTGTTTTAACCTGGCCAAGGAGTCATGGATTTTGTATCTACTAAATGAAGGTATAAATAGCTACCTATAACAATGATGAGTATGCATCACATATGATGGTAGTCATGGGACCAATCATAGCATGCTATATTCTACACTGAACAAAAATATAAATGCAACATGTTAAGTGTTGGTCCCATGTTTCATGAGCTGAAATAAAAGATCCCAGAAATGTTCCGTAGGCACAAAAAGCTTATTTCTCAAAAATGTTGTGCACAAATGTGTTTACATCCCTGTCAGTGATAATTTCTCCTTTGCAAAGATAATCCATCCACCTGACAGGTGTGGCATATCAAGAAGCTGATTAAACAGTATGATCGTTACACAGGTGCACCTTGTGCTGGTGACAATAAAAGGCCACTCTAAAATGTGGAGTTTTGTCACACAACACAATGCTACAGATGTCTCATGTTTTGAGGGAGCATGCAATTGGCATGCTGACTGCAGGAATGTCCACCAGAGCAGTTGCCAGAGAGTTGAATGTTCATTTCTCAAATTCTTTCTCTTTAGAGAATTTGGCAGTACGTCCAACCGGCCTCACAACCACAGACCACATGTAACCACGCCAGGCCAGGACATCCACATCTGGCTTTTTCACCTGCAGCCACCCGAACAGCTGATGAAACTGTGGGTTTGCACAACCGAAGGATTTCTGCACAAACTGTCAGAAACTGTCTCAGAGAAGCTCATTTGGCAGATGGCAGACAGCGTGTATGGCGACGTGTGGACGAGTGGTTTGCTGATGTCAACGTTGTGAACAGACTGCCCCATGGTGGCAATTTGAAAGCACAGAGATACTGTGACGAGATCCTGAGGCCCATAGTCGTGCCATTCATCCGCCGCCATGACCTCATGTTTCAGAATTATAATCTATGGCCCCATGACACAAGGATCTGTACACAATTCCTGGAAGCTGAAAATGTCCCAGTTTTCCCATGGCCTGCATATTCACCAGACATGTCATCCATTGAGCATGTTTGGGATGCTCTGGGTCGACGTGTACGACAGCGTGTTCCAGTTCACGCCAATATCCAGCAACTTCGCACAGCCATTGAAGAGGAGTGGGACAACATTCCACAGGCCACAATCAACAGCTTGAACAACTCTATGTGAAGGAGATGTGTCGCGCTGCATGAGGCAAATGTTGGTCACACCAGATACTGACTGATTTTCTGATCCACACCCCTACCTTTTTTAAAAGATATCTGTGACCAACAGATGGATATCTGTATTCCCAGTCATGTGATATCCATAGATTAGGGCCTAATTTATTTATTTCAATTGACTTATTTCCTTATATGAACTGTAACTCAATTAAATCTTTGAAATTGTTGCATGTTGCGTTTATATTTTTGTTCTGTGTAGTTATAGTAGGAAAGTACCACTGCAGTAGTGAAGGACAAACAGCCTACCTTGCAAGATGTGTGACTATGCCCAGATAAAGGTTTCTGTCAGGAAAAATAATAAAACCGTTGAGATTTGACACATTTGCTTTCCACTGTGGTAATTTATTGTCCACAATGGAATAGTAAGCCACTATCTAAGGGGTGTTTTTGCTCATAATTTAGCCTTAGCCTTAACGTCTTAACTTGGAGTGCATGCTCTGGAAAAAGCATTCCATATGATCAAACACCAATGCAATCAAATATACTGAAAGACCCACTACAATGTTCTATATCTATGTCCATTCTGTTTCGCTGATGTCAACTGTGTATGCTCTTATGATGTATATCTGTTTGGTGCTGTGCTCACCTTCTTGGTTTTTGTCTTGTCTGGGTGCTGTGCTGTCCTACGCTCTGTGCCTCTGTCGACGCTTTGCACTGCAGTACTAACCTTAGGTGTTCTTGGCATGTCTGTGTGGCGCTGTGCACGCACAGAGCGAGCTGCCTTGCCAGACTTGACAGGGGCACAGTACATTTCGAGCCGCCGCAGCTCGCAACTCTGGAAGCAGCACTCGTCCACAATACCACGGTTATGTGACCGTCGTGAACTGGGGCCATAGCCCGTTGGTTTACCTGGAGAGACAGAATGGAAGAATAATTTGTGTTACTACATGTGAAGATGTAAAGAGCATGTAGAGAGCATATAGAGAGCATGTAGAGAGCATGTAGAGAGCATGGAGAGAGCATGTAGAGAGCATGTAGAGAGCATGCAGAGAGCATGTAAAGAACATGTAGAGAGCATGTAGATAGCATGTAGAGAGCATGTAAAGAGCATGTAGAGAGCATGTAAAGAGCATGTAGAGAGCATGTAGAGAGCATGTAAAGAGCATGTAAAGAGCATGTAGAGAGCATGTAGAGAGCATGTAAAGAGCATGTAGAGAGCATGTAGAGAGCATGTAGAGAGTATGCAGAGAGCATGTAAAGAGCATGTAGAGAGCATGTAGAGAGCATGTAGAGAGCATGCAGAGAGCATGCAAAGAGCATGTAGAGAGCATGTAGAGAGCATGTAGAGAGCATGCAAAGAGCATGTAAAGAGCATGTAAAGAGAATGCAGAGAACATGTAAAGAGCATGTAAAGAGCATGTAGAGAGAATGTAAAGAGCATGTAGAGAGCATGTAAAGAGCATGTACAGAGCATGTAAAGAGCATGTACAGAGCATGTAAAGAGCATTTTAAAGAGCAAGGATAGTTGTCGTTCCAGTTTGATCTGTAAGTGAATAAAGAAGATAACTGAAGACAGCTTGTTGTTTAGGATTATAATTGTTGGACCTCTGTGTATGTTTGTCTTCATGTTATAGGTTGAAGTTAAATGTTGAGGTAAAAGTAGAGGTCATGGGCATGTTATGTGTTGTGTCACGGGTATGTTAAGTCAACGACAGGTGCTTTAAAAGAGCCAATGGGATCATATACAACATAACCCATTTCAGTCTTGGATATGGACCAAGTTCTTTAGTGCAAATGTCCTGGAAGGTCTTATATCTGTGAGCTGAATTAATCCAAAGAGCTGTAATAATTTGTGGCCGTGTGCCAGGCCCTGGGCCCTGTAATAGCTGAGTGCTAACGGCCAGGTCGTGGACCTGATTATTCTGCTACATGGACAGCGTTAATGACATTGATTTCTTCACTGTAAAATGTACAGGGTATCGCATTGCACTGTGCGGACCCTTTTTGGCTGCTATGCGCCAGTAAAAAGAGGTTACAGTCACCCTAATGTTGAGAATATCACGTTCTGACGTTTTAGACCCATTATTTTTTAACCTGAGGTATTGCCAGCAAGGCCAAACCTCAACCCCTCAGGGCCCAATCAGCCTGCAAAGAAAGCAGGCCCAGGCCTAAGCCACACCCTCTGGCGGCCGGGTTGGTCGTTTCATTCACATTTTCACCTGGCAAACCAGCAGCCCTTTACTGCTGACAATCTCAGAGCCAGTTGAACTCTGGATACTGTGGATGCTGGGACAACGCAGCCTTGCTGCAAATGATGGCTTTGCTTTGCACTTGTGGCTTGGTTATGGTGCTTTTAGATATTTATCACAAATAATAAGGATATATAAGAAATATTGGTAGATCCTTTGATATGCAGTAAAAAAAAATCTACTAACAACTATATGGCTTTCCTCAGCCACAACTAGACCCATAGTTCCCATACGTGCAAAGCACAGGCAGCTGGTGGCACCTTAATTGGAGGGGACAGGGTCATAGTAATTGGAGGGGACAGGGTCATAGTAATGGCAGGAGGAGAAGGCATGACATGGTGTCAAACACATCACACACATGGTTTCCATGTGTTCCATACCAGTCCATTCACTCCATTCCAGACATTATTATGAGCCATCCTCCCCTCACCAGCCTCCTGTGGTGCAAAGCCAGAGAGGCTCACTTGGAGGTCTGGTCCTCCTCAGTATGAATCTGAATTTGAGCACTTCTCTGAGAACCCAAGTCACCTTCTAAAGTGATGTGAGTGGAAGGATGGAGGAAGTTAGGAGGAGTTGTTTGACACCTGAATGCCAACAGTTTTTGACTCCCTCTCTCAAACCCACTTTCTTTCAGTGGCCTTTATAAAATATACCACTCTCCATTTACAATTCCCCGCTCACCTCGGGCAATATAGCCCTGATAGGCTTTTCCCTGTTACCAAATGAAATAATAATAATGTAATATGGCATTTACAAGGAGGAAATGCCTTTCCCTTTCAGAGTTAATAGCTCTTGGCTCGGGAGCCTGCCAGTGCTGACAAAGTGCATTAACTTCTGCTCTCTGCCTTCCTTATCTTGACAACGTTGTTTTGGACGGAGAGGAGCTCCAATTCGGAAACAGATGCATCTCTCCACGGTCCTCAGCCAGGACCCTGGGTACAGTGTGAAGAAAGATTATGGAGGGACATGTACTGTGTGTGAGAGAAAACACTGATCTCAAGTCAGATGATGAGATATAGTGTGTGTTCATAGATAGTTGAAGGTAGGAGGGTTCTACACTGGCTAAAAGGTTGAAGGTGAGAGGGTTCTACACTGGCTAAAAGGTTGAAGGTGCTGCAGTGGACAGCAAGAATAGTTGATTCAGCAGGCAAGGTGCTCCAAGTCTTAGAGTACAAAGAGTTAGTTCTCACCCAAGGTCTACAGTTATAGACCCCAGACATCCCCTGTATGATGAGCTTGAACTATGTCCAGGTCAATAAGGTCAATCAGTGTTTTAAGGATTTGACCACCACAATGTAGGCTATGAGTAATCAGGCCATGTTATAGCCTCCTCACAATGAGAACTGCACGTGCAATACACCAGTTTTCACCTTGAGAATGAAAGGTAGCAGGACTCATTGTTTGAAAACTATTCTGGGACTTTCATAACTTAATCTTTCGTTGTGTCCTCAGCTGGGCCCAGTTAAAGTACTCTCAAACTTTTGTATAATTTCAGCCAGTAGTTTTGAAAGTGGCGCTCACGAGCCAAAAAGGTCCGCGTATTTTGTGTACTACGTCATCCAATTGTGTAGGGCGGCAGGTAGCCTAGCGGTTAGAGTGCTTTGACCAGTAACCGAAAGGTCGCGTTTGAATACCTGAGCCGACAAGGTAAGAAATCTGTCGATGTGCCCTTGAGCAAGGCACTTAACCCTAATTTGACAATACATACAAAAAATGTTTTACTATGTCATCCATTTTGTTTGATATGTTACGAATTTTGCAATTCATATGATATCATACGAATTTCGCAATTCGTTTGATATGTTACAAATCCAATTCAGGCAATTTTTTGTGCTTAAGATCGCGGAGTGCATCTTTAACCCCTACTTACTGAATGGCATCAGTAAACCACAATAAGATCTCATCTGAAGCATGTTGTAATTAAGCCAGAATAAACCATGATAAATTGTCACTTAACCATTGTTGCTGACATGTAACAAGGAATTTTCATGACGAGGGAAACCTTCTTGCGATGCCGAGCTTGTGATTATTCAATCAGACAGGTTGTATTGTGAGCCAGGAGTCGACTGTGCTGTGCGTAGCTTTCTGGCCCTGTTTTCCAATCCCTCCCAATAAAGCCCTCCAAATGAACATCCGCTATTATTCTCAAAATAACCTGTAACCTTCTGAACAAACAGCTGGAGAGGAGAGAATAATCAGCTGGATGCAAGTTTTAACATTTAGAATAATCAGCTGAAGCTGGTTTTAAAAAGCAGAAAGCATCAGTAATCAGGTGGAATAGGTTTTGGAAGGTTTTAAGTGCCATGTTTCAAGGGATCACTGCCTGTAATCCCCCATGAACAAAGAGTTGTTGTCCTTTGTTCTGTTGTTGTAAACAAATTCAGACAAACCACCTTCTCCTGCCTGTCGTGGGGTGTGGCCATCCGGCCCGGTGCATAATAATAATAATATGCCATTTAGCAGACGCTTTTATCCAAAGCGACTTACAGTCATGCGTGCATACATTTTTTTTTTTTTTTTTTTGTGTATGGGTGGTCCCGGGGATCGAACCCACTACCTTGGCGTTACAAGCACCGTGCTCTACCAGCTGAGCTACAGAGGACCACCTGCATGGTGTGAGAGGGGCAGTTTGAGAATGGGGATCCGTGGTAATTGGTAAAGGCTATTGTTTTGGAGTTTGGTCGTAGCCATTCAGGGCACGGCAGATTAGTGGTTGGCTACACGTCTTTTGTTTGTGTCACTGTGTCGTAGACAGACACCCACTACTACAGATTAGGGTGCAGTTTTGTTTTGGTGTTGTTTATGTGTTGTTGCATGCATCTATTGGATGGAAGGGGGGCCCATTTGCCCCCTTTTTCCCTTTTTGTAGGGTGAATGAGGGTGAATAGATTAGATTGAGATCTAAGTGCCGCATAACAATTATTTGGCTGCATAGAGAGAAGCTCCATCATGCCTTGAAAGAAGGAATGTCTGCAACACTGTAATGCTCCCCAGTGGTTTATTAAGATGCACACAAGACAACGTTTTGATCCCACTGGGATCTTTGTCAGTTCAGTCGACCATGCCTTAGCTGAAGAGCAAAGCAGCCTGTTTAGTTCAACCTGACTGATCTGCACACAAGCTAGAGGGACCTTTTGGTCAAGCAGCATTGACATTTTGGCAGTAGGGCCAGAACAGCAGAGAGGCATGGGTTCAAGTATAAACCATACCAAAAACTGGTGGGAGATTTTTTGTGCAGTTTTAACGACCATTATTGTGCTCCCGAGTGGCGCAGTGGTCTAAGGCACTGCATCTCAGTGCTAGAGGCGTCACTACAGACCCTGGTTCGATTCCAGGCTGTATCACAATCCGGCCGTGACTGGGAGTCCCATAGGGCGGCGCACAATTGGCCCAGCGTCGTCCGGGTTTGGCCGGGGTAGGCCGTCATTGTAAATAAGAATTTGTTCTTAACTTACTTGCCTAGTTAAATAAAGGTTAAATAAAAAATATATATTATGATCATGTTGAAGTTACTATGAGATTTTATTTGTCATGTATACTGAACAAAAATATGAACGCAACATGCAACAATTTCAATGATTTTACTGAGTTACAGTTCATATGAGGAAATCAGTCAATTTAAATGAATTAATTAGACCCCCTAATCTATGGATTTCACATGACTGGGTAGGGGTGCAGCCATGGGTGGGCCTGGGAGGGCATAAGCCCACCCACTTTATTAGAGACAGAAATACTCCTCAGTTTCATCAGCTGTCCGGGTGGCTGGTCTCAGACGATCCCGCAGGTGAAGAAGGTCCTGGGCTGGCGTGGTTTCACGAATTTGAGAGAAATAAGCTTTTTGTGCATATAGACCATTTCTGGGATCTTTTATTTCAGCTCATGAAACATGGGACCAACACTTTACATGTTGTGTTTATATTTTTGTTCAATATATTTTAATGACTTCTGAGACAAAAGTGAAAGAGGCAGTCCACTCACTGCTCCATCCTGCTACTTGGATAGAGCTATGCTGGAGACACTGCAGCACATAGCTCACATTCCTCAAACGAGTAAGGCTGGAAAGAGAAGGCTCTCCTCCAGAGTAGGCACAGCAAGGATCTGAGTTTTACAGCCTCGCCGTGGTTAATAAAAAACAGTGGATTCTTGGAGCCGGTACAGCGCACTGCCTGTGGAGTGTCAGGGAGTTTATGGTTTGTCGGGGACTACGAAAGCTGCTATAGACCTGGAAACTACCTCTTTATCACTGGTACCACAAAGAGTTTATAGCCTAGCTAAATTTCCCTCACATTTTCAAGTGAGGTTTCGTCTGCTTTTGTTAGTCAATTAAAAGCCAGTATGTAAGGGCATTGAGGATCCTAACTCAGTGAGTTAGGGTCTCGTGGGTAGGGATAGACTGGATGGGCCAGGCATTTCAAAATGATGGGACATAGCAAGCTTGGCTAGCTCTGACTAGGTACAGTCTAGGAACCATTTACCAGGGTTGACGTTTCAGTTTTAGCCCTAAGTAGAGGCCTCAAATGTAACGGTAGGCTATAATAATGTGGGCACAATGTGTAGAACATCTGTACCAGTTCTTTATTGGCAAGCCTGGTCAACAGTTGCAATAGAACAGGTTTATTTCAACTCAAGCCTTTGTGTCTTGACTCCAAACTGACAGAACTCAAATCTAACATCCCCATCCTGTCATTTTCATGAGATGGCTCTTTGTTCTGCAGAGTAGTTCTTCAGTGAAGAGGGTCAACGTTCTCATTTCAGCCTTCCGTGGAAAAACAACACCTTTTCACAGTGACAAAGTGCACACAAAGTGCAAACTGGAGGCCTTTCTTTCTTTAGTGCTGAGTGCCTTCCGCTGAGTGTGTGTGTGTGTTCAGGTCCAGCGTGTAAAACTAGAGAGGTGGGGTGGTGGAGGGGGGGGGGGGGGTCGTCCTGTAATCCCCCATAATCCCCTGCTGCTCCGGGACAAGGCCTAGCTGTGTGTGTAGTGAGGCTGATGTGCTGTTTACACGTTCTCCACTCTCCTACTCCAGCTGCTTCAAATAGAACAGACACAGAGAGACAAACAAGGTTGAGACAGGATGGCTCATCAATGGCTGCTTAAAAGCAATTTACTCCCCTCCTCTGTTCCTCCTGTTTAAAGTACATGCTGTTGGGAGGGCGATGGCACAGTGCCAATCTGAATTCGTTTTCATCTCGACTATAAATGTATTTCATGTATAACTCTCTCTGAGCTAGTGGCTTATGACATGGTATTATGAGACAAAAAGGACAAGACTGGTTTGTCTATTGCCCTGTGTGGCTGAATCTCTGTGCCTTTTGCTGAATAGGTTTATCTCTGGACCTGACATGGTTCCTTCTGACAAAAACGTATATGACTAATACATTTACGAATACTCCCAGCATCATCCACATTAGAGATTTGGTATATGCCATCACGTTTTATTTATGGAGTTAATAAGAGAAGAGTGGTGTGCTATAGAATACCTTTTTCCTTTTTACTCAGTTGTAATTTTCCACATCCTAGCGCTCTGGAGTGTAGGTGCATCATAGGGGTTCACTTTTAGACCGTGAGAGGAAATTCTTCAGAATAGAATAACCAGCTTCATCCAGAGTACATTACAGGAAGTGGTGTGATCTAGAATAAAAGCTCAGGAAGAGTTGATTCATATCTTCCAGAGAATCTACAGTACCCCACTGATCAGAGAATGTTCCTACCGATTTTCATCCCAATTTTCCTGTCGTCCAGTGTTCCTATTTGCAAACTAGGGTTACCCAGATACTGTCCAAAAGACCCCCATGAAGACCAGATTCATGGTATGTCTGCATATCCACTCTACTCCACTCAACCCGAGAGGAGTTTGCCTGCTAAAGCATTACAAAGACAACTGAGGATTTCTAGGTCAGGCTAATAATTGGAAAAACTGACTACGGTTGTGGATTTAGTTTTTCTTCTTTAGACCACATTTTGTTTCAATAAAATATTTTTCCACTGAGTAGTATTTCACATTTCTGTCAAGGTAATGAAATCTGAAGTCTTGAAATGCAAGTGCAGCTACAGTGACATGGTGGGTAAGGTGGATTGGCCATGCGTCTCAGCCCACAGAAAGCCCAGTGTCACTGCAACACTCTGGGGACACATCATCACTACGGTGGCTGCCAAGTTCAACATGGTGCAGCAGACTGGAGGGGACGAGTTCAGACCAGACCTGAGGGCCGCACGGAGCTGTCACACTCCCCAGTGCAAGAGACAACAGAGACGAAAATGGATTCTCAAGATATCTCACCTAAAGACTCATTGTTATACATGTGGTTCCATCTGACAGCAGGAGAGAGAGACATACTGTTCACACAGTGAGCCCCCTGCTGTACATACCTCACTGTTCCTTTCCAGAAAGGATGGAGTGTGCCTGAAATGTCCTTGACTCAATGTACTGTAACGACCCTGTATTGTGTTCTGTGTTCATGGATGTGTTATCATTCTCATGGGTACTAGCAGGGGTTAAATATGCCAGGACAGATGGAAAGGTTGGGGGGGTATGATGGGTAATCCCGCGGGGTTTTGGAATGATTAAATAGGGGTTACGGTCTCATCTCTCTCTCTTCTGTTCGGGACCCTTGATTTGACATGTTCTATTTGTGTATGTTCGAGGTTTAGCGGCGTGGGTTGTGGCCTGAACAATAGCCCATTCAGGAATAAACCTGTGTTCTGCCTGTACACCTGGTGCCCGTCTCTCTTTTACTTTATGACCCAGCTGGGTCATTACATTGGTGTCAGAAGTGCTTTCGAACGACGGGATGGATCGAGATTAGGCGAGTTAGCTGTTTCAGTATAGGCCGTGGTTAGCTTTAGCGTGACTCGCATCTACGGTCAGGATGATCGGGGCGAGGCGGAAAGTTAAGGAAGAGTCGGACAAAGTGTCCGTTGTGGGCTCGGGTGTACCCGGTCGGGAGGGTCAGGCGATGACGGCTGTAGAAGAGCTGGAGAGCCACATGGCGGGAGTTAAATTGTCAGTCAGCAAGATGGCAGAACGGGCGGGTTTTCCTTCAAACCGCTCGACCAGAACAGACGTCACGGCGACGGAGATATCGACGTCACCGCGTGCGGAAATGGCTGGACCTCCTTATGTAAACAGAGATGGCAGCGCCCTATTGCCATTAGCCACGGTAGCGGCTAAACTTCCAAAGTTCAATGGACAAGGTAAATGGGAAGTTTTTTTTCACTCAATTCGAGTTGTTGGCTAGAGCCGGGAGGTGGTCTGACGAGACGAAAGGGTTACAGCTTGCCCTGAGCCTGTCAGAGGAGGCGTCGGAATGCCTGCTAACGCTAGCCCCGGACGAGAGGGGCGACTACGGTGCGCTAGTGGAGGCATTGGGGGGCCGTTTCGGCAGCGATGCACAGCCCAACATGCTGCGGATTGAACTGAATAACAAAAAGAGACTTCAGGGGGAATCATTAAAGGCGTTGGCAAGTGATATTCTGAGCCTGACCAGGCGGGCTTATGCAAATATGCCGATTGGGGTGCAAGACGAGCTGGCACGGGACAGTTTTATTAGAGCGCTCTCCCCCACCGAACTGGGTAAGCATGTGCAGATGTCGGACCCAGCATCTCTGCGGGCTGCAGTGGAGATAGCCAGGAAGAGGGAGCTGATCTGGGGTGAGGGAGTGAGAGTGGAGGTTGCCAGTCAACCAGAGGTGAGAGCAGCGGCTGCCGGGGTGCCGGGGGTCACCAAGCCAGAGTGGGTCGACGAGTTGGGAGGGTTAGTCAAGACCGCTTCGCTTGTCATTGAGAAGGGCTCCAGACAACATCGCAGTGTCAGCTCAACTTCCATTGTCTGCTGGGGTTGTGGCCAGCCTGGCCACATTCAGCGGGAGTGTGGCAGATTCTCCAGTCAACAGGGAAACGACAGCGGGTTCTCGCGCAGGGGGCAGCGCGGGCCCATTCCTCCGCCCCCGAACCCACAGTAAGCAGAAGATGTACCCAGCAGTGCAGGCAAGAGGGTGGGGACCTGCTTCCCCAGGGTGTAGCTGCCACCGTGTTTCCTAGTCCGGTAGTTGTGGTGGGACGTACCACCATTGGGGACTTCTGCAATGTCATCGTCAAGGTAGAGGGGGTGGAATGTTTGGCCCTGGTCGACACGGGCTCTACAGTAACCCTGGTGAGACCAGACATACTACCTGTTGGGGTGCGGGTGGAGCCGACCCTTGTCCAGCTACGGACTGTCACGGGGGAGCTAGCCCCCATGTTAGGGAAGTGTCGGGTGTCTGTGACTGTGGGGGGGAGAACTGTGGGGTGTCCGGTGTGGGTAGCAGCGGTACAGGACCCCTGTATACTGGGAATGGACTTTTTGAAAAACTGTGGGGCTCAGTTGGACTTAGCTTCGGGCACTTTGAGGCTGTCGGGGGGGCCCACAGTGGGAATGTCGCCTTCGGGAGGGCCAGCAGGGGGCAGGGCTGTCCCTCCGTCTTCCTCCAAGCTTGCCGAAACTCCACTGGTCGTCCCGGCTGCTCCCTTGGTCGTTGTGCCATCCCAGCAGCTGTCTCCGGCGGCAACGACCTTCACTCCCCATAATGGTCCAAGCACAGGCATCCCAGTAGCCCAAAACACACTGGCTCCTTCACCCCATCAGCCCGACGGGGGGAAGGAGGAAGTTATCGACGCCGTTGAGGCTGTGTGGCTGAAAAACTGTCAAGGTCTGGACGAGAGACAACAGAGACAGTTAAACCAGCTGCTGTTTGACTTTAAAGATAGCTTCGCTTGGGGGGAAGATGAGGTAGGGCAAACGCACCTGGTTCAGCACGACATCGACACTGGGGACAACCAACCCATTAAAATTCGGCCCCGTCGCATTCCCCTTGCCAAGAGGGAAGCAGCAGCCACAGCTATTGCTGACATGTTGCGGGCTGATTTCATTGAGCCATCAGATAGCCCGTGGTCCGCGCCGGTCGTCATGGTGCCTAAGAAAGGGGGTAAACTTAGGTTTTGTGCGGACTACAGGGGCCTAAATTCTGTCACCATTAAAGACTCTTACCCCATACCGAGGATCGATGAGTCGCTAGACCACGTCAGAGGGTCCTCGTGGTTCTCTTCCCTTGATCTGCGCAGTGGCTACTGGCAGGTGCCCCTCTCGCCTGGGGCACGTGAAAAAACGGCCTTCTCCACGGATAGGGGCCATTGGCAGTTCAAGGTGCTGTGCTTCGGGCTTTGTAATGCTCCTGCCACCTTTGAGAGGCTCATGGACAGAGTGCTGGCGGGGGTTCCGAGAGACGAGTGTGTCGTGTACCTAGACGACATATTGGTACACGGCACGTCGTTTGAGGGGGCACTGGGGGCACTTAGGCGAGTGCTGGAGAGGATCTCGGGGGCGGGGCTAAAATTACACCCGGAAAAGTGCCATTTCATGCAAAGGGAGTTGGCGTTCCTGGGTCATCAGCTGGGTGGTGAGGGTATCAGCACGTTGCCAGACAAAGTGGAGGCTGTGAGGGGGTGGCCAATTCCAAGGGGGAAAAAAGAGGTTAAGAGCTTCCTGGGTCTGGCATCCTACTATCGTAGGTTTGTGAAAGGGTTTGCGGGGATGGCAGCTCCTTTGAACCACCTTCTCAAGAAGGACACTGTCTTTCAGTGGACCGAAGAGCACCAGCGGGCGTTTGAGGCCCTCAAACGTGCCCTGGTGGAGGCCCCTGTCCTGTCCTCATCAGACCCAAACCGTCCATTTATTCTGGACACCGACGCAAGCAATGAGGGCTTGGGGGCCGTGCTGGCTCAGCGTGGTTCTGACGGGGAGCACGTAGTAGCTTATTACAGCAGAACTTTTGATAAGGCTGAAAAACGCTACTGCGTGACAAGGAGGGAGCTTTTGGCTGTCGTGGCAGCAGTACGCCATTTCAAGTACTACCTGGGGGGCCTGCCGTTTGTGGTGCGGACGGATAACTCCGCCCTGCAGTGGCTTCTCTCCTTCAAGGAGCCAGAGGGTCAGATCGCCCGCTGGTTGGAGGAGCTGCAACCCTACGACTTCCAGGTGGAGCACAGGGCCGGCCTTCGCCACAGCAATGCAGACGCCTTGTCCCGCCGCCCGTGTGCTGAGGACGGCTGTGGGTACTGCGCCAAACGGGTGGAGCGAGAGAGGGAACTGTGCATGGAGGAGGGAGTCACCGCCACGGTGAGTCAGCTGAGGGTGACAGAGTGCCGGGAGCTTGAGGCTGTGGACGTCGGGGAGTGGAGGCGTCGCCAGGAGGAGGACGCAGAGCTGCGTCCTGTGCTGGGGTGGGTGGAAGAGAGAAGACGACCGCCATGGGGGGAAGTAGCCCCTCTATCACCAGTCACCAAAGGACTCTGGGCTAAATTCTCAGTCCTTAGAGTGGCTGAGGGAGTGCTCCAGAGGGGGTGGAAAAAGCCAGCTACTGGAGAAATGACGTGGCAGGTAGTGGTTCCCAAAAGGCTGCAAGGGAGCGTGTTACAGCAGCTTCACGGTGGAGTAGGTGCAGGGCATTTTGGGGTCTCCAAAACGTTAAAGCGCGTACGTAAAGGCTTCTATTGGGCCAGGCACAGGAGGGATGTGGAGGACTTTTGCAGGCAGTGCGATGAGTGTGCTGCTAAGAAAGGACCTCCAGGTCAGTCACACGCCCTCCTACAACAATTCCCAGTAGGGGAGCCCATGGAGAGACTGGGGGTAGACATAGTTGGACCGTTTCCAACCACAGACAGCGGTAACAGGTGGATTCTAACTGCTATGGACTACTTCACCAAGTGGCCAGAGGCTTACGCTCTCCCAGACCAGGAGGCAGAAACAGTAGCTGATGCATTGGTAGGGGGAATAATCAGTCGGTTCGGGGTGCCACAGTCTGTACACAGCGACCAGGGGAGAAACTTTGAGTCACGGGTGTTCTCAGAGTTGTGTAGACGGTTAGGCGCGGAGAAGACGCGCACTACTCCGCTTCACCCCCAGAGTGATGGGCTGGTGGAAAGATTTAACAGAACATTAGCACAACAGCTGGCTATCGTTACCTCAAAACACCAGAGAGATTGGGACACCCACTTACCGTTTATTCTTATGGCATGTAGGTCGGCTGTTCAGGAATCGACTGCGTGCTCCCCAGCGCTACTAATGTTAGGTCGTGAGTTGCGCACCCCAGCCGAACTGACGTTTGGCCACCCTCCTGATAACGACGACGGGGTTTTGCCTGGCCCGAACTATGTTCGTCAACTGCAGAACCGGTTAGAAGTGGCTCACACCTTTGCAAGAGAGCAACTCGAGAACGCAGGAATGTGCCAAAAGCGCCACTATGACTCACGCGCTAGGGGGAGGCACTTTGGAGCGGGAGAACGCGTGTGGCTTCACAACCCCACGCGCAAGAAGGGGCGGTGCCCAAAGCTGGACAGTGCCTGGGTGGGGCCGTGCCTGGTGATAGAGAGAGTGGGGGAGGTGACGTACCGGGTGGAGGTTCCCCCACGGGGCAGGAAGGTGGTGGTCCACCGGGACCGATTGGCGCCCTACAGAGGGAGGAAAACGGTAGGGAATGGAAGTGAGGACTCTGATGTGAGCACACGGGGACAGTCTAGCGAGGAGACTCTAGTGCAAGCTGAGCCTGGGACGGGGGCTGCCTCTTCGGGGGGTGCTGGAAATGACATTGGGGCAGATGAATGTTCTGGGGGTCCACCAGTGAGAGTCAAGGGGAGGCACAAGAGACTGATGCGACCTCCGGGTCGTTTTAAGGATTTTGTTTTGTAACCCTAGGGGCTAGGGTTTAGAAAGGGGGGGGCTATGTAACGACCCTGTATTGTGTTCTGTGTTCATGGATGTGTTATCGTTCTCATGGGTACTAGCACGGGTTAAATATGCCAGGACAGATGGAAAGGTTGGGGGGGTATGATGGGTAATCCCGCGGGGTTTTGGAATGATTAAATAGGGGTTACGGTCTCATCTCTCTCTCTTCTGTTCGGGACCCTTGATTTGACATGTTCTATTTGTGTATGTTCGAGGTTTAGCGGCGTGGGTTGTGGCCTGAACAATAGCCCATTCAGGAATAAACCTGTGTTCTGCCTGTACACCTGGTGCCCGTCTCTCTTTTACTTTATGACCCAGCTGGGTCATTACAGTACCTTTCTTAACACGAGAACAAGGCATTGATGGATGGGCACTTTGCAGCTCAATGATTGCACAGTACAGTACAGTGAGGGAAAAAAGTATTTGATCCCCTGCTGATTTTGTACGTTTGCCCACTGACAAAGACATGGTCAGTCTATCATTTTAATGGTAGGTTTATTTGAAAAGTGAGAGACAGAATAACAACAACAAAATCCAGAAAAACGCATGTCAAAAATGTTATAAATTGATTTGCATTTTAATGAGGGAAATAAGTATTTGACCCCTCTGCAAAACATGACTTAGTACTTGGTGGCAAAACCCTTGTTGGCAATCACAGAGGTCAGACGTTTCTTGTAGTTGGCCACCAGGTTTGCACACATCTCAGGAGGGATTTTGTCCCACTATTCTTTGCAGATCTTCTCCAAGTCATTAAGGTTTCGAGGCTGACATTTGGCAACTCAAACCTTCAGCTCCCTCCACAGATTTTCTATGGGATTAAGGTCTGGAGACTGGTTAGGCCACTCCAGGACCTTAATGTGCTTCTTCTTGAGCCACTCCTTTGTTGCCTTGGCCGTGTGTTTTGGGTCATTGTCATGCTGGAATACCCATCCACGACCCATTTTCAATGCCCTGGCTGAGGGAAGGAGGTTCTCACCCAAGATTTGACGGTACATGGCCCCGGCCATCGTCCCTTTGATGCGTTGAAGTTGTCCTGTCCCCTTAGCAGAAAAACACCCCCAAAGCATAATGTTTCCACCTCCATGTTTGACGGTGGGGATGGTGTTCTTGGGGTCATAGGCAGCATTCCTCCTCCTCCAAACACGGCAAGTTGAGTTGATGCCAAAGAGCTCGATTTTGGTATCATCTGACTACAACACTTTCACCCAGTTCTCCTCTGAATCATTCAGATGTTCATTGGCAAACTTCAGACGGCCCTGTATATGTGCTTTCTTGAGCAGGGGGACCTTGCGGGCGCTGCAGGATTTCAGTCCTTCACGGCGTAGTGTGTTACCAATTGTTTTCTTGGTGACTATGGTCCCAGCTGCCTTGAGATCATTGACAAGATCCTCCTGTGTAGTTCTGGGCTGATTTCTCACCGTTCTCATGATCATTGCAACTCCACGAGGTGAGATCTTGCATGGAGCCCCAGGCCGAGAGAGATTGACAGTTATTTTGTGTTTCTTCCATTTGCGAATAATCACACCAACTGTTGTCACCTTCTCACCAAGCTGCTTGGCGATGGTCTTATAGCCCATTCCAGCCTTGTGTAGGTCTACAATCTTGTCCCTGACATCCTTGGAGAGCTCTTTGGTCTTGATCATGGTGGAGAGTTTGGAATCTGATTGATTGATTGCTTCTGTGGACAGGTGTCTTTTATACAGGTAACAAGCTGAGATTAGGAGCACTCCCTTTAAGAGTGTGCTCCTAATCTCAGCTCGTTACCTGTATAAAAGAAACGTAGGAGCCAGAAATCCTTCTGATTGAGAGGGGGTAAAATACTTATTTCCCTCATTAAAATGCTAATCAATTTATAAAAATTTTGACATGCGTTTTTTTCTGGATTTTTTTGTTGTTATTCTGTCTCTCACTGTTGAAATAAACCTACCATTAAAATTATAGACTGATAATTTCTTTGTCAGTGGGCAAACATACAAAATCAGCAGGGGATCAAATACTTTTTTCCCCTCACTTTATATAGTCACATGGAGCTATGAAGTCTAGTTCCAAACCTTGACAGATTGAATTCCCAGAGCCAGATAAGGTCTATCTGAGGTCTGTGGGTTCATGATTGGAATGATTTGCTGTTTAAGTCCATTGTTCGGTTCATCAATTAATCATCATATAATAATCTTGTTGAAGATACAGTTATATTCCACATACAAGACTTGGCAATGTGGCAACTTCTGGCAACTCAAGATTATATTCCATAGGCCATGTGAAGTAGCCTGATTCATAAAAAGGTTCAGAAATCCCTTAAACACTCAGAGAATACATAAACCCCTTTCATAGTCTCACATCATCAAATCTCCCAGACAGTCTCACACCTCATTAAAAGTCTTTATACATATTCACAGAAAAATTGTTCACAGAAAAATTGTTGTCACGCAATCAAACATTCTCAACTCTGTCACAACTAGTCAAAAACCTCCCACCCCCTCAATATAACTTTCAAAGTGGCATTCCACAGTACATGGTTGTGTGTTAGCTGAGAAACTAACATGATTATTTACAAGTCTGAATTAAATTCGGATTAAATTGGAGCATAGAGCCTCTTTGAAGATGATTGACATCTCTGAGCTGTATTGATATGTCAATGTCAGTGAAAAGAAAAGATAGTGCACAATAATTGTTTAGCCTTGGAGAGGTGGTAAAGAGAGACTTGACACTTGCATGTGCAGTGATTTCATTCAATGCCAGCTAGGGACCCTCAAGGCAACACATTCAGTATATGGCAATAATGAGCCAAACCACAACCTTTCTGAGTCCATGGTTCTAATGGGAAGAAATAGTCCACTGAGGGAAGGATCAGGGTCCATGTCATAGGAACACTGGCTACTGCTGAGTGGGAGAACGCAACACCTTGACACAGCTCAGCACTGCCATATATTGCATGCTGTTCTGGCCTTTGTGCCTCCAACGGAAAATAGGAGATTTAAATCCTGGATTCTTAGTGGATGGTTTTCTTTGGGTAGCTTTCCCCATTTCTGGTGGAAAAAGAGTTCACTGCAACATTTATTTTTTCCCCTCCTCATTCTTACAGATAGTCAGCCTCAATTCCACTTAAATCCCCATAGACCCAGCAGCTGTTTGCATGAGCATAATATACATATAGCTGTTTAACATCATTCTACACTTTTACCTCGCAGAAACCCCCAGAACCTTACTCCTGCTTCAAGGGCATTGCATCATGTGATTCTATATATTCCATTAGTCTAAGTCAGAAGTTCATCACAATCAGGGATAGAGACAAAATATACATTGGCTTCTATATGCGTCAACTCTTTCAAATCTGATAAGTCTACAGCTGACATATTTAATAGGAGTGATAAAAAAGACAGAGGGAATGCTTATTAGAAAGTGAAGGCCAGATGAGAGAGATCTGATACTGTTTAATTTATGAGGTTGCGCATTAGCGCTTTGGGAGAATGGAGCAGCAATCCTTTATGAATAAATAAAAGGTGCACTTACTGAAATAAAAGCCTCTGTCTCCACACACAAACTGCAGCGTGTCCACCAGCTCCGCCCCACACAGGGTCTCGGGCCCCGCCCCTGTTGCCGCGGGAGTCAGGGTTAGGACGCACAGCAGCAATGAGAGGGTGTGGGTACAGGAGATACAGCACATCGCACACTGTGTTCAATGGGGAGAAGAGAATGTCGTCAGTCTCACCGCCCATATCCTATTTCACCAGTGTCAGTATAACTTGATGGCAGTGATTTCATACGTCTTCACCAGCCTGTTTCAACATCATCGTCATTATCAGTTTTGATTACTATAAAATAGCGAAATATATAGCTAGGTTTTCCAATAGGTTCACAATAAGTGAAGGAACAGGTGTCTATGGAACCGTGACGTTCAAAACAATCACGCAATTATAATACAAATAGCCTACAATAATACCAGTCTATGAGTTTTGGTCACGATTTACGCACGATTTACGCACGTATGGCCCTTGAAGTTTATTAACCCTTACAAGCATATTAGGATGTATGGAGCGGTGACTGCACGAGCCGCTTCCTGAGGAGAGGGTGCTTTCCCGGTTCGATGCTCATACACATCATTATCTTGTCTGTAGGCTACGAGTATGCTAGATGCTATGTCACTGATAATATCCCTACCTCCAGCAGCCATCAGACAGTTATGTTTCACAACCCGATAATCACACTTTTGGGGTGTCATAATAAAGAACAATTGCATAGGAATTAGTCACAGAGAGAGAAAGGCGTATTTGTAAAACTAATGCATAAATCAATCAATGCGATAAGATATCTTTAAAATCTTTTGTTCCCAAACAGTGGTTTATCTTCTTTAAGCAGCCATAGTTTTAAGATAATGCAATGATGCCCTTGCTTTCCCTCATTCTCAGCTCCAAAAACGATCGTTCAGGAGCCACAGAGCCAAGGATCTTGCCTATCCAAATATGAGATGGAAAACTGTTCACGCGCCAAACCCAGCAGATGAAGCATAACGGGACAAATTTACATAATAAAGAGATTCATATACATCACAACCCCTAGCACATAGTTATCCTGCCCAAAGTGCGCCTTCTTAGACGCCTTAAGCCCTTCCTTATTGTTTTGTTTTCCTACAATCCAATGTGGTATCCAAATGCGGAGTCAGCAGAAATTACTTTGAAAGTTCAGTAACGTATGCAGCAGCATTAGTGGTTTATATTCATGGCAACGGCACCGGTCAGCGCGCACTGCGCAAATGTGTCGAAACTCATGCTGGAAACCCATTGAAACATCCACACGAGTGTGTTAACTCATGCACGCAGACATGCCAACATAACCTTATTTTCGTAAAGTAAATTAAAGTCAATGTTATAGCTAGGTTACATATAATGTCTATGTGAAAACAGTCAAACGTGCACTCAAAGAAAATGCATGTAAATCTACCTGCTGACATGTTCTGATAGACATTTGAAATAGTCTATAATAAAACCGATTTTTACCTTAAATCCCTGAAATAAAATAATCTGCTATAATCAAACATGGGTCTTTATTGATTTGTGCTTTGATACTGCAAATAAATCAGGTTGGTTCTTGCAACAACATCAAAAACAACAAAAAATAGTAAGTAAGGTGACAATCTGGTGACAAAGGAAAGTAGTTAAAGTTACCTTGAAGACATCACATAAATGCCAGTGAAAGAAATGACCGCTAGACATCCCCACGGGTCTCAGCACGACAAAGCCCAGCAAAAATGAACTTGTTTGAAGTCATTAAAAACAGTGAGAAAGAGGATAAGATGCAGGCAATGTCACATCACAATATTCCGACTTTGTTCCATTGCGCAGGCTCCTTTTGGAGAAGTGAGATTTAGCGAACAGGAGACGGATTTAGAGAGAAAATCCCTCACATGTATCTACATTACAGAGACATTTTCAACAGGAAACAGCTGGGGCAGCATTTGCCTTCTCCTCATCCTAAGTTATTCATTAAGGATTTTGGGCACATATTCAAATAACGTCATAATTTATACTTTTCTTAGAATGGGATTGAATTTTGATCTCTTTAAGGCTTGGTGAGTAGTTCAAGATAGAACAAGACCCATGCCACCCGCACTTCTCAAAGCTTGTTACGTGTAGAAATCTCATGGATGAGTAGTTATAGGCGTTGGAAAATATAATTATTGTCCACGAAGCGCTCGTGCGTAATTCATGTGCCAAATATAGGCTATGCTTCTTCATATTCATCATCTATTGCATACATATCTATCTCCAACTTTTGATTTAGTGGGCTTATTCGTCATCATGATTTAAAGATGTTCACAAACTATAATATTTGAGTGTTTATGTACAGTGTCCACGGGTTTAATGGATAGCCTGCACATTGGTCTCTTGTTTCATACAATTCATATACGTTTATATTCATATGTGAATATCATCCCTGTCCTCAGGTCATCAGGATTAAAATCCCACATCGAACCACCTGATTATTCATGTAGTTTTATACATGTAGTTTTAAATGTCCTAGTGTCAGGTCTATCTACTCACACCATGGCTATAAATCATATTTTACAATGCAAATATTATAACCACTCAATGCATTGCCACTTGACAGCCCAAATGTGGGCTTTTTCCCAATCTGTGAATCTGCACCTTGCTCTCCCCTTGAATTGACATGTGTCTCACTATCTGTAGACAACAGCACTCTTTCCATGCCAAATATGTATGCCATTGAATAGGACAATCCTATTTTTTCCAATAAAGGGCAGTGTTTTGAAAGACCACTGCCTAATTGTCCCAGGGCTTAAAGAGGGTTGATTTCACCAGCAGAGATAAGAGATCAGCACTGATCCAATCACTAAACAGGAGATCAGTGCTGACCCAATCATAAAGCAGGACATCAGCAGCACAGATCCAGTTAGCTCAGACAGTGTCAACGCATCACATAAACAAGGACGAATCCAGAGAGGGCAGTGCGTGGATACAGACAGGCAAAGATGACACCTTATAACGCCACCAAAGTGGATCACAACATGCAAGCATATTTACAGACGGTCACAGGGTGTATGAGGACATTCTATTCACCTATTTAAATCTAATATGGGCAGATAGTGACTACATTCATATACAGTTGTCACTCAATGCAATATGTTATGCATAACAATATTACCAGTGTTAAGTGGATGAGCACAGCAGGGAATATAAAAGGTTTCAAGATGCCTCAATAACTATGATCAAGCCCAACATCCATTCCAACCCAAAGCCTCCTGCCTCCAAAGGTCCTCCCTGCCCCTAGCCTAGCTACAACTCCAGCAGATTGGGTGTATTGTCATAAACTTTAATTCAGTGTCTCTCTCTTCAGTTCAGAACATTGGGGCATTATCATCCAATATGCTGAATGGCACAAAACAGGAGCACAATGTACCATATACATTTTCACTCCTTGCTGTGTATTGCGTCATGGTAATGAGTAACCATATAATAGTGAACAATGATGCACCCCTGATTAAAGACAAAGCTGCTTGAGCTGACCTTGTCAGATCAGGGCATGCAAATTAAAACTCCTCTGGTTCCAAGAAACTTACATAAACCTCGCTATCAATCAGTGTTTTCTGATGAAAAGCTCATCTAATTTGGCAACCATCTTCTCAGTTGATTATAAGTCTCACTTCCATGAATTATGACAAATATGACTGTTATCATTAATGCTGGGGTATGGCTAAAATGATGTCTTGTTCTTGTCTGATTATCCCCCAATGCAGTAGACTGACCTTCCTATTCTTCTCCTGCCCACTCTAATATGCAGCACTCAGGGTTGTACCCCTGCCAGCTCTCTCTCTCTCTCTCTCTCTCTCTCTCTCTCTCTCTCTCTCTCTCTCTCTCTCTCTCTGTCTCTGTCTCTTCCACCCCCTTGAACTCATTGACCAGGAAAAGGCTTGTTTTCACTCACAGGGATTATGGACAGGGAAGAGGTGTTGACAGCGTCCTCTGTCTGGACTGACCTGCCAAACATGCTCACAGCCAGGCCAGAGGTAAAGACAATGGTCCAGCATACAGATGAGCATATGAGAAAGATAAGCATTTTAAGTTCACATGAGGACACACACAGGGCTGAGAGAGACTCTGTGCTCTCAACCCTGATTCATTATTCTCTTTCATAGCATTGATCTTAATTAGGGTGAACTATTCCCTCTTGATTAGTTTGAGATGGCTCTGTGAGTTAGGCTGTACTTTTTTGATCAGTGATTTAAATGCCAAAATCTTCATATAAACTAGGCAAACTAGGCTATACATTGTGTGAGAGAGGGGGTACTTTAGTTTTTTTTTTCTCAGTATTTAATCTACTCAGTGATGTGGAGTGGGTTTAAATGAAAAGAGGGTTGTGGTGCTGATGTGTGTGCATGTGTTATCAAAAACATATTTCGGTGCCATACCATGTCTGTTCATATGGAAGAAATAAAGGTGCGTCATGGAGCAGCAGAGCGAGAGGGGTGCTTGTTTTAATATTCGCCGTTGCCAAAGCAACATGTAGGGGTCACAAATGTTTCGGTGAAGTGGGCAGGAAATTCCATGGCGCCTGTTGATGATCAAATCCCAATTTAAATACTGTTCTATGATGGTTTAACTGTCCGCGTCTGATTGATGAACATGCTGGATTAATGTAAGAGAAAGTTAGCAGAAATAGCCCAGTGTGCTCAGAAGTAGGGTTGCAAAATTCCAAGAACTTACAATAAATTCCCTGGTTTTCCCAAAATTCTGGTTGGAGGATTCTCAGAATCAGAAGGGAATAAACATGAAGTCCGGAATCCTCCAACCAGGATTTCTGGAAAACCAAGGAATTTATTTAAAGTTCCTGGAATTTTGCAACCCTACTCAGAAGACATTCAGAAATCATGTTAACAAAGTTTAGAAAATAGCTAATATTACCCAGCTACCAGAGTATCAGGTCAATATCTCTGGAAATTGTGATACAGGAGAAAGCTATTCCTCAACTTGCAGGATCACAGTTCTATTATTAAGAGCCATGTATTTATTATCAATGTTTAATAATGCTGTCATGTTTTACTCTTGTCAAAATGCCAAAACTCTCTCTTTTTTACGACACATAGGAAAGTCCCTCTGAGACTATTCATCCTATCAATGTCAATGTGCCTACAAGCAGACACTGGATTCTGTCAAAACAGTGAACACTATGCAAATCCTGGGTGATACAATCATACCAATACAATTCAAGTATGCACAAGATGCCAGTAGTTCAACGAGTGCACTTGATGTAGGAAAAACCCTGAGAAACATAGCTTTTTAATTACTGTAAGCTGTCTATGCCCCACCACACTACACTCTCAGAGGACCCCCTCTAAGTAAAGAAACCTGTTCATTCTGTAAGTATCCCTATAGAGAAGTACTCCCTCCTGCAGAAAGCCCTGTCAGCAGAGTGAACGTGTTTGTGTGAAACATGTATGGGAAGCTCTGACAGAGCAGTTCACTCCTCACGGTATGATAGAGTGGCTTGGGGGTAAGGGGGTAACCATCCACTGCTCACTCCCTGGCAGAGGGTAGGGGAGGGGAGGGGAGTGGGTGCGGTACTCCTCTGCCCGGTGCCTGGCTCAGAGTATGTCCAGGGAAGAGGTTCTGCCAGGCCTCAATTATGGGGGAGTCATCCAGGACACACTGAAGCAATTACAGTCCCATATAAATCAATATGCTGCTGGTTTAAAAAGTGATCTGCTCCCAACACTCTCTGGATAGGGTCTGGCTCAAGAGGTCAGCTTAGATTTTTTTGTTGAGTTCTTCATAACAATTTTGTTTGAAACTGGGCAGAGACTCTTCCTGCCTGTTGAACTAGGTTGAATTGGCATGGACTGGGCTTTCAGACTTGTTTACAATCAGGTGGGCAATGCTGGGCATGGACTATGGCTTGAGTTTACTCTTAGGTCAGGTTAGAGGGTTTCATTTCTGGTTTACATCCAGTTTAAAGGGCTCTTGTTTCAGCGCAAGTCCAATTCAAATAAAACGGTTGGAATCGTTTTTGAGTTCAGATTGAGGTCAAGTTGGACAGCATTTTTGGTTTCCTGTGTTTTGTTTTTCATTGGTTCTGCTGCTCTCCTATGTAGTAATAGTTCACAGCTAATCAGGCATGATCCAGTGCAACACACGTGCACTCGCATTGTGGGTTGTCTCCGAAAGACTATAGCATCTGAGGCATCATCAAAATTAAGTTGTCAAATAATTTGTGTTGATGGCTTTATTCATTAACTCATCATCTCTGCAAACCCTATTACAGTAACTAAGTCCTCCTTGCCTGGATCAACAGAATTGGGGCTTGTTTCGAGACACTGCACATTTATTAACCATTATACTGTACTCCATCCTTGTGGTGCATTGAACACACTACATTTGTGGCAATGAGCTGTTAACCCTCCAATTCAGGAGATGGAGGTATGCACCTTCAGCATTAGGTTCATTTTTATTTCCAAAAAGAAGAAGAAAACTAAGCCCCTCATTGGCTGATACCCGGAAGAGCAGAAGAAGAATGACGTCAGATGTGGGTCACGGTGAAGTCACATGAAGCATTTCTAGCATAATAACATTTCCATCTCGTTTTTGCAGATTCTTTGTCAAACATTACTATTAAACAAAGTAATAGCTAGTTAACCAAAACGATAAAAGCATGGACGAGGACGGTTTACCGATTGTGGGATCTGGAATAGATCTGACCAAGGTGAGTGTTTTCCGTAGCCGAAGTTATCTTGGTGGCTACTGTAGCTAAATTAGTCATGATAGCTTCAGCTTGTTTTGTAAACAAGCTGAATGACTCTCAGACAAAGAATGCAATCAAGTAAATGTTGTATCTAATGAGTATGTGTAGTAAATGTTTTTGAACTCCCCATCTCTGTAAGTAAATAAACATAGCATTTTCTTCATGATAATGAATGCTATGGTCCCAGGTCCCAGCCATACAACAGAGGAGAGTCGTTGCCTATCTCAACCAGTTCATAGTCCACACTGTCCGGTTCCTCAATCGTTTTTCGACAGTTTGCGAAGAGAAACTTGCTTCCATATCTCTTCGGATACAGCAGATTGAAACTACCCTCAGCATTTTGGAAGCAAAGGTAGGTAACCCAGCTCCTGTATGTGTTTTGTATACAATATTATAGGACTTTACTCTGTCTTTGATGTTGTTGTACTGTTATGTGCATTGCTGCTCTGGGCATACCAATATGATAAGGTCAGTGCATCCTGATTTTGTTCTATGTAGCTATCCTCTATTCCTGGTTTGGAGGACGTCAGGGTGGAGGGTGTTGGTCAGCGGCCAGCTACAGAGGTCAACGGTCCAGTCGCAGTCGTGGTCCCAAGTCAACCACAGACCCCTATAGCTGTGGCTGTGCCATTGCCACCTCCTGAGGTAGCCCCCCCCCCCCCCACACCCCCACACACACACTCACACTCACACACATACAGAGCCTTCAGAAAGTATTCATACCCCTTGACTTATTCCACATTTTGTTGTGTTACAGCTTGAATTCAAAATGGATGAAAAAAATATATATATATTCTCACCCATCTACAAACAATACCCCATAATGACAAAGTGAAAACATGTTTTTAGAAATGTTTGCTAATTTATTGAAAATGAAATACAGAAATATCTAATTTACATAAGTATTCTCACCCTTTTGCTATGACACTCCAAATTGCGCTCACGTGCATCCAATTTCCTTTGATCATCCTTGATGTCACTACAACTTGATTGGAGATAGAATTGTGATGAGGCATATATCTGGGGAAGGGTATAAAACCATTTCTAGAGTGTTGAAAGTTTTCAAGAGTACAGTGGTCTCCATAATTGGGAAATTGAAAAAATATGGAACTACTCAGACTCTGCCTAGAGCTGGTCGTCCGACCAAATGGTCAAGAAGGACCTTGGCCAGGGAGGTCACAAGAACCGAATGACCACTCTGACAGAACTACAGAGTTCCTTGGTTGAGATGGGAGAACCTGTCAGAAGGACAACAGTCTCTACAGCACTTCACCAATCTGGGCTTTATGGGAGAATGGCCAAACGGAAGCCACTCCTGAGAAAAAGGCACATGACAGCACGCCTGGAGTTTGCAAAAAGGCACGTGAAAGACTCTGAGATTAGAAGGCAAAAGATTCTGTGGTCTGAGACAAAAAAGCATCACCAATCTAACACCATCCCTACTGTGAAGCATGGTGGTGGCAGCATCATGCTATGGGGATGCTTTTCAGCGGCAGGGAGACGGGTAAGGATAGAGGGAACAATGAATGGAGCTAAATACAGGCAAATCCTTGATGAGAACCTGCCTCAGAGTGTAAATGACCTTAGAATGGGACAATGATTTACGTTGCAACAGGACAATGACCCTAAGCATACAGTCAAAGCAATGCTGTAATGGCTTCAGAACAAGAATGTGAAAGTACTTGAGTGACCGAGCCAAAGCCCAGACTTGAATACCATGCAATCTGTGGAAAGACTTGAAGATGGCTGTTCACCGCCACTCCCCATCTAACTTAACAGAGCTTGAGAAAATCAGCAAGGGAGAATGGGAGAAAATCCTCAAATCCAGAAGTGCAAAGCTGATACAGACACCCAAGACAACTCACAGCTGTAATTGCTGCCAAATGTGCTTCTACAAAGTGTTGACTCGGGACATGTTTTCATTTTTATTTTTTTTATTTGACATTTTAGTCATTTAGCAGACGCTCTTATCCAGAGCGACTTACAGTTAGTGAGTGCACATATTTTTCATACTGGCCCCCCGTGGGAAACGAACCCACAACCCTGGCGTTGCAAGCGCCATGCTCTACCAACTGAGCTACAGGGGACCTTTTCACTTTGTCATTATGGAGTATTGTGTGTAGACGCATGAGAAAAAAATCTATTAAATCCATTTTGAATTCAGGCTGTAACACAACAACATTCGGAATAAGTCAAGTGGCATGAATACTTTCTGAAGGCACTACACACACAGTAATTCTGGAAACCATGTGTTTGATGTATTTGATACCATTCCACTGATTTCGCTCCAGCCATTACCACAAGCCCGTCCTCCCAAATTAAGGTGCCACCAACCTCCTGTGATTTCAACATATTCGTGTTTAAATAAATTGTTGATGGAACAATAAGTTAAAGACATGGTATATTTGTTTATATTTGTGCATGATGGAAATACTGAATTGCAGTATTGACTCTATTGTAGGCCTCTCCAAACATACCAGAACCAGGATCAGCCGAGGCAGCAGGAGAGTGTTGGATGACTGTGGCCAAGGATCCACGCTATGCCAGATATCTCAAGATGGTGCAAGTGGTAGGTCTCTATACATTTTCATATTCTGTAGAAATGTGAAATCTGTTCAATGAAATCAGTCATGTAGAAAACATTTCAAACTACAGGGTGTTCCAGTTATGGCGATAAAGAATAAAATGGTCCAGGAAGGTTTGGATCCCAACCTGCTTGAGTGAGTGTGCTTACATTACATCTTTGTAATATCTGTATTCTCGTTCCTCATAATCCACATCTGAATCTTTCTGATGGCATAAAATGGTGGTCCTACATGTATTTGAAGTAACAATGGTGATTCCTAAATGCTTCTGTTTGCAGCACACCAGATGCACCTGTGCCTGATGCAGGCAAAAAGAACACAGTGGATCAAGATGATGACAGCGATGATGGCAGTGAGTCATCTTTCAGCGATTGATCTGCTGTCTTAGCCATGAAGCTGCCTATAGGGAACTTCCTTCCCTGTCATCTGTACTCCAGGCCTTTTGTATTGTGCTGCAGCAGGTGCACAGAAGGACTAGATGCCAGTGTGTGCTTGACAGGCAGAACTACAGTGCTACCAGACAGAAAGTCCCACTTCTGTGGATGATCTGCAGGGATGCATGGGACTTACAAAAACAGGCACATTGTTAAGTAGCTGAAATGCATTGTAGATTGAGTGAATGTCAACGAGAAAGAGCTGAGAATGTCTATATCCAGGTCAGCCACTGACCTTATTGTGAATGTTATATTTTTGTTGCCATTTCTTTTCCTGACACATTTGATTGGTCATGGACATTATGTTTCTTTATTTACATAGTTTAGCAGTAAAACACATGGAATCACAACCATGGAAAGTACTAACCAGATAATCAATTAGTAATTTATCATTATTTTCTTTAGTCTGCACTGGGCAAACATGCCTCTGCCCCATGCCAGTATCATGTGAACATTCCAATGCCTTTGAAAGAGATTGTGGGGCGGCAGGCAGCCTAGCCGTTAAGAGCGTTGGGCCAGTAACCGGAATGTTGCTGGTTGGAATCCCAGAGCCGACTAGGTGAAAAATATGTCTGTGCCCTTGAGCAAGGCACTTATTGCTCCTGTAAGTCGCTCTGGATAAGAGTGTCTGCTAAAAGACAATGTAATTGTGCTTTAGTCACATTTTGTTTTATTATTTTGATGATGTCTGCATGTGACTCTTGTGTGTATCTCAACATTTGATGGGTACTTTTTACACTACAACTGCTATATGAAGAATGTCATGGTCATGCAGAAATGTTGAGGACTGTTCTCTGGACTATTTGTCATTTTTAATTGAGACATTGAGCTGTTGACATGTAACTGTTCCTGGAGTGAACAATGTGAAGGACAAATTAACAAAATTGCACTTTTGGATATATACATAATGGAAAAAACACCACTAGTTGTGAGCAATGTTTCAATTGCAATGGTACTGTGTAGGCTAAATTAACAGTAGTACCTAATGTGAATTCATCTCAAAATCTTATAAAAGGATGTATCTTAACTCAAGATCTAACCATGTTAGCAAGCCTTTCAGTCCCTTGGATCCCACTGTTGTGAAGGCATTATGCCTTGGCCTTAAAGTCGACAGTTTTATACAACATCCCGTATCCAAACAAATGCTCAGAGATCCAATTAATCTTCACATTGTTTTTAGTTGTCTCTGGACAGAACATGGCAGTGATGGATTCTTTCAAATGAAAGAGGGTAAATGGAGAGGTTTTAGAAGACTGGAAAGCACTTTGTTCACAAGCGCAAGGCAAGCAGCATTGAGATCTAAGTGTTTATGCAGTTTAGCCTGAAAAATAAAGAACACATTTTGCCTAAAGATATGTGGGTGTCATTTTATTCAAACACTTTGGGTTTTGTGTTTGGAACCTAGAAATACGTCACACATAGCCCTGTATGTATTTTGAGTTACTTTATTACAATGGAATACAATAGATATGCCTCCTCAATACGCTGAGAAACAAGAGTTTTTCTTGAGCAAAATACCTAACTAGAAAAATATTTACATTCTAATATAAAACGATTAACCTTGGAGTAGGTAAGTGTAGATTATCTCAAGGCTGAAGGAGTGAGTAGTCATGCTGTACTTCGCTCCGCAGCCATTTGCTGCAGCCTGTCAACTATGCCTCTGCCTATCCCTGTTCTCTCCTCTCCGCACAGGCTACACAAACGCCTCACACCGCGTGGCTGCTGCCTCTCTAACCTGGTGGTCCCTGCACGCACCACCCACCTGGAGTTCCAGGTCTCAGGCAGCCTCTGGAACTGCCGTTCTGCTGCCAACAAGGCAGAGTTCATCCCAGCCTATGCTACCCTCCAGTCCCTCGACTTCTTGGCGCTGACGGAAACATGGATTACCACTGAAAACACTGCTACTCCTACTGCTCTCTCCTCGTCTGACCATGTGTTCTCGCATACCCCGAGAGCATCTGGTCAGCGGGATGGTGGCACAGGAATCCTCATCTCTCCCAAGTGGACATTCTCAATTTTTCCACTAACCCATCTGTCTATCTCCTCATTTGAATTCCATGCTGTCACAGTCACTAGCCCATTTAAGCTTAATATCCTTGTCATCTATCGCCCTCCAGGTTCCCTTGGAGAGTTCATCAATGAGCTTGACGCCTTGATAAGTTCCTTTCCTGAGGATGGCTCACCCCTCACAGTTCTGGGGGATTTCAACCTCCCTACGTCTACATTTGACTCATTTCTCTCTGCCTCCTTCTTTCCACTCCTCTCCTCTTTTGACCTCACCCTCTCACCGTCCCCCCCTACTCACAAGGCAGGCAATACGCTTGACCTCATCTTTACTAGATGCTGTTCTTCTACTAATCTCACTGCAACTCCCCTCCATGTCTCCGACCACTACTTTGTATCCTTTTCTCTCTCGCTCTCCTCCAACACTACTCACTCTGCCCCTACACAGATGGTAATGCGCCGCCGCAACCTTCGCTCTCTCTCTCCCGCTACTCTCTCCTCTTCCATCCTATCATCTCTTCCCTCTGCTCAATCCTTCTCCCTCCAATCTCCTGATTCTGCCTCCTCAACCCTCCTCTCCTCCCTTTCTGCATCCTTTGACTCTCTATGTCCCCTATCCTCCCGGCCGGCTCGGTCCTCCCCTCCAGCTCCGTGGCTTGATGACTCATTGCGAGCTCACAGAACAGGGCTCCGGGCAGCTGAGCGGAAATGGAAGAAAACTAGACTCCCTGCGGACCTGGCATCTTTTCACTCCCTCCTCTCTACATTTTCTTCATCTGTTTCTGCTGCTAAGGCCACTTTCTACCACTCTAAATTCCAAGCATCTGCCTCTAACCCTAGGAAGCTCTTTGCCACATTCTCCTCCCTCCTCTGCTCTTGTCCTTCTAGATCTGTCTGCTGCCTTTGATACTGTAAACCATCAGATCCTCCTCTCCACCCTCTCCGAGCTGGGCATCTCCGGCGCGGCTCACTCTTGGATTGCGTCCTACCTGACCGGTCGCTCCTACCAAGTGGCGTGGCGAGAAGCTGTCTCCGCACCACGTGCTCTCACCACTGGTGTCCCCCAGGGCTCAGTTCTAGGCCCTCTCCTATTCTCACTATACACCAAGTCACTTGGCTCTGTCATATCCTCACATGGCCTCTCCTATCATTGCTACGCTGACGATACACAACTAATCTTCTCCTTTCCCCCTTCTGATAACCAGGTGGCGAATCGCATCTCTGCATGTCTGGCAGACATATCAGTATGGATGACGGATCACCACCTCAAGCTGAACCTTGGCAAGACGGAGCTGCTCTTCCTCCCGGGGAAGGACTGCCCGTTCCATGATCTCGCCATCACGGTTGACAACTCCGTTGTGTCCTCCTCCCAGAGTGCGAAAAGCCTTGGCGTGACCCTGGACAACACCCTGTCGTTCTCCGCTAACATCAAGGCGGTGACCCGATCCTGTAGGTTCATGCTCTACAACATTCGGAGAGTACGACCCTGCCTTACACAGGAAGCGGCACAGGTCCTAATCCAGGCACTTGTCATCTCCCGTCTGGATTACTGCAACTCGCTGTTGGCTGGGCTCCCTGCCTGTGCCATTAAACCCCTACAACTCATCCAGAATGCCGCAGCCCGTCTGGTGTTCAACCTTCCCAAGTTCTCTCACGTCACCCCGCTCCTCCGCACACTCCACTGGCTTCCAGTTGAAGCTCGCATCTGTTACAAGACCATGGTGCTTACCTATGGAGCTGTGAGGGGAACGGCACCTCCGTACCTTCAGGCTCTGATCAGTCCCTACACCCAAACGAGGGCATTGCGTTCATCCACCTCTGGCCTGCTGGCTCCCCTTCCTCTGCGGAAGCATAGTTCCCGCTCAGCCCAGTCAAAACTGTTCGCTGCTCTGGCACCCCAATGGTGGAACAAGCTCCCTCACGACGCCAGGACAGCGGAGTCACTCACCACCTTCCAGAGACATTTGAAACCCCACCTCTTTAAGGAATACCTGGGATAGGATAAAGTATCCTTCTACCCCCCCCCCCCCTTTACTCCAACCCACCCCCCCCCCCCAAAAAAAAAAAACAAAAAAAAAAAAAACATTGTAAAGTGGTTATCCCACTGGCTATAAGGTGAATGCACCAATTTGTAAGTCGCTCTGGATAAGAGCGTCTGCTAAATGACGTAAATGTAAATGTAGATACAGCCTCTATCCATAAACTGGTGATGCGTGAAATTCATTTTCTATATTAACTTTT
Source organism: Coregonus lavaretus (assembly GCF_964263955.1). Lineage (NCBI taxonomy): Eukaryota > Metazoa > Chordata > Actinopteri > Salmoniformes > Salmonidae > Coregonus > Coregonus lavaretus. Next base: position 42,735,495 of record NC_139992.1, on the reverse strand, counting down.
CTTGCGCAATAGTGACCTTTGTACCACCTGGATTATGAACAATGGGTTAAGTCTTTACTTAACCCAACACATTCTCTAATTGCTGGTCACAGGATGTGTTTTGTTTTGTGGTTAACTGTTAAGACTGAGGTTATGTTGCAGTGGATACAGTATAAATAAATAAATCATACCGTTCAGATAATCTCATACACGGTGCATTTGGAAAGTATTCAGACCCCTTTTTCCACATTTTGTTACGTTACAGCCTTATTCTAAACTTGATTAAATAATCATTTTTCCTCATCAATCTACACACAAAACCCCATAATGACAAAGCAAAAACAAGTTTTTAGAAATACCTTATTTACATAAGTATTCAGACCCTTTGCTATGAGACTCGAAATTGAGCTCAGGTGGATCCTGTTTCCATTGATCATCCTTGAGATGTTTCTACAACTTGATTGGAGTCCACCTGTGGTAAATTCAATTGATTGGACATGATGTGGAAAGTTACACACCTGTCTATATAAGGTCCCACAGTTGACAGTGCATGTCAGAGCAAAAACCAAGCCATGAGGTCGAAGGAATTGTCCGTAGAGCTCCGAGACAGGCTTGTGTCGAGGCACAGATCTGGGGAAGGGTACCAAAACATTTCTGCAGCATTGAAGGTCCCCAAGAACACAGTGGCCTCCATCATTCTTAAATGGAAGACGTTTGGAACCACCAAGACTCTTCCTAGAGCTGGCCGCCCGGCCAAACTGAGCAATTGGGGGAGAATGGCCTTGGTCAGGGAGGTGACCAAGAACCTGATGGATACTCTGAACCATCTCTGCAGCACTCCACTAATCAGGCCTTTATGGTAGAGTGGCCAGACGGAAGCCACTCCTCAGTAAAAGGCACATGACAGCCCGCTTTGAGTTTGCCTAAAGGTACCTAAAGGACTCTCAGACAATGAGAAACAAGATTCTCTGGTCTGATGAAACCAAGATTGAACTATTTAGCCTGAATGCCAAGTGTCACGTCTGGAGGAAACCAGGCACCGCTCATCACCTGGCCAATACCATCCCTACGAAGAAGCATGGTGGTGGCAGCATCATCCTGTGGGGATGTTTTTCAGCTGCAGGGACTGGGAGACTAGTCAGGATCGAGGGAAAGATGAATGGAGCAAAGTACAGAGAGATCCTTGATGAAAACCTCCTCCAGAGCGCTCAGGATCACAGACTGGGGCGAAGGTTCACCTTCCAACAGGACAACGACCCTAAGCACACAGCCAAGACAACGCAGGAGTGGCTTCAGGACAAGCCTCTGAATGTCCTTGAGACAAGCCTCTGAATGTCCTTGAGTGGCCCAGCCAGAGCCCGGACTTGAACCCGATCGAACATCTTTGGAGAGACCTGAAAATAGCTGTGCAGCGACGCTCCCCATCCAACCTGACAGAGCTTGAGAGGATCTGCAGAGAAGAATGGGAGAAACTCCCCAAATACAGGTGTGCCAAGCTTGTAGTGTCATACCCAAGAAGAATTGAGGCTGTACTCGCTGCCAAAGGTGCTTCAACAAAGGACTGAGTAAAGGGTCTGAATACTTATGTAAATGTAATATTTCAGTTTTTTATTTGTAAAAATGTCTAAAAACCTGTCTTTGCTTTGTCATTATGGTGTATTTTGTGTAGATTGAGGGGGAAAAAACAATTTAATCCATTTTAGAATAAGTCTGTAACGTAACAAAATGTGGAAAAAGTGAAAGGGTCTGAATACTTTCCGAAGGCACGGTACTTTTGCTTTATAAAAGTAGAAAAATACATTTGATTTTGTAAATATTCTGATTAAAAGGTTAAAATCGATGCTTCGTCAGGAAACAAACTCTGTTCTCAGCTTCAGAGTAAACCTCTGTAAGAAACAAGACAAAGAGAAATAAAAACACTTTAAAGGAGAAGAAAAGGAGAATCATTCCCACCACAATGACAGAGCGGTGACTGAAAACTCACTTTAAAGTCGTGGATATAGGTGAAGAAGAAGAAGAAGAAGATGAAGCTGAAGGCCACGATCCACTCACTCACAGCACTCACCAGATGGAACACATAGTCCTGTAATGACGGAGAGTCGGAGAGAGACTGATATTGGCACGTATAGCTTCTCTAGCCTATAAAGCCTATATGGATTCAGAATGTCATCCATCTTTGTTGTTTATGTGAGTTGTGTTCTTGATAAAGATGTGCTCATACTGTACCTTGTCTTCTGTTCTATGCAGTAAGACACAGATAATAGCTGGATGGAAAATTAAGGAGACCTTTTCTTTGATAAAACAATGGTCATTCATGATTCAAATCATTTAGACACCATTGGTTACTATTGTTTTCAAGGATACTGGGGGAAACTGCCAGGAAGGCGATGGTTGCCATTCCGGTGCGCGTATGACACAAGGCCAAGGAACATCCATAGGGGTAGGCCTTATAGGATATGATGGACTGGAGGATGGTGTACAGCACACCAGAAACGAAGAAGAGTATTGCACCTGCATCATGCATTTGTATAATCGTTGTCTCCTGGGGAAAAAGAACACACCAGAGAGATCATGTATGGAATATCCCACTCCATCTTCTCACTAAAGAGGCGACAACCTACCTGGAAAGTAGCAACAAAACATATCCCCAAACAAGAAATAATTCCAATCCAGAAAGCAGCCTGGTTCAGTGCTGGGGGCACACCTGCCTTCTCATTGAGCTTTTCCACAAACTTGTATCTGGCATATATGGTGGCCATACCTGTAGAGTCTTTGGCATGGCACATGGAGTGAATGTTTTTATTTTAAAATGTCCCATTTAGACAGTATTTGCTCACAGGCTACTGTAGGCCAATGTGAAACCTGCTACAATAGTTATTTATTTGTTTATTTAATTTGCACTTTAAAACATAGGGAAGTGATATGTAATACTCAGTAAAATGGTCTTATACCATTTATCCCTGCCCTGTCTTACCATGCATTTCTGTTTTCATTTTCAAAAAAATGGGATGTGTGACTAAAGCTTTTGGCACAGTCTCTGACCTGGGAAAACACATGGGGTTGCTTAAGCTCAGACAAAAACAAAAGATCATTCATGGTTTTAGTGTCTTTCTGTGCTCACCTGCAAATGCAGTGATGATCGTCATCAAGCCAAAGATTCAACTCTCTGGGGGTTTAGCCCCAATTTCACTAAAGAAAATAAGAGTTCAGGTTTAATGTGTATGTCATGTCTGGAGGTCATTTTAAATATTTTGATCTGTTTAAGGCCCAGTGCACTCAAAAACTTGATTTTCCTGTGTTTTATATTTCCACACCATGAGGTTGGAATAATACTGTGAAATTGCGAAACAGTTAATAATGCCCTTTTAGTGTAAGAGCTCTTTCCCTTTAAAAGTAAAGTGAGGACACACTGGCTAGTAAGTAGTTCACAGGCCCCTATGCAGTAGGCTACACAGCTGGGACCTGAGTAGCCCAACCGGCGCAAGATGGTGTTATTATTCATTTTATGCTGTTTGTCATACGACATCATGAAGAACTAGGCCGTGTAGAGAGGTCTAGGCGTTAGGACCTGGGTAGCAGCCAATGACTGTGGGTTGCAGCCAAGTAGAGTGCTCAAATGGGGAAAACTAAACCGATTTAATTTTTGTCGCTAAAATCAGTGGCGTAGTGGAGGCCATATGCCGTATACCCACTTTGTTGACTTTATTTTTGCATATACTCACTTCTTAATCCCCAATGATACTTAACAAATAAGTATATAAATACTTCGCTAGGCACCACTACACCGCTGGCTACAATGTGATACTTTTTTCACTTATACAACTGTTGTTTACGAAGCATGTGACAAATAACATTTGATTTGACTTCTTTATTATTTAAATCAGTGTGGGTAATGGAAATATGCTTTATATTTGCACTCATCAAAAGCTGTGATTATTAAGGGAAATTGTATCACATTAGTGTCTGGAAAAGTGGGTATACTCTAATGTTGCCCCAAATTACCCAAACGGCCCTCCCAGCAAAGGAAAGGTGCCCTGTGTGAAAAATTATATTTTCTGTAGTTTTCCTACAGATTTGTCTGGTTTTCACTCTCAAAAGGACATTATTTAACAGAAAATCAACACAAATGTGATGTTCTAAGTCAACAACAATGTTAAACCACATCAGGAGACCATTTTTTAGGTCTGGGGAAAATCGAAAAATATAGTTCCCCTTTAATTCAATTGCGCACCTAGCAAGATAACGTTTATAAACTAGCAGTGTTTCTGTAGGCTACTGTACAATGTCCTACATGTGATGGCAGAGTTTGCTTAACAAATGCTCTCCCGATTGATACAAATCAGTATGATATCATTCTGCCAGGTAGGCCTCGCAGTCAACATTTAATTGGGAAGGTGTTTTGGGAAAGCCATGTTTATTCCAACAGAGCATGATTACTGAATTGCGCATCGTCAATACTCAACCAATACTTTTTCAATACCTGGGTTGCATACCCATTGTTGCATTGATTAGCATTTACTGGTACCCAGTTGAGAGCTGAACGCTCTTGCTACCTGACAGATGATATTCCGTTGAAACTATGCTGTGTGCAGCGCGCATGTGAATATATTTCACTTGCTTTGCGTTTGTATAGGCTACTTTGTGCATGATTTTGTCAAAGTCGCGTCAATTCAAATCTGGTATTAGGAACAAAAGAGGTCAACACGACTTCTAAGATATACTAGTTATTTTAATTAATGCAAAAACCTTCAATGGTAAATATGATGTTTCGTATATACGGGCTCTTTGAAATACCTCGCAGGGCACTTCAGAGAACTAAAGACATTGTTCCAGATTCAATACTCAAATACTCTGACAGAGGGAATTTCCCACTTCTCTGCTGGCCAATTAGAGTAGAGGCTTGAGCGTGGTTTAAACTTACTCAGCCAATCCATTGATGCACCCCTGTTGCCAGCCTCTTCTGTTACCAGGCATACGTTCCTCATAACAACCTGTCATAGTGAGAAGAGCCAGCTCCCTTAGACATCATTCCTACGTCCAAGGAAGGTTCACAGATCACAAAGAACCAGTATAGTCTAGCATTTGAAGACACAATCCTTATCTCATTTTACCCCCTAAAACAGCTCTTCACATCAATCACAGCCTGCCAGGTGTCACAGCCTACATTAGCCCAGTCAAGAATGCATTCTTTCTAAGTTAGTCATCCCATCAATTTAGGAGAATAATAGATCCCAAATAATCCCCCTTTTCACACCTAATAAGGTGTGATTCAAAAAATAAGAAAACACAGATTGTCATTCATTATAATACAATACAAACAAAAAATCACACTTTTATTAATAGGCCATAATGATACAAAAAAATTTAAACCCTCAGTCCATCTACACCCAACCTGCAAATTGTTACCAGTCATCAAAAAACTTCAAACCATCACATAAGGAAAGACAAACATTCACATGGTTAACTTGATTAATAAAGCATAAAACACAGGATTAATAGAACACAAAACATAAGACTATTAAAACATAAAACACAAACAGAGAAGTATATTTTGGCCCCCTTTAGACACCCTCTAGTGTCACTCCACCAAGCCTGGTAGGTCATATCCTCAATTCCTTAGGTTGGAGTCCAGGATTGGGCCGTATCTCACCATCTGTTGGGAAATCACCTTCTCCATCTCCTTTCTCACCAAACCTCAGACACAGGAAATAAGACAACATCCACAAAGAACAAGTATACCCATAGAAGCTATAACTTCACCCAGAATAGTTATAACAATAGTTTTCCATTTATCAAATATGTTATCAAACCAACCGTTTATGGAGCTATCAATACCAGAGTTCTCAGCCAGTTTGTTCACCAGCGTAGTTACTCCCCTGAAGCTCTTTTGTCACTGACCCGTCCGGTGCTATATTGTTTGAGGATGAAAATACAGCACATAGATCCAAACAGAACACAAACTCCGCCCCGCTCAGCCAAAAGTATATCTAAAGCTATTCTATTCTGCCATGTCATTAAGCTAGTTGCCGCTGTCTGCTCAGCTAATCCCTTTATTGCATCACGAGTGTGGTTTATAAATCTTTGCTGTTTACAGTAAATATAATTTATCCAATCTACGTTTTTATTAATTGTTGACCACCAGAAAATACTTGATTCAAACTCAACTGCGATCTGATTCCTAGCTTTGAATTTTTCTGGAACCCCTCTGTCACACCCTGGTTCTGGGACTCCATATGTTGAGCCAGGGTGTGTTCATTCTATGTGGTTTATTTCTATGTTGGGGGTTCTAGTTTGTTGATTTCTATGTTTTGCCTGAGTGACTCCCAATCAGAGGCAACGAGTGTCAGCTGTTGGCTGGTTGTCTCTGATTGGGAGCCATATTTAAACTGTATGTTTTCCCTTTGTGTTTGTGGGTTTTTGTTCCGTGTTTGGTCATTGATACCGTGGACGTCACGAGTCGTTTCTTGTTTTGTATTGTGTTTACACTTTAACTAATTAAAGTATGTTCGTTCATCACGCTGCGCCTTGGTCTACTCCTCTCCCTGACGATCGTGACAGAAAAACCCACCTTACCAGGACCAAGCAGCGTGTCCAGGAGCAGGCAGACTGGACATGGGAGGAAGCGCCAGGAAAGGAGATGGAGAGGCTGGCGATGGCCCAGGTGGGCAAATCGTGGTCCTGGGAGGACATGCTCGGGGGCAAAGGGCCATGGGCAAGGATTAAGGCCCTGGCGAGAGAGGAGCAGCGGCGTCAGCAGTGTCATCGTCGGAAGGACGAGAGGCAACCCAAAAAAAAATTTAGGGGGGGGCACACTGCATGGGCGGCTGGGCAGCAGGAGGCTGCCACAGGGCGATTTGGAGAGGAGGCCACCGGGTTTGGGGGGCCAGAAGGCAGGTTGGCGGAGCCTGGAAGGAGAGCGGAACCAACGTCCCGTACTCCGGCATGGCAGCATGGGACGGGGCAGGTTCCGCGGTTTGCGGAGCGGCGTTCTGTGCCACGAGTGGTCCGGCATAGTCCTGTACGTCCTGTGCGAGCGCCCCGCACGTGTCGTGCGAAGGTGGGTATGCAGCCAGGACGGAGTGTGCCGGCTCAACGCTCGTGGTCTCCAATGCCTCTCCGCGGTCCCGGATATCCTGCTCCGGTGTCACGTGCTGTTATGCCAGTACGGGTACACAGCCCTGTGCGGATGCCTCACACAGAGTGTGTGAGGGTAGGCATTCAGCCGGGACGGGTTGTGGCCGCTCTTCACTCCAGGTCTCCTATCCGTCTCCACAGCCCGGTTTGGCCTGTCCCTGCTCCACGCACCAAGCCTACGGTGTGCGTCGCCAGCCCAGTCCGGCCTATCCCTGCTCCACGCACCAAGCCTACAGTGTGCGTCGCCAGCCCAGTCCGGCCTATCCCTGCTCCACGCACCAAGCCTACGGTGTGCGTCGCCAGCCCAGTCCGGCCTGTCCCTGCTCCACGCACCAAGCCTACGGTGCGCGTCGCCAGCCCGGCCCGGCCTGTTCCTGCCACTCGCACCAAGTCTACGGTGCGCGTCGCCAGCCCGGCTCGGCCTGTTCCTGCCACTCGCACCAAGTCTACGGTGCGCGTCGCCAGCCCGGCCCGGCCTGTTCCTGCCACTCGCACCAAGTCTACGGTGCGCGTCGCCAGCCCGGCCCGGCCTGTTCCTGCCACTCGCACCAAGCCAGGGGTGCGAGTCGTCAGCCCGGTCCAGCCCGTTCCTGCTACTCGCACCAAGCCAGGGGTGCGAGTCGTCAGCCTGGCAAGGCCCGTTGCTGCTCCACGCACCAAGCCAGGGGTGCGAGTCGTCAGTCCGGTGAGGCCCGTTCCGGCTCCACGCACCAAGCCAGGGGTGCGCATCGTCAGCCCGGTCCGGCCCGTTGCTGCTCCACGCACCAAGCCAGGGGTGCGCATCGTCAGCCAGGTCCGGTCCTTTCCTGCCTCACGCACCAAGCCAGGGGTGCGCGTCGTCTGTTCGGCACAACCCGTGCCTGGGTCACCGGTGCCTAACCAGGTACCGGTCAACGGCTCCACTACGGAGCTGAAGCTTACCGCTCCTGCTACGTCCAGTCCAGCTCCAGCCAGCGGGGCCAGACCGGACCAGGGGCGCTATGGGGGGTTTGTTGGAGGGTGGTGGGCAAGGCCGGAGCTAGAACCGCCGCCGAGGAGGTATGCCCACCCAGCCCTCCCCTGTTTTGCTCTTTTTGAGGCGAGGTCGCAGTCCGCGCCTTTAGGGGGGGGTACTGTCACACCCTGGTTCTGGGACTCCATATGTTGAGCCAGGGTGTGTTCATTCTATGTGGTTTATTTCTATGTTGGGGGTTCTAGTTTGTTGATTTCTATGTTTTGCCTGAGTGACTCCCAATCAGAGGCAACGAGTGTCAGCTGTTGGCTGGTTGTCTCTGATTGGGAGCCATATTTAAACTGTATGTTTTCCCTTTGTGTTTGTGGGTTTTTGTTCCGTGTTTGGTCATTGATACCGTGGACGTCACGAGTCGTTTCTTGTTTTGTATTGTGTTTACACTTTAACTAATTAAAGTATGTTCGTTCATCACGCTGCGCCTTGGTCTACTCCTCTCCCTGACGATCGTGACACCCTCGAGGTGCTCCTATCCCATCACAGGATCCTTTCATCAAAGGATCCCGGGAGGAGGTCATACTTTCTACGTGACAACTCACCAGTCTCTGACACGTTTGATTGTTTGCGTATGTAGGTGAGTTCACAATCAGTTATCACCACACAACCATCAGATGTCAGCACGGGCCTGGTTTTAGCTCCTAAAATCCTCTGGCTGCAACAAAGAGGAGAGATTAGTCATGTTCTCTTTTAGTTATGATATTCTCTGTGTAGGAGCAGAGCTAAGATGCCCTACTCTGTATCCTATCTTACTAGTCCTAAAAAACAATTAGAATCCCCTGAGACTTCAAACGTAGGCAACCTCGGTCGGAATGACTTTGTTATCGGGGGATACAGATAGTTCAAGTTACTACAAGACTCTTTCACCACATTCCCAGGTGGCTTGCATGGAGGATAAACCTGTTTTTGCGTACTTCAGACTTTCAGACAGTACCTACCCTTCTATGGGTCGCACTGCCATTTCTGGTAATTCCCTACTTTCACAATACTACACCTGTCCCTAAACTGTGTATGGAGATTTACATAACCCCCACGCTCTCGATATGAACAACTACATAGTCCCAGGATGTACAAGGTGACATACATATAGTGATGTCCTCCCCTAAAGTCCCTAATCTTCCCCTTTCCCTACGTCTAGCTGTCTCCTATGCCTTCATAGACTGTGCTCAGGTATTATTTTATCAACTTGTTTTAGGTTAACTACTACTTTTGGCTGATCAGAAGGGTTTGAGTGTGTTAGGAATATGGCCCCCACAATCAGACAGCTACCTACCGTCAGGAGACCTGTGAATCCCCACCCTTGCCCTGAGAACATGTCAGACGCCAACCCATTACTTCACCTTCTACCAAACTCACACAGGGATGATCAGACAGGGTAAGGGAATCTTCGTTAAGGAGCCAACCCCCGAGCCCTAGTGGTGATCGGTTCTTTCTTCTAACTCTGTGTTTGTTCATCAGGTGTAACTGGGTTTACCTTTTTTCAGTGTGTGACATGCACCCAGATGGATCTAATAGGACTTGATAGGGCCCTTCCCAACAGGCCTGCTTCCAGTTTTTCTTCTTTTAGGGACTGGATCCACACCCAGTCTCCTGGTGAGATAGAGTGGGTCACCTTCTCCTTTAGTTCACCTGTGGGGCACAAAACCTCTGACATACAGGTGTGGTTAATAAACTATCTTCACACATACATGTTGAGCTCTCAATTTCTATTGTTGTGTTTTTTATTTTTAAGTATTTTTTTATTTAATCCTATCAATATTATTTAATCCTATCAATATTATTTAATCCTATCAATATTATTTAATCCTATCAATATTATTTAATCCTATCACTCCCCCTTTTTGATACATGATATGCCCATGTGTCAATATTACCACCTTTCTAAACCATTCCTTATGTAATTTATCATCCTATTGCCATGCCTTTCATTTTTGAGATTATCTTTTGCTTCTTTATTGCTCCTCCCACTTCCTTTTTCTTTTATGGCAGCTAAATTCAACTTTCATCCAGTTCAGAATCAATTAGTAATCCAATCTTCAATCTCTTATCTTGTAAAAACACTTATGTTTAGTTCAAACTCTGTTCTACCCAGGCTCTCCCGGGCTTGACCTGAAGACTAATTGTTGGACATGACAAGTCCATTCTTAGGTCACCTATGTCTTCTGTCTAGTAACAAAGAATAAAAATCTCTATGTTCATGATTAACCCAGCTATATCTAATAGCCCACCAAAAAACCTCATCATCTTTTAATCACGACCAATGTCATATCCCTCTGTACTCTCTACCATTTGGATAACATCCCTGATGTATGTATGCCTCCTTAGAGTTCCAAATTACTTTACCATGAGCTGCCATTGCCTTCCCATAGATAAGATCACTTAATTTACCCGTATGCAGTACATAATGGAGTACCCAAGCTTTACAGCAGTTTATCATTACCAAAAAGCTCATCATTTGTTTTTTGTTTTAACGGTTTTGGCGCTTCAAATATAGCAGTTTTCCTGGATGAGTTTAACATTCGCCCCTCCTGTGTTATAGTGTGTCCTAGGTAAATGACCTCGCTCTGCCAAGGAAGGTTAACAATTGGATTGTATCCTTCTTACATCCCTCCTGAGTGGGATTAGCCAATAGAATAACATCTACATAAACTAACATTTTGCTTCCTTCCCTAGGTTCAAACTTTCCCAAATTCTTAGTTATAGCCTGGACAAAGATTGTAAGACTTTCTGAGTAGCCTTGAGGCATCCTAACGTAAGTCCATTTCCTTCCCTGAAAAGTAAAGCCAAACCACCCCTGACTTTCCGGATGAACTGGGATTCTAAAGAAAGCATTAGCTAAATCTATCACTGTAAAATAGGAGTTCTCTGGTTTCAATTGGTTCAGCAATGTATGTGGATCTGGTACACATGGAACTCTGGGAATTATATTTCTATTAAACTAACTGTAAGTCCATGACCATCCTCCAGTCGGCGCTAGGTGCCTCCTTTCTAACAGGAAATACTGGAGAGATGCATTGTACCTCATCTCCAGGAATTATCACCCCTCCCTTAAGTAAATGCTCAAATGTAGGTGCTATCCCTTTTATTGCTTCTGGTTTCATAGTATATTGCTTTTGGTATGGTCTATTATCGGATTGAGGAATCACTTGTACTGGAGCTACCCCCTTAATTAGTCTTACATCTGTTGTCCTTGTGACCATAATTTGAACGGAATTGCTGCTAACTCAGCCTCCTGTTCCTGAGTTAAGAAAATCACTTCCTGTCATCCGTTAAAACTTATCTCCAGGTGGACCCTGGGCTGGGTTTTTTGCTCTCCAATTTAACTTTCTTCTATATCTCCCAGTGGAGTGGCCATACTGATCCCCATTTGGTGTATTCTGCCAATCAGTAATGTTTTTCCCCTGTTTTATCCATTTACCTAGTGATAACCATTCCTTTGATTACTGCAGCTAATTCCATTAATTTATGTTCAAATATCCCCCAACAAACCGTTCCATCCTATAGCATAGTAAACACCACCCATGATCTGTTGAAAATCCCCCTAAATTCAACATAACAACCCTTTATAAACATCATGCTGGGTGTGTTTTTTTTATTTTTTTATTTGAAAAACCCAATTGAAAAATAACAATCAGATATAGTTAGGCTCAACTTAATTTGGTAGCTCCCTCTTTTGACCAAAATACTGCCTAACTGAGATGAGCTAATCTCTTTCTCCTGGTTATAATCTAGAGATGGTGATACACACAAAACATGATATCCCCAGTCTTAACCCATCAATAATTGTTTGTATCATTCTAATTCCTCATATCTAATTCATTAAACCACTCAAAATTCCTCGAGTATACAATGATTATTTAATTGATTACCCTAACTCTGCTACATGTGATCTCATCTCAAATGATCCATTATCAATTATTTGTTCAACCCCCTAGGAAAACCTGTCTCCCTTTCTATTGTTCCTGTCTCCCCTGTAAATGTCATATTTGAGTTTTTAGCCAATACAATCACGGTTACATCAAATGTTCCCTCATTTAATGGTATTTTCTTCCTAATATAACTTCCCTAAATGAGATTAAATCCCCTGCCTTCCTCTACTATCCTTATATCATTACTGGATCAATGATAATAACTGTAATAACTATCAATAATAATTGTAATAACTATTTCACATTAAATTGTGTCTTTTTTCTGATAATGTTATAATTGTAGCCTATTCCATCACTTTAATTTAAAATATAAGTTTGTGTAACAAATCCATAACCCACCACAGGCTGGCGCTATTTCCCCAGCACAACAGCCAATGCATACTTTCATCCTAACCAAAATAAATTATCGTTCTATAATCGTCCAATTATTTTATATTTTCCCGCTAACCCATTTCAGTTCGCTATTCAATTTATTTAACTGTTCTCTCTGATTATGCCCTAATTAATAAAACAAATACTTGCTATCGTTTATCAGCATACGCTTAATGACATTCCTATTATCTGAACTATGTCCTGTCTCTTATCTCTCCTTTCCCTCTCCTGCTCCTTCCTGCATTATGGGGGAGGCGCGGGAAATGTCCCTACAATCTGCCTTCTTAGGAAATAATGTCATTCGTACCTGAAACATATTTTCATAAACTTATCTAAAATACTACTAAAGCTATCTTATGCAACTTTTAATACACGTACAAACTATCTCTCTTTCTAGAATACTTCTATTTAAGCTATCTAATTCAACCTTTCACATTTCTCAATCCACATAGTAATCTAGGTATATAGGCCCACTGCGAAAGCTTTGTCTACTGTCCCTACCTGTGTTCGAACCAGGGACATCGCCAGTCACTCCACACCATCTGCGATGCTCTCAAAGTAACTACTCCCAGTTCATAGAGCAAGTGACGTCACCAAATGAAAATCGCAGTAGCTTTCACCTCAGCAGAAAACTCTCTCTCCCTTTGACTCCCTATTGAATAAGTTAGTTTTTCTATTTAACCCCAAAACACGCTACAAATAGTCCATTCAACATTACCAAACTAAATACTCCATCGTACTCATTCGATCAACACATCAGCAGTGGAATTTACACTCATAAATGCAGATTGTTACTCCATGCCTTGAAATGATAAATAGATTTCCACCAATAGTACCATTAATGATCTCGTCTTACCCTCTGACACAAAATGAAGTTCCCTCACTGTACTACGTTAGCTCTACCATGATAATTAGTTCAATTTACCCCTCCATCTGCTTTGTACTATATTATACATTACGTCTAAAACAACATTTACTTAGTTTATTCCACCATCACATGATCCAACAACGCCACAATCTTAAACTCATATGGGGCGGCAGGCAGCCTAGTGATCTATAGCGCCGCGCCAACAACCGAGAGGTCGCCGGTTCCAATCCCCGAGCCGACCAGGCTAAAAATCTGCCGATGTGCCCTCGAGCAAGGCACTCAGCCCCAATTGCTCCCATAAATCGCTCTGGACAAGAGCGTCTGCCAAATTACCAAAAATGCAAATGTAAACATTCTCTACTTTCTCACCCATGATGCTCGGGTGAGCAAGTTTAGAACATTCTCTCGTCAAATACCCACATGCGTTCCCAGCCAACTGCCAGTCTTTTCTGGCTCCAAAAGCCACACTTTCGCTCTCTCCAGCCCCTCCCCTCGCAACTCTACTTTTTGAGGAGCTGTGAGGAGCTGCTTCTCGTCCCAGCGCGCCTCCAATATTCCGCCGTTACTCAAAGCACTCTAGTCTACCCACTTAAATCAAATAATTCCCACCTAACTAGTTAAAGTTGGTGCACGCCCACATCCAAACGACAAACCGAATCATTTCAGTCCAATTGTTCAACCAGCACTTTGTACGGTCAAACATCAAACGCCAAATCAAACAACAAACCAAATAGCCCAAACCAAGCACCCAAAACCAGTACTATGCTATGTCAAACATCAAACATCAAATCAAATACTAAACTGAATTGCTTCGACACAACTATTCAAAAGCAGTATTATGCTATGTCAAACACCAAATGTTATATTTCAAATATATCAATTCAAACGTTCTAGTTCAGTCACACTCATTCATCACTTTAGTTTTATGTTCCCAATTGTTTTTAACGGGTTATATGTTTTAAGCAACCACAAATCCAACAGTTATTCCCAATTTATACCGTTTGGACAGCCACAGACGTCTTTTGATTCCCAATTTGTTTTCTATCAAGGTATACAGGTTTATCATTCACACTTTCATGCATACGACAACACTCGCACTGTCTAACTTTGTATAGTACCTCCTATGGGTGTCTTTTGTTAACGTTTGCACAATTTAAACCTTATTTCCTAATTGTAATTCTCATGATTTACTGTTTTAAAATATTATTTGTATTCACAGCCAAAAATGGTACACAGTTAAACGTAGTATACAGTTATCACACAGCAAAAATAGTACACAGTTATCGCACTCACTCACAATACACAGTCATAATCCTATCACACAGTCAAATATGTCACACAGTCATAAATGACACACTTATATTCCACACACAATCTATTTGGGCACACAGCCGCGTCTATTTTATTCAAAACACTGTGCTGAACCTAGCCGCAACCCTTAGTTACGGACCTTGCCAGTCACCAGTATTATCTAAAATTTCCCGAACCTAGCCGTATCTCAGTTACGGACCTTGCCGGTGTAATTCTTCGAACCTTAGTCGTACTGTCGTAGTTACGAACCTTGCCGATAGCAATTACTTAAACCAATTATTCCCTATATCTTCTGAACCTTAGCCGTATTGTCGCAATTACGGACCTTGCCGGTAGATGTCAGTATTGTCTCCTGAACCTAGCCGTATCTTAACGGACCTTGCCGGTAGAACCAACACTCTCTGGTACCATGGTTTAAACATCACATTTACTAAAGGTTTGCATGTCACAATATTGTGTTTATCTACTCATAATAGTTTCATAATTTAGTTCACTTACATCAGACAGGTGTTTCACAAAATTAATTTGGATAAAGCCAATGTGCAGATCTTTGGTTATTTAACAATAGGTATCTGCTTACCTTTTTAGAAGCCCGGGCAGTTTGTGAAACACACGGTTCGATGAAAGAGGTGACCAAATGGGCCGGACATTTACCCAGCGAAGTCCCTTCTACCAGACCGCGTCGGGGTCACCAATTGTCAAAGTCGCGTCAATTCAAATCTGGTATTAGGAACAAAAGAGGTCAACACGACTTCTAAGATATACTAGTTATTTTAATTAATGCAAAAACCTTCAATGGTAAATATGATGTTTCGTATATACGGGCTCTTTGAAATACCTCGCAGGGCACTTCAGAGAACTAAAGACATTGTTCCAGATTCAATACTCAAATACTCTGACAGAGGGAATTTCCCACTTCTTTGCTGGCCAATTAGAGTAGAGGCTTGAGCGTGGTTTAAACTTACTCAGCCAATCCATTGATGCACCCCTGTTGCCAGCCTCTTCTGTTACCAGGCATACGTTCCTCATAACAACCTGTCATAGTGAGAAGAGCCAGCTCCCTTAGACATCATTCCTACGTCCAAGGAAGGTTCACAGATCACAAAGAACCAGTATAGTCTAGCATTTGAAGACACAATCCTTATCTCATTTTACCCCCTAAAACAGCTCTTCACATCAATCACAGCCTGCCAGGTGTCACAGCCTACATTAGCCCAGTCAAGAATGCATTCTTTCTAAGTTAGTCATCCCATCAATTTAGGAGAATAATAAATCCCCAATAATTTCTATATTGTACTACATAATTGATAAGGCGTAGGCCTATCCCTCCACTACATGTGTATAATTATTAACGCTTTGATCAAGAAAGGCAGTTCGTGGAAAATAAAAACTATTAGGCAACTGAAAAATAATAATAGTTTATAATCTTCTTGTTCTAAATTCTTACTTACCTTATATAGGGGAAGATAACATCCACATCATGCTCGAACAATGCAATTAGGTAGGAAACAATAAACGTGACCAGATGACCAAGAAAGTTGGTAAAAAGCATATTCCCTCCATGAACTTTACGTTCGTTTGTATTTTGTTGTTTTGTCTGTGTTCATTTAATAAATTAATATGTTCGCCTACCACGCAGCACCTTGGTCCGATCCTTCAATCAACGAGCGTGACAATTAGGCTTTCTGTAAACCGATATCTTGCAGTCACTAGGCAGTATTGAACTTCAGTCGTGTTGAGTGTGTGTGTGTAGGCTGGGGTTGGGTTCCTCTTCCGATAATTTCTGCATGTGACAGAAAATAAGAAACACACAGCCGTACATACGATGGCCATACATTTTGTTGGGTTACAAAGTGGGCCCCAAAAAAAAAATATATATATATATTTTATTTCTCATTTAATTTTTATTTTATTTATGAAAATAATATACCTCAATTAGATAAGTATTCACCCTCCTGAGTCAATATATGTTAGAAATACCTTTGGCAGCGATTACAGCTGTGAGTTCTTGGGTAAGTCTCTAAGGAGCTTTGCACACCTGCATTGTGACATTTTTGCCCATTGTTCTTTTCAAAATTCTTCAAGCTCTGTCAAGGTGTTGGGGATCATGGCTAGACAGCAATTTAAGTATTGTCATAGATTTTCAAGCAGATTAAAGTCCAAACCGTAACTTGGCCAATCGGGAACATTCACTGTCTTCTTGGTAAGCAACTCCAGTGTAGATTTGGCCTTGTGTTGTAGCTTATTGTCCTGCTGAAAGGTGAATTCCTCTCCCAGTGTCTGGTGTAAAGCAGACTGAAGCAGGTTTTTCCTCTAGGATTTTGCCTGTGTTATGCCATGTTCACCTCCTAGTCGGAAGGAAACAAGACAAAGAGAAATAAAAACACTAAAATAAAGGAGAAGAAAAGGAGAATCATTCCCACCACAATGACAGAGCGGTGACTGAAAACTCACTTTAAAGTCGTGGATATAGGTGAAGATGAAGAAGAAGAGGAAGCTGAAGGCCACGATCCACTCACTCACAGCACTCACCAGATGGAACACATAGTCCTGTAATGACGGAGAGTCGGAGAGAGACTGATATTGGCACGTATAGCTTCTCTAGCCTATAAAGCCTATATGGATTCAGAATGTCGTCCATCTTTGTTGTTTATGTGAGTTGTGTTCTTGGTAAAGATGTGCTCATACTGTACCTCGTCTTCTGTTTTTCTATGCAGTGTGGTTTGTGTCACAAAGACAGCACAGATAACAGCTGGATGAAAAATGAAGGAGATATTTTCTTTGATAAAACAATGATCATTCATGATTAAAATCATTTAGACACCATGGGTTACTATTGTTTTCAAGGATACTGGGGGAAACTGCCAGGAAGGCGATGGTTGCAATTCCGGTGCGCATACGACACAGAGGGAACAAAGAAAGACAAACATAGTGAAGTGAAACGTAATACTCAGTAAAATGCAATATTATACCATTTATCCCAGTCCTGTCTAACCATGCATTTCTGCTTTCATTTTCTCAAACATGGGAGGTGTGACTAAAGCTTTTGGCACAGTCTCGGACCTTGTAAAACCCATGGGGGCCATACTTGTGAACTTTTGCTTAGAGGTTTTTAAACCATTGGTCTAACAAGACTAGCTGCTAGCTTTTCTCATAGGCCAACTGTCCTTTTAACCACGTGTTGTGTTCGAATCCTCCATGGGGTCATCATTTTTCCTTTGACATGTGGACTTACATTCATTGTGGTATGGTGTTGAGAAGTAAAGTGCAGTCATCACCTTAAAAATTAAGATTAAGAATGAATTTCATAAGGAGCTAGGGCTACGACTTTCTTCAGCCTTCTTCACAAACACACTGTTGGCCCTAATACTATATGAGGCTACATGGATGTGTACAATCATTAAAACGTTTTATATGCGTTTTTATAATCATTATCTAGCCTAGTGGTTCCCAACCTTTTTTCCTTGGAGCCCCCCCTACTTGTATGTGTCACGCCCTGGCTCTGGGGACTCTTAAATGTTGAGCCAGGGTGTGTAGTGTCTATGTTTTGTTTTCTATGTGTTTCTTTCTAGATCGTTTATTTCTATGTTGGCCAGGGTGGTTCCCAATTAGAGACAGCTGTGGCTAGTTGTCTCTGATTGGGAACCATACTTAGGCAGCCTGTTTTGCACTTGTCATTTGTGGGATCTTGTTCCGGAGAGGTTTGTGTTTTGTTAACCTTAGGACTTCACGTATCGTTTTGTTGTTTTGTTTTTGGCATTAAGTACTCATTAAAAGATGTACGCATATCACGCTGCGCCTTGGTCCGTTACTTATACTTAGTACTCCTGAGTGGCGCAGTGCTAACTGTGCCACTAGAGATCCTGGTTCGAATCCAGGCTCTGTCGCAGCCGGCCGCGACCGGGAGACTCATGGGCGGCGCACAATTGGCCCAGCGTCGTCCAGGGTAGGGGAGGGATTGGCGGGCAGGGATGTAGCTCAGTTGATAGAGCATGGCGTTTGCAACGCCAGGGTTGTGGGTTCGATTCCCACAGGGGGCCAGTATAAACAAAAAAAAATGTATTCACTAACTGTAAGTCGCTCTGGATAAGAACGTCTGCTAAATGACTAAAATGTAAATGTTATAACGATCGTGACAGTATGTAAAAAAAGCTGAGCCCCCCCCCCAAGAAAAGCTGTAAAATAATAATAAATAAATAAAAAGTGATTCATTCCAAATCTTTATTGGCAAAATGTACATCAATTATAGTTTTTCTTTCCTTTTCTCTTTGGTTTGCCCTGGTTATCTTTGTGTATAATCAACTGTAGGCCTATACACACACATTGTTACCAAAATAATAATAATGATTCATTATCAGGGTAATAAGTGATTAACAGCACCTATATGGCTCTGTCCTAGATCTCCCTCAGACCAATTAACTGAAACGGGGCAGTTTGTTGAATACACACATGCACATCATGTGAACACTGGTTTTGACACAGCTATCATGTATGTGTTATAAAAATAAAAATAAGTAACAATAACAAACAGTACGTTACAATCAATAACTTGTTCCTTCCTTAAAAAAAAAAAAAGAATAGCCACCTTGGGCCTGCATTCCTCTGACCAGGGATGGGATGTCAGGTGTGACGCTAGTGACAGCCAGCCTAAAGTCCTGGTGGACATCGAGCCTGTTACGGGCTTTTGTTATTATTGTTCCAAGCACGCTGAAGGTCGTCTCAGACAGGTACGTAGTGCTGAATGGTAGAATAACCCCTGTAGCTGCGTGTTTGGCCAGTCTGGGTGCAACAGCGTGTCCTTTGACAATCCAAAACTTGTTGTATCCGTTCTCGTGGAAATATTTATTTGACATAGAATCGGCTTGAAGGTCAGCAAGCTCATCTTCACAGCCAAGGTATTCCACATCCTCGAGACTGCAAATATAAGGGTCCATCACCCACGATTCCTTTGATAAGTATTCGTCAACATCGGCAAAACGGGATTTAATTTCCTCCCGAAGCATGTTCATGTGCCTGGTAAACTCAGTGCGCAAAGACGCAGGCAGTGCCACCAGACTGTTTCATCAGCAGTGGAAATTGTTGTAGCTCCCCTTTTGTCATTTTTCCAACTCTGTACTCCAGTTTCCGCACAAAAGCGTCGAGAGATTCGTCTGACGCTGTTGTTGTTTCATCCAACTGAATGGCAAAGGGAACATTCCTAAGTCATTCGTGCAGCTGATTTTGACCATCTCCAGCCATTTTATCAATTCTGTCTTTGACAGTGTTGTCAGAGAGTCGGACGGTTCTCACTTTATCCACCACCTGTGGGCCATACAGCCTCTCTACAATTTTCAGGCAGACGGGTTTGATTAGCTGCTCTCCAATATTGTGCAGCTTTTTAGCCTTGGCAATTAATAGCGAACACTCAAATGACGCCTCCGTGGCTCTGTGTACATTGCTGATGTCTGTGGATCTTTTTGATAGTGCCAACTGCTTCTTCCTCTCAAAAAAATCCTGACCTTGGCTTCATGCTGTCATTAGCTAGCTTCTCGCCACAAATGACACATTCTGGCCGAGTCCTATCCTGTCCTTCAATAAAACCGAAGTTAAGATAACTCTTGAGATATAGCCTTTCTTTCTTTTTTGATGATGAGTCATCGGCACTTTTACGTTTCTTAGACATGTTGTTTTATTCATAAAATAGTGATGCTCTGACTGCAGGAAAAACGAGCTGCTAGCTGAAACTGATTGAGCGCGGGCCATTGCCGTGCACACTTTTTTAGATTGGCTTTGGCATTGCAAGCATATGATCTTCAATAACATTTTTAAATGTATTAATTTTACAATTAAATTATAGTGGAACATTTTATGCATGTTTGACCTCAAAGCAAATTAGAACTCTGGCGCCCCCCTAAGGGGCGCAGCTACTCCAGGAATCCACTGAGATGAAGCCTAGCCTCCTCCTGGCTTCACAATTTATGAAGCTGATGCAATAAATGACACTAATGCCCCGTTTACATCGTGATGTATTTCATTGCGCCGTACGTCATCTCCACGGAGTCTTGCTCCGCTACTAAACGGTCATGGCTAAAAGGGATCCAGCTTTTGTCAAATGAACATCGGCTTTGCCGTTTCGTAGCAGACTCTGTGAAGATGACCTATGGCATAATGAAATATGTCACGATGTAAAGGGGCATTAAAAGTTCAGAGCAAGAAAGTGTAGGCTATATAGAAATAATTAGGCTCAAATTGAAAAATCATTCAACTAAATACTGAGGATTTCCATTATCTTAATCGAGGTGTAGATTACATCTCACGTTCCAGTGTTCGAATTTGTAGCCTAAACAAGGCATGGGATTTCTGTTAATGTGACTCTGTGCAACCAATGGCACTTGTAGATTTGACAGCTCTAATGCAGTTCTACCTCAGACACCACCAAAACAGCCTCTATGGGGATGTCGGCTAAAGCGGATCTGATTGAATAGAGCCCTTAATCTGATCTTCCTTTCCTGTCAATTCTGCAACACATGCTATTGACTGACAGCCTTAGCCTATATAGACATTCAGGTCAACAATAGAGCTATTTTCATTGTCATGGACGTGTTATTAGCTGGGCTAGTTTACATCAACACCATTTTCAACCTGGTCTCAGAGCATTTCGTATTATTCTGTACGTAACTCTGAAAAGTTCCATTTAGTATGAAATTATATGTTTTGTATGGTTACATAGGACAGATGGTTACTTAACCCCTAACCCTAGCTAATGTTAGCCAACTAGCTAACGTTAGCCACCTAGCTAGAATTCATAACATATCATATGTTTTGCAAATTCATAACATATAGTACATTTCACAATTCATAACATATTGTACGTTTTGCAAACTTGTAACATATAATACGAATTGTAATTCGTAACATATGATAAGAAATGGGTGATGGACAACCACAAATTAATACATACCATATGAAACATAACATATCATACTAAATGGAGTGTCTCGGATTTACCTACAGAATAATGCGAAATGCTCTGAGACCAGGTTGCCATTTTTGGACACAATAGCTATTATAGGTAGAATGTTGCAGGCATTCACACCAGATAGTGTCCTCCTTGCTATAACCTATTACATATGGGACTTTAGTGTAGCATACACTTCAAATATTTATTAGGCCTACTCTTATAATGCTTGTACTGTGAATCGAAGAGCAGGCAACATGTAGTAAATGAATAATATGAAAGGAGTCAGTCAGACCTAAACACAGGCTATTAGGAAAGGCTTAATAGAGAGCAATAGTAATGGCGTCTTTTTGTAGGCACTAACTCTGCCATGGTTCGTTAGACAAAGCCTATTGGAAAATGAATGGCGTTTTCCTAGGGTTTTTGGATAAACACCGGAAATAAGGTCTGTGGTAAAAGGAGATCTTATACGTTTTGTTCTATGAGATAATCTTCTTCAGCTAACGCCACTTTTGTGAATTGTTAAGCATTTATGTAATAAAAAAAGCACATAAAAGGCTTCATAATTCTAAAGGTCATGTTAACTGACTGATATTATCTCATAGAACAAAAAGTATATGATCTCCTAAGCCTGTGTTAACCTCAGACCTTATTTTTCTGCCCTTATCCCAAAACCCTATTCTTTCCCCATTCATTTTCCCCATTGGAATAGGACTACAAGCTGGCGAGCTCTATACATAATCTTCGTCACTACAATGAATATAGGCAAAATTATACTGAACAAAAATAGAAACGCAAGATGTAAAGTGTGTTTCATGAGCTGAAATAAAAGATCCCTGAAATTTTCCATACACACGAAAAGCTTATTTCTCTAGGCTAGTTGGTAAATTACTGCTATTTGACAACACCACTGAGGCAAAGACTTTGACTTTTACTACGTCTGAATACGTTTCATGTTATATAATCCTCCTACTTTTTTTCAGTGAAAGTACATGGATGTGTGTTATTAAATGGATGAGCAAAACCATGAGAAAACCCTTTTGAATTTTGTAAGACGTCAGTAGCCTATTTAAAGAAGCATCATGCAAAAATATATTGGCACGCTCCACTAAGGTTGCGTCTACACAGGCTGCCCAATTCTGACATTTTTTCCACTAATTGGTCTTTTGACCAATCAGATCAGCTTTGAAGAAGTTCTGATGTGAAAAGATCTGATGTGAGCATGCAAGTACAGTGCTCAACTTGGGAAAACGAAACGGGATGTATTTTTGGCCCTACAATGCAATACGATTTCTGTTTATAATCGCAGCTTTTGGTGAGTGCAAATAAATAAACAATATTTCCATTACCCACACTGATTTAAATAATAAAGACGTGTGTAATTATTCTTGGAAAATACAAACTATTAGGCAACTGATAAATAATCATAGCCTAATCTTGTTCTTACTTACCTTCTATAGATGGCGATATTGAGTTGTTTCATATAAGATATAGGTCCCGTGTAGCTCAGTTGGTAGAGCATGGCGTTTGCAACGCCAGGGTTGTGGGTTCGATTCTCACGGGGGGCCAGTATGAAAATGTATGCACTCACTAACTGTAAGTCGCTCTGCATAAGAGCGTCTGCTGAATGACTAAAATGTAAAATACGATATGGGTAAGATGAAACGACTCAATATCGCCATCTGCTGGCCTTTGAGCTAAAACCGCCCTTGAGTGCAATTTAGGAAGAAAAAACAAGATGCAGAAAACTGACAGGTAAATTCCCTCATGCCAATATTCCTCAGAGTTGAGATTTGAAGGAGGAACGTCATTTATAGGCCACCTAAAAGTTACATCTCTTTCTGTAGGCTACACTAAACTGTAATATTGCAGTCACATGGTCTAGGCAAGATGGAACTTCAGTCATGTTGTGTGTTTGTGTAGGCTGCGGTTGGACCTATATGGGTTGGGCCAGACCTCTTCAGGTAATTTCCACATGTGACAGAAAATAAGACACACACAGCCCTACATTCCATGGCCATACACACACTCTTAGAAAAAAGGGTTCCAAAATGGTTCTTCAGCTGTCAACATAGGATAACCCTTTTTGGTTCCAGGTAGAACCCTTTTTGGTTCCAGGTAGAACCTTTTTGGTTCCAGGTAGAAACTTTTTGGTTCCAGGTAGAACCCTTTTGGTTCAAAAGGGTTCTACCTGGAACCAAAAAGGTTCTACCTGGAACCAAAAAGGGATTTTCCAAGGGTTCTCCTATGGGGACAGCTGAATAACCCTTTTAGGTTCTAGATAGCACCTTTTTTTCTAAGATTGCACACACACACACACACACACACACACACACACACTCATTCCATAACACACACAAAACACAGGCATATACTCATTATGCTGTAAACAGATAAACAATGTGACTCATACTCAGAAATAGCCTTAGCACCAACGCCTGAACCAAAACACTTTTCTTTCTTTCTATTCTAAATTCATTTGTATTTATTCACTTCATAGGTTTGTCTAATCTGAGTGGGGAGGCAGAGGGTTGTCACTAATTGGGTCCTTCCACCAACCCAGTGCCTTTTGAGAAGTGTAGTTTTGGCCAGAAAAACATTCGACTTTACCTAATTTTAACATTCTGTCTTAAAGAGCACGTTTAACTAATTTTCAGTTTTCCCCTCCCCATATAAACCACCCCCAGACAGTCAGAGCAAAATTCTTGCTTGAGAAATTGCTCTTTTCTAGGAAGCTATTTTTATTAATTTTTGACAATTTTAATTGAAAACAATCACAGTAAGGTACTTAATTGTTACCCAGAAATGATTTGATATAGAGATTTAAAAAACGGCTGCATTGGACCTTTAATTAACTCAGGAACCACACCTGTTTGGAGCCACCTACTTTGTATCCTCAGTTACTCAAGGGTTTCCTTTATTTTGGTAGTTACATCAGGTAACTTAGGGTCATGTATAAACATTTATAAAAATGCCCATTTGCCCATTATTTTGGCTACCATGGCTCGAAGAAATCTCAGAAACTTTGAAAGAGGGCTCTCAAAGGAGCATAGGGGGTTTAACATGTGTTTGTGTGTGTCTCAGTCACCAGATCTCAACACAATTGAACACTTATAGGAGATTCTGGAGCGGCGCCTGAGACAGCATTTTCCACCACCATCAACAAAACACCAAATGATGGAATTTCTTGCGGAAGAATGGTGTCGCATCCCTCCAATAGAGTTCCAGACACTTGTAGAATCTTTGCCAAGGCGCATTGAAGCTGTTCTGGCGGTACCTTATGTTGGTTTCCTTTATTTTGGCAGTTACCTGTACATCCATGTACTTTTATGGAGAAAAGATCGAGGTCTATACAACATTTAAGTTGATTGTACATAGTTTTAAAAAAAAACGTTCAAGAGTCTTATGGACTTGTCAAATAGCTGTCATGTACCGTAACCACTATTACTCTCCTGGTGGAAACCACCGCGAAAGCAGTTGATTAAGCGCAGGTTCGAGCCCCCCTCACTTCCAGCATTTTTGTTAAGGGAAAACACTGTTCACTGCTGGTCCACCCATATGTGACAAAGTGGATGATTATAATGCATATAAAACTAGGGGCGCAACTGGTTTTAGAAGTGGGGGGGACATTATTATAATATATTTTTTATTTCCAGTCGGATAAACACTCCAAACAGCCTACCCAACCACACGGAGGCGTCTGCATGGTCTTAAAGCACACCGTTGCCTTGTTTTGCATCACATTCCAATGATAAAACTGAGGGGGACAAAAATGCAATTTCAGAATGTGGGGGGGACATGTATGTAATATAGCCTATACTATAGTAGAGATGATTATGTGTGTAGCAGTGCCAGTAGCCTATGTGTCGGTCCGCATTTTTACATTGAATTCATGGATTTCACATGAGAGGGTTCCAGGAGTGATGCATTTGTATTGCCGTAGGACTATAGACTATCTCACACATTGTTGAAGTGCATTGAAGTATACCATACAAAGTCCCATATGCATTAATAGGTTATATAGCATAAGGAGGACACTGTCTGATGTGAATGAATACAGGCTATAGCTATATTATTGAGTTCATATAGTACAGAAAATGCTAACCAGAGAGTTAGATGACTTTGTCAAATATAAGTAATTCACAATCTGATACTGATACAGTCAAATGTCTTCCTCCGTTAATTAAAGACTGTCGATTTGGAATCTTTTACACACGGTAAGCTAAGCGTGGGCTCGAGTACGGACTCATGATAAACTTATTTAAAATAACTGCAATACTGCCATCTGTAGGATGATAGCGAGAGTGCAACCTGTAATCCTACTGTATTATAGTTTGTAATGCTTGTCCTGGAGTCAAATAATGCATATGTGACAAAGTTGATGATTATAAAAATGCATATAAAACATTGTAGGCCTACATTTATGTGTACACATCCATGTAATATAGCCTATGCAATATAATTATTAGGCCATAGCA
The DNA here is from genome assembly GCF_964263955.1 of Coregonus lavaretus. Taxonomy (NCBI): domain Eukaryota; kingdom Metazoa; phylum Chordata; class Actinopteri; order Salmoniformes; family Salmonidae; genus Coregonus; species Coregonus lavaretus. The sequence goes on along the minus strand of NC_139992.1, from coordinate 42,709,481 downwards.
GTGTGTTTGTCTGCAAGGCTGAAGAAATATTTGACTTACCTTCATGTCTAAAAGTAATGATGGACTGTTGTTTCTCTTTGCTTATTTTAGCTGTTCTTGCCATAATATGGACTTGGTCTTTTACCAAACAGGGATATCTTCCTACCTTGTCACAACACAACTGATTGGCTCAAAAGCATTAAGAAGGAAAGAAATTCAACAAATTAACTTTTAACAAGGCACACCTGTTAATTGAAATGCATTCCAGGTGAATACCTCATGAAGCTGGTTGGGAGAATGCCAAGAGTGTGCAAAGCTGTCATCAAGGCAAAGGGTGGCTACTTTGAAGAATCTCAAATATAAAATATATTTTGATTTGTTTAACACTTTTTTGGTTACTACATGATTCCATATGTGTTATTTCATAGTTTTGATGTCTACACTATTATTCTACAATGTAGAAAATAGTTTAAAAAATAAAGAAAAACCCTTGAATGAGTAGGTGTGTCCAAACTTTTGACTGGTACTGTATGTGGCCGTCATTTTATTCAGACACCGTTTCGTTTTTGTGTTTGGAACATAGAAATACTTCACACATAGCCCTGTATGTATTTTGAATTACTTTATTACAATGGTATAGATATGCCTCCTCAATACCCTGAGTTTTTCTTGAGCAAAATACCTATCTAGAAAAACATGTACATTGTAATATAAAACGATTAACCTTGGAGTAGGTAAGTGTACATACAGCCTCTATCCATAAACTGGTGATGCGTGAAATTAATTTTCTATATCAACTTCAGGTGCCGCAACTTCACTGGGGACAGGGGGGAAATGTCCCCCCCACATTCTGAAACCAAAGTTGCGCCCCTGATCAACTTGATCTTGTGATTTTCTTGCACAATACTGACAATGGGTTAACTCTTTCCTTAACCCAACAACTTTTCTAATTGCTGGTCACAGGATGTGTTTGTTTTGTGGTTAACCCTTAAGATTGAAGTTATGTTGCAATGGATACAGTATAAAGAAAGAAATCATACCATTCAGATAATCTCATATACATTTGCCTTATAAAAGTAGAAAACATTTACATTTACATTTTAGTCATTTAGCAGACGCTCTTATCCAGAGCGACTTACAGTTAGTGAGTGCATACATTTTATTTTTTTCATACTGGCCCCCCGTGGGAATCGAACAAAAAAAAAGTAATACATTTGATTTAGTAAATTTTCAGATTTAAAAGTTCAAATCAATGTTTTGTCAGGAATAGTCCACAAATTCTGTTCTCAGCTTCAGAGTAAACTTCTGTAAGAAACAAGACAAAGATAAATAAAAACACTCAAATAAATGAGAAGAAAAATTGAATCATTCCCACCACAATGACAGAGTGGTGACTGAAAACTCACTTTAAAGTCGTGGATATAGGTTAAGAAGAAGAAGATGAAGCTGAAGGCCACGATCCACTCACTCACAGCACTCACCAGATGGAACACATAGTCCTGTAATGACGGAGAGTCGGAGAGAGACTGATATTGGCACGTATAGCTTCTCTAGCCTATAAAGCCTATATGGATTCAGAAAGTCATCCATCTTTGTTGTTTATGTGAGTTGTGTTCTTGGTAAAGATGTGCTCATACTGTACCTCGTCTTCTGTTTTTCTATGCAGTGTGGTTTGTGTCACAAAGACAGCACAGATAACAGCTGGATGGAAAATGAAGGATATATTTTCTTTGATAAAACAATGATCATTCATGATTAAAATCATTTAGACACCATGGGTTTTCAAGGATACTGGGGGAAACTGCCAGGAAGGCGATGGTTGCAATTCCAGTGCGCGTATGACACAAGGCCAAGGAACATCCATAGGGGTAGGCCTTATAGGATATGATGGACTGGAGGATGGTGTACAACACACCAGAAAAGAAGAAGAGTAATGCACCTGCATCATGAACTGACGTAACCGTTGTCTCCTGGGGAAAAAGAACACACCAGAGAGATCATGTATGGAATATCACACTGTCACTTAAAGGTACAAAACCCCTCCATCTTCTCACTAAAGGGGTGACAACCCACTGGGCAAAACGGGTTGAATCAATGTTGTTTCCATTTCATTTTAACAAAGAAATTCAATGTGATTACATTGAATAAACGTGGAAAACTGATTGGATTTTTAAAAAGTAATCAATGTAAGGGAATTTCATTTTTTCACCCAACTTTTATCTTAAATCCAATGAAATCCTACTGGGCACACACTGGTTGAATCAACGTTGAGTAGGCATTGAATTGACATCTGTGCCCAGTGGGATTGTGAAATGTTTTGTTGATTTCACGTTGAATTCACGTTGTTAGTTGACAACTCAACCAAATGTAAATCAAAACTAGTTGTTGAACTGACGTCTGTGCCCAGTGGGAACCTACCTGGAAAGTAGCAACAAAACACATCCCCAAACAAGAAAGCATTCCAATCCAGAAAGCAGCCTGGTTCAGTGCTGGGGGCACACCACCTGCCTTCTCATTGAGCTTTTCCACAAACTTGTATCTGGCATATATGGTGGCCATACCTGTAGAGGAATTGGCATGGCATATGGAGTGAACGTTTTTATTAACACTTTTCACATGTAGACAGTACACGCTCACCTGCTGCAATATTTATTTATTTGCACCTTAAAACAGAGGGAACAAAGAAAGACAAACATAGTGAAGTGAAACATAATATTCAGTAAAACGCAATGTCATACCATTGATCTCAGCCCTGTCTAACCATGCATTTCTGCTTTCATTTTGTCAAAATTGGGAAGTGTAAATAAAGCGTTTGGCACAGTCTCTGACCTGGAAAAACCCATGGAGTTGCTTAAAAGGATAGTTCACCCAAATTACAAAATAACACATTGGTTTCCTTACCCTGTAAGCAGTCTATGGACAAGGTATGCCAGCAAATCATGCTTTGGTTTAGTTTCCCTAGCACCGTTTCCACATGCTAACGTTTTAGCATTTGTGGCACAAATCCCATTTAAGTCATGGGACCAATATTAATATTTTTCACGCATCATGTCCAAATCATCCAAAAGTATCTACAATTGAGTGTGAAGCTCAACAAAGTCACTTATAGATGATTTGAACATGATGTGTGAAAAAATGCTAATATCGGTCCCATGACGTTAGCATGTGGAAACAGTGGTGGGAAACTAAATCAAAGCATGGATTGCTGTCATATATGGTTCATAGACTGCTTACAGGGTAAGGACACCAATATGTAATTTGGTAATTTGGGTGAACCATCCCTTTACTCTAAGACAAAAAGCCCTTTCATGGTTTTGGTGTCTTTCTGTGCTCACCTGCAAATGCAGTGATAACCGTCATCAAGCCAAAAATACAGCTCTCTGGGGGATTAGCCCCAGTGTCACTAAAGAAAGAAGAGTTCAGGGTTAATGTGTGTTTTAAAGCCATGTCTGGAAGTCTTAAATAATCTGTATTTAACTTAAACAATACATGATATAAAAAATCATTATACACATTAAATTATAACAGAACAGAAAGTGATTTAATTTGTTATTAAATGAAATAAAAAATGCTCATCAAAATAATATCATACCATTGACATAATCTATTAATAATAATAATATTCCATTTAGCAGACGCTTTTATCCAAAGTGATTTACAGTCATGTGCGCATACATTTTTACGTATGGGGTGGTCCCGGGATCGAACCCACTACCCTGGCGTGACAAGCGCCATGCTCTACCAATAGAGCTACAGAGGACCAGATTAACCAAATAGACAATTGCATTTCAATTGAATTAGTTATCAAACCATACCAGTTGACGACAAACAAATAATTCAGTTATATCTACGGAAAATATTACTGAATGGAGGGCTTTAATCGTTTGAATAGAGCGCTAATTAGTTCAACCATTATTCATTATCTATGCCTATTTAATGTTAGTTTGCATAATGTGTTAATTGTCTATCTGCTCAATAAACAAAGCTGTTTAAATGTCAAATGAGGACACACACACCGTGCATTAAGTAGTTCACAGGCCCCTACACTGTAGACTACACAGCTGGGAACTGGGTACCAGCCAAGTACAGCGTTCAACTGTGGTGGGGAAAACGAAACTGATTTATTTTTGTTGCAAGAATGCGATACGATTTCCGTTAATATCGCCGGTTTTGATGAGTGGAAATAAATAAACATTATTTCCATTACCCACACTGATTTAAATAATAAGAAGTGTATGCTATTATCACGGTTTAATGAAGAACGGCAAATTCGTGGAAAAATAAATGCTCAGGCTGCTGATAAATAATCATAATCTTACCTTATATAGGGGAAAATAACATCCACATGATGCTCGAACAATGCAATTAGGTAGGAAACAATAAACGTGCTGGATGACCAGATGACCAAAAAAGTTGGTAAAAAGCATATTCCCTCCATGAACCAAAACATATTGTCAGCAATAAGGAAAAGTTACCACGCAGACAGACCGACCTTAGTGCAAATTATAAAAATTTAATACGATGCAGAATACTGACAGGTAAAAACCCTCTGCCAATAATCCTCAGAGTTGAGATTTGAAGAAGGAATATAATTAGGGTAATCCTCCACCAAAAAGTGACATCTCTTACTGTAAACTATACTGTAAACGGCTATTTTGCAGTCACGTGGTCTGGACAGTATTGAACTTCAGTCATGTTGAGTGTATGCTTCCTTCCGTACTTCTTCCGATCATTTCCGCATTTAACAGAAAATAAGACACACAGCTCTACATAAAATGTCATCCTCTTCTGAACCAACATTTATTTATTTATTTCTAACTTCATTTTTTCATTATTCATTCTAATCTGAGCGTGTAGGCCTGCAGAGGGATGCATCCATTCTACACTGAGTATCAGTGGCGGCTCCTGAAAAAATTCTCAGGGGGGGCAATTTTTCTGATGATTTAGGTGACCTACACACATTTAAAAAAAGATATGTCCAGCAACAACATGAAGACAGGGGCAGCATATAAGTCAATACCAGAAGCATTTATTGACTGATCTCAAAAGTGTTGGCTTACCAGGGTTGGTGGAGCCCTCAGTTTCATCTTTGCCTCGCAAAGCTAACTCAAACACTCCGCAAAACTTCACACACTGGATTAGCCGGCTGAGGATGTGGCGGTTCTTGCTAATGTCGTAGTAAATATATTTGTTATAGTGAATATGGAATATGATATGTTGAGTAAAATGTTGTGCTAAGATCTATTTAGGTCAGGAGCTGGTTATAAGTTCTGTTCCTATCCAATAACAATGGACAAAAGGGTCCTATCTTGTCAGCCTTGTCAGTTTCAGTTCTCCAGTAAACTTGTGATTATCAACACTAACCTCATCGTTGTGGCGGCGGACAGCTAGCCTGTATCCCTCATCCAGTTGAGTGGGAATGTTCACTCTCCCCAAAGCAGACAATCTCAAACAGCTATCCATGTGGGTCTTTGACAGCTCATGTTTCTTAATCTTTCCTGAAAGATGGTGCATGTCCGTTACACACCAGTCGCTGTCCAAGCGGTGCTGTCTGCCGTGCCGCCTTCAGGGTGAAAGAGTAAGCAGGGGGTAGCAGAAGACTGCATTAGCTACATCGCAGCCTGCTAGCCAGGTTTTTCGTTCGTACCAATTTTTGGAAAATCCTCGGGTGTAGGACTTCCCCCCTTTAGTAGAAACCTGTTGAATTATTAAATTTGGTCTGGGAGGTCCTAATTGTTTCGTTGCCAATTTATCTTCATTTGTTCGCCGACAAAAAGGAACTTCTTTCAAAGACACAATCGAGTTGCACTGAAGCCTAGCCATTTTGATAGTAGTAGTGAATTGATTGACGCTCACGCTGCTACCCGCTCTTTTCTTAGTTACGTTCATGGTTATGTTACGTATGACGAAAGCGCGTAAGTGCAAGCCCTCAGAAACCCATAGAGATTGTATTGAAAGCTCTGATATTTGAAAAAAATAGATTTTACATGGGAGTCTATGACAGACTTCTGGGCGATTTTCAACCTGACTGAAATCGCCCCAAAAGGGGGGGGGGGCCATTTGAAGCACGACTTTAGCCTGATTGGACATTTAGTGGCACTGTGGCAGATCAGACGTCTAGATTACAACACTGATAACTACTGTTGCCGTGATATAATTGATTAGAAAAAAAATCCCTTCCTTTTCCCGTTTGGCAGTGCGTCGCCCATATCGCCCTATTGAACACACCGCCCCTGCTGAGTATACAAAACATTAAGTACACCTGCTCTTTCCATGACATACACTGACCAGGTGAATCCAGGTGAAAGCTATGATCCCTTATTGATGTCACTTGTTAAATCCACTTAAATCAGTGTATATGAAGGGGAGGAGACAGGTTACAGAAGGATTTTTAAGCATTTAGACAATTGAGAAATGGATTGTGTATGTGTGCCATTCAGAGGGTGAATGGGCAAGACAAACCTTTAAACATGGTATGGTAGTAGGTGCCAGTCCCACCAGTTTGAGTCAAGAACTGCAATGCTACTGGTTGATTCACGCTCAACAGTTTCCCGCGTGTATCAAGAATGGTCCACCACCCAAAGCACATCCAGCCAACTTTACACAACTGTGGGAAGGAATGGAGTCAAAATGGGCCAGCATAGAGTGGCGCCGGAGAAGATGGCTGCCGTTTTACAGCCCTCTAACCAATTGTACTATTATGTGTTTTTTTCCGCATTATTTGTAATTTATTTTGTACATAATGTTTCTGCCATCGTCTCTTATAACCAAAAAGAGCTTCTGGATATCAGGACAGCGATTACCTCGTATTGGACAAAGATTTTTTCTTCAACAAGGCGGCCACAAAGGATATCCTACAGACACCCGACAAGGCCCAAATCCCCGTCATTCGCATGAGGGAGAGACGGAGATATCGTGGACGTAGGTCGGGGTGCCTTGTAAGGATCCGACAGCGAGCGAGTAAACTGCCGCTCCCATCAATCCTATTAGCCAATCTTCAATCATTGGAGAATAAATTGGATGACCTAAGATTACGGTTATCCTACCAACGGGACATTAAAAACTGTAACATCTTATGTTTCACCGAGTCGTGGCTGAACGACGACATGGATAACATACAGCTAGCGGGCTATATGCTACATCGGCAGGATAGAACGGCTGACTCCGGTAAGACAAGGGGTGGCGGTCTGTGTATAATTATAAACAACAGCTGGTGCACAAAATCAAATACTAAGGAAGTCTCGAGGTTTTGCTCGCCTGAGGTAGAGTATCTTATGATAAGCTGTAGACCACACTATTTACCAAGACAGTTTTCATCTATATTTTTCATAGCTGTCTATTTACCACCACAAACCAATGCTGGCATTAAGATTGCACTGAATGAGCTGTATAAGGCCATAAGTCAACAGGAAAACGCTCATCCAGAGGCAGCGCTCCTAATGGCCGGGGACTTTAATGCAGGGAAACTTAAATCCGTTCTACCTAATTTCTACCAGCATGTTAAATGTGCAACCAGAGGAAAAAAAACTCTAGACCACCTTTACTCCACACACAGAGACGCATACAAAGCTCTCCCTCGCCCTCCATTTGGCAAATCTGACCATAACTCTATCCTCATGATTCCTGCTTATAAGCAAAAACTAAAGCAGGAAGCACCAGTGACTCGGTTAATAAAAAAGTGGTCAGATGATGCAGATGCTAAGCTACAGGACTGTTTTGCTAGCACAGACTGGAACATGTTCCGGGATTCTTCAGATAGCATTGAGGAGTACACCACATCAGTCACTGGCTTCATCAATAAGTGCATCGATGATGTCATCCCCACAGTGACCGTACGTACATACCCCAACCAGAAGCCATGGATTACAGGAAACATCCGTACTGAGCTAAAGGGTAGAGCTGCCGCTTTCAAGGAGCGGGACTCTAACCCGGACGCTTATAAGAAATCCCGCTATGCCTTCCGACGAACCATCAAACAGGCAAAGAGTCAATACAGGACTAAGATTGAATCGTACTACACAGGCTCTGACGCTCGTCGGATGTGGCAGGGCTTGAAAACTATTACAGACTCAAAGGGAAGCACAGCTGCGAGCTGCCCAGTGACACAAGACTTCCAGACAAGCTAAACCACTTCTATGCTCGCTTCGAGGCAAGCAACACTGAAGCATGCATGAGAGCACCAGCTGTTCCGGATGACTACGTGATCACGCTCTCCGTAGCCGATGTGAGTAAGACTTTTAAGCAGGTCAACATTCACAAGGCCGCAGGGCCAGACGGATTACCAGGACGTGTACTCCGAGCATGTGCTGACCAACTGGCAAGTGTATTCACTGTCATTTTCAACATGTCCCTGACTGAGTCTGTAATACCAACATGTTTCAAGCAGACCACCATAGTCCCCGTGCCCAAGGACTCTAAGATAACCTGCCTAAATGACTACCGACCCATTGCACTAACGTCTGTAGCCATGAAGTGCTTTGAAAGGCTGGTCATGGCTCACATCAACACCATTATCCCAGAAACCCTAGACCCACTCCAATTTGCATACCGCCCCAACAGATCCACAGATGATGCAATCTCTATTGCACCCCACACTGCCCTTTCCCACCTGGACAAGAGGAACACCTACGTGAGAATGCTATTCATTGACTACAGCTCAGCATTCAACACCATAGTGCCCTCAAAGCTCATTACTAAGCTAAGGATCCTGGGACTAAACACCTCCCTCTGCAACTGGATCCTGGACTTCCTGACGGGCCGCCCCCAGGTGGTAAGGGTAGGTAACAACACATCTGCCACACTGATCCTCAACACGGGGGCCCCTCAGGGGTGCGTGCTCAGTCCCCTCCTGTACTCCCTGTTCACCCATGACTGCATGGCCAGGCACGACTCCAACACCATCATTAAGTTTGCCGACGACACAACAGTGGTAGGCCTGATCACCGACAATGATGAAACAGCCTATTGGGAGGAGGTCAGAGACCTGGCCGTGTGGTGCCAGGATAACAACCTCTCCCTCAACGTGATCAAGACAAAGGAGATAATTGTGGACTACAGGAAAAAAAAGAGGACTGAGCACGCCCCCATTCTCATCGACGGGGCTGTAGTGGAACAGGTTGAGAGCTTCAAGTTCCTTGGTGTCCACATCACCAACGAACTATCATGGTCCAAACACACCAAGACAGTTGTGAAGAGGGCACGACAAAGCCTATTCCCCCTCAGGAGACTGAAAAGATTTGGCATGGGTCCTCAGATCCTCAAAAAATTATAAAGCTGCACCATCGAGAGCATCCTGACTGGTTGCATCACCGCCTGGTATGGCAACTGCTTGGCCTCCGACCGCAAGGCACTACAGAGGGTAGTGCGTACGGCCCAGTACATCACTGGGGCCAAGCTTCCTGCCATCCAGGACCTCTATACCAGGCGGTGTCAGAGGAAGGCCCTCAAAATTGTCAAAGACTCCAGCCACCCTAGTCATAGACTGTTCTCTCTGCTACCACACGGCAAGCGGTACCGGAGTGCCAAGTCTAGGTCCAAAAGACTTCTCAACAGCTGCACTGCCCCCCCACCCCATCTTTTTACGCTGCTGCTACTCTGTTAATTATTTATGCATAGTCACTTTAACTCTACCCACATGTACATATTACTTCAACTACCTCAATGTGACTCTGCACCGGTACCCCCCTGTATATATAGCCTCCCTACTGTTATTTTATTTTACTTCTGCTCTTTTTTCTCAACACTTTTTTGTTGTTTTATTCTACTTTTTTATTAAAAATAAATGCACTGTTGGTTAAGGGCTGTAAGTAAGCATTTCACTGTAATGTCTGCACCTGTTGTATTCGGCGCATGTGGCCAATAACATTTGATTTGATTTGATTTGATTTGATTTACTTTCATCACCATGTCACCATGTCAAATTAAATCAAATCAAATGTTATTGGTCGCATACACATATTTAGCAGATGTTATTGTGGCTGTAGCAAAATGCTTGTGTTCCTAGCTCCAACAGTGCAGTAATATCTAACTATACACAACAATACACACAAATCTACAAGTAAAATAATGGAATTCAGAAATATAGAAATATTAGAACGAGCAATGTCGGAGTCCTTAGTATATATATATAGTAACAGTCAAATCTTTGGATACACCTACTCATTCAAGGGTTTTTCTTTATTTTTACTATTTTCTACATTGTAGAATAAGAGTGAAGACATCAAAACTATGAAATAACATATATGGAATCAGGTAGTAACCAAAAAAGTGTTAAACAAATCAAAATATATTTTATATTTGAGATCCTTCAAAGTAGCCACCCTTTGCCTTGATGACAGCTTTGCACACTCTTGGCATTCTCTCAACCAGCTTCATGAGGTAGTCACCTGGAATGCATTTCAATTAACAGGTGTGCCTTGTTAAAAGTTACTTTGTGGAATTTCTTTCCTTCTTAATGCGTTTGAGCCAATCAGTTGTGTTGTGACAAGGTAGGGGGGGTATACAGATGATAGTCCTATTTGGTAAAAGACCAAGTCCATATTATGGCAAGAACAGCTCAAATAAGCAAAGAGAAACGACAGTCCATCATAACTTTTAGACATGAAGGTCAGTCAATCCGGAAAATGTCAAGAACTTTAAAAGTTTCTTCAAGTGCAGTCGCAAAAACCATCAAGCGCTATGATGAAACTGTCTCTCATGAGGACCGCCACAGGAAAGGAAGACCCAGAGTTACCTCTGCTGCAGAGGATTAGTTCATTAGCGTTAACTGCACCTCTTAACATCAACTGCACAGAGGAGACTGCATGAATCAGGCCTTCATGGTTGAATTGCCGCAAAAGAAACACTACTAAAGGACACCAATAAGAAGAAGAGACTTACTTGGGCCAAGAAACATGAGCAATGGACATTAGACCAGTGGAAATCTGTCCTTTGGTCTGATGAGTCTAAATTTGAGAGTTTTGGTTCCAACCACTGTGTCTTTGTGAGATGCAGAGTAGGTGAACGGATGAGAGCCTTGCGGTTGCGGATGGTGCAGTTGCCGTACCAGGCGGTGATACAGCCCGACAGAATGCTCTCAATGGTGCATCTGTAAAGGTTTGTGAGGGTCTTAGCGGCCCAGACAAATGTCTTCAGCCTCCTGAGGTTGAAGAGGTGCTGTTGCGCCTTCTTCACCACACTGTCTCTGTGGGTGGACCATTTCAGATTGTCAGTGATGTGTACGCCGAGGAACTTGAAGCTTTCCACCTTCTCCACTGCAGCTCCACCGATGTGGATGGGGCATGCTCCCTCTGCTGTCTCCTGAAGTCCACGATCAGCTCCTTCGTTTTTGTTGACGTTGTAGAGTCAGCAGCATACCACCCTGCATCCCACTGCTCGCTTGCCTCTGAAGCTAAGCAGGGTTGGTCCTGGAGGGCCAGTAGGAGGCACTCTTTCCTCTGTATATAAAAATATCCCAATGCCCAATGGCAGTGATTGGGGATATTGCCCTGTGTAGGGTGCCGTCTTTCGGATGGGACATTAAACGGGTGTCCTGACTATCTGTGGTCACTAAAGATCCCATGGCACTTATCGTAGTTATTTTAACCCCGGTATCCTGGCTAAATTCTCCTCTCTGGCCCTCATACCATCATGGCCACCTGATCATCCCCAGCTTTCAATTGGCTTATTCATCCCCCCTCCTCTCCCCTGTTACTATTCCACAGGTTGTTGCTGTAAATGAGAATGTGTTCTCAGTCAGCTTACCTGGTAAAATAAGGGTAAAATAAAGAAATACAAATACATAAAAGAGTCCATGTCCCGATGAATTGAGGCTGTTCTGAGGGCAAATGGGGGAAGAAAGTGTTCCTAATGTTTGGTATACTCAGTGTATTTCTATGCATAGGACACATCAAGCTAAATGTATAGCACAACTCCTCCTAGTCGATAGAGGGCGTTATAGAGTTTAATTTTTTTTAAGCAGCACCCGGAACATTTGAGACAAGGCGCATCGTCACCATAAAGGAAGTGCAATATTTGGTCGTTTGTTTTGACAGTTTTGCTAGGCGTCAGGTGACAAAGAAGACATCGTTCGTTTTGTAGCGTTTATTATATATTAACTCCGATATGCTCCTGCGTCTTCGGTGAATGACTGAAGAGATATGGATTGCAAAGGAGAACCATGGTGATAATCAATTCAGTACTGAAACTCTTGCAGAGACAGACCTACACTTGTCTGTCCCACCGCTATGGACTGTACCTCTGCTTTGGAGGGATAGTCCTCATGATCGTCTCTGCCTTCCAGTTTGGAGAAGTAAGTAGCTTAGCTAGCTAACAAGCTAACCCTTGCCAAACGCAATGATGCAGCAGTTAACTTATTTCTCTCTCTCTCGCTGTGTGTGTGTGTGTGTGTGTGTGTGTGTGTGTGTGTGTGTGTGTGTGTGTGTGTGTGTGTGTGTGTGTATCAAACTCTGTAAGTTAAGTAAGGCACGGCCTGTTCTGACTGGTTATGTTGAAGTATACAGTACATTCAGTGGCAAATAATATCATCCCCCTCTCTGTGTAGGTGGTGGTGGAGTGGAGTAGGGATCAGTACCATGTACTGTTTGACTCATATAGAGACAATGTAGCTGGGAAATCATTCCAGACTCGGTGAGAAACCCTCCTTGCCCAAGTGCTATCCACTACAGGGATAACCAGTGTTTCACTGTCTCAATTCAGTATTTCATATGGTGCCTTTGTCTGTCTACTGATTGAAATTGATGTGCATCGTCTCTGGTGTTGTGTCGCTGTAGGCTGTGCCTGCCCATGCCCATAGATGTGGTGTACACCTGGGTGAATGGCACGGACACAGACCTGATGAAGCAGCTACGTGGTGTGAGAGAGCAACTGGAGGAGGAGCAGAGGACACTGAGGTACTGCGCATGGTCACTGGGACTTCAGTTACATGTCACACAGATTAGGCTCCACAAATAGTATCGCATGAATGCAAGCTGAACATTTGTTTTGGTAAATGCCTGACAGAGAGAAGGTTAGTGTGGTCCGCAGAATGTTCTGAGAGTTGGTCATTAGCACATAAAGGAAGCAGTTACTTATTCACATTAGATAATTACTGTGATTGAATCATTCCCATTTATCCTGTTGTGTAGAATAGGGTTACACCAAATAAGTAGTTAGCTAATATTGCCAGTGGGAGATCCTGTTAGCTCAAAGGTCAATTTTCAATCACAATACTAGAACATGCCCCAACAACACATTCCATGCATTAATGGATCAGTGCATTGACTTTCTGGACTGTTTCTCACCATAGGGAACGGCTGTGGAAGAATGCAAGTGAGCCGACTGAATTGCCAAAGGACAGGTGAGTCTGATAAGATAGAAACACCTGTACACATTTACTGTAGTTTTCACACTGCCTCTTTACATATATAGCTCAAAATGGATGTTTCCAAACTCTGTAAGTGCAGGGAGTTGATGAAGCACCATCTTATTGAGACACACTACGGTCGTAGACCAAGGGTTTTCACATCACTGCTGGTATTTCCTGTTTCTCTCTCAACTGTCTTATTGAGTGTTTGTGAGAAAGGACCTCAGTGTTGTTCACCAATCTGCAACAACAGTTGACTTTTGACCACAGATATTAAGGCGTGAGATGCAACGACCGCACAAAGGAAGCCTTGTGCAAGTGGTGCAAACTGCAGCAAGACAGAGCAGGGTTTTGCACTAGCGATAGTGGTTTGGTGGAAGTAGTGATGTTGGATTGGAGTTGTATTATCATGCTGCTGCAACAAATGTAGACACCATCTTGATGTTTTGTGACCTTTTTGTGACCTTTTAAATCTTTCTCTTTCTCCTTATATTTCTGTGTTTCTGTTTGCAGTGTGAAGCCAGAATGTCTGCTGTCCCATTGTATCTTAGCGCCCATGCTAGCCCTGGACCCAGCTCTGCCAGCCAACGTCACTCTGAAGGAGCTGCCGTCGCTCTCGCCCTCCTTCTCCACCGCCAAGCAGCTGCTGCAAGTGGCCAAGCCCCTCCACCCCTCCACCACAGTGTCTGTGGTGATCTTTCACTCCCAGGCTGATGGTAAAGAGTCATTGACACTAACACTCCTAACTGGCACTTTACACACATGCTATTTCAGTTCACAATTCTGCTACCCACTCAGTACGAGAACACCAATCATGTCATCACAGCAAAATCTGTCTCTCTCTCTCTCTCTCTCTCTCTCTCTCTCTCTCTCTCTCTCTCTCTCTCTCTCTCTGTGTCTCTCTCTCTGTGTCTCTCTCTCTGTCTCTCTCTTCTCCCCCCTCCCATAGCGGATAAGGCCTACACGGACGCGTCCCGTGAGGCTCTGAAGCGCTCTGTCTCTAGATGTTACCTGGTGAGTTACCTGACTCTATAGTCTGCTATTAGCATTTCTATTGCACCTGACGCAATCAACACTTCTAAGACCTTTCTGATTCCAGCACAATTATATGATTGAGCATTTTCCCCAATTGGATACACTGGTCCTTACTTAAGGCTGAATAGCAATGGACACACAACTATCATTGTCATGTGGTAACAATAAGATATTGTGCTGTTGTTCCTCCTGTAGACCACAGATAAGGAAGCACCAGGTCTGGTCCGCATGCAGAGCCTGGCCTACCTCAGTGGCTTCCCAGCATCCTTCAAGGAGACAGAGCAGCTCAGAGTCAAACTGCCATCTGTTGTCACTGGCAAGATCAAACAGGTAAGACTAACCTGGATGGAAAAAGGAAAACAAATTGAATAATCTAGCAGGAAAACACAATACTAAATCAAAGTCCCCTGTAGCTCATTTGGTAGAGCATGGCGCTTGCAATGCCAGGGTTGTGGGTTCGTTTCCCACGGGGGGCCAGTATGAAAATGTATGCACTCACTAACTGTAAGTCGCTCTGGATAAGAGCGTCTGCTAAATGACTAAAATGTAAAATACTGAATTTATTTTAGACAGGGAGCTGTGTCTGTTATTTCACTAGAGGGCAGTGTTTCACATCCAGTATTATCATTACATTTACATTTACGTCATTTAGCAGACGCTCTTATCCAGAGCGACTTACAGTTAGTGAGTGCATACATTTAAAAAAAATGTCATACTGGAATCGAACCCACAACCCTGGCGTTGCAAACACCATGCTCTACCAACTGAGCTACATCCCTGCCGGCCATTCCCTCCCCTACCCTGGACAACACTGGGCCAATTGTGCGCCGCCCCATGGGTCTCCCGGTCGCGGCCGGCTACGACAGAGCCTGGATTCGAACTAGGATCTCTAGTGGCACTGTGATGCAGTGCCTTAGACCACTGCGCCACTCGGGAGGGTAAACATGTGAACACATTAGTTGTTTTCTTAACCAGACAAGTATTTTTTTTTACATTTAAAGAGAAAGCTCATTTTAGGAAATAATACTATACAATTCCAGGATAAATTAATATAATATAATATTAATATAACTATATTCATATAGCCACAAGATGTCACCCTTGCTGTACCTCAGAATCATGACATAAAAGATAGGTTAGTCATTGCTGTGCTCCAAACGTTTGTATATCAGACAGGATCAAGACAGAATCTATTGTGTTCAAACTGAACAGGGACACTGTTTGTCTGCCATAACCACATACTTTAAACAATATAATTATGCCGAATTAATTAAGTTGAATTAAATGAGTAAAACACTTAAGCAGAAGAGGTCTCCATCTATTTGAAACAGTTATTATGGTAGGAAAGAGCCCTGGTTTAGTTTGGCCACGGATTGTCTATCTACTAATTTTCTCTAATCAGAACTGTCTGAGATATTTTGGGAGGAGGAATTCCAGTAACACGCCGGATTACTCTGAGATAATCAAAGAAAACAATCCAGTGATAGTTTACTGTACTGTAGGTCGGTCTCACCACAGGCATTGATACAGGCTATATCCATACAAAGCTACATTGAGTGTACAAAACGTTAGGAACTCCTTCCAAATATTGAGTTGTACCCCCCTTTTGCCTTCAGAACAGCCTCAATTCGCCGGGGCAGGGACTCTACAAGGTATCACAAGCGTTCCACAGGGATGCTGCCACATGTTGCTTCCCACAGTTGTGTCAAGTTGGCTGGATGTCCTTTGGGTGGTGGACCATTCTTGATAGACACAGGAAACTGTTGAGCATGATAAACACGGCAGCGTTGCAGTTCTTGACACAAACCAGTACGCCTGGCACCTACCACCATACCCCGTTCAAAGACACCTTAAATGTTTTGTCTTGCCCATTCACCCTCTGAATGGCACACATACACAATCCATGTCTCAGTTGTATCAAGGATTAAAAGTCATTCTTTAACCTGTCTCCTCCCCTTCAGCTACACTGATTTTAAAGTGGATTTAACAGGTGACATCAATAAGGGATCATAGCTTTCAACTGGATTCACCTGATCAGTCTGTCATGGAAAGAGCAGGTGTTCCTAATGTTTTGTACACTCAGTGTATGTCAGTCTTGTCTAATAACACTGGGCCGACACGTCACATTCCATCCCTAAAAGTACTTTTGTCTATATGGAATTGAACAGCCCAATGCACATCAGAAATGGTCACACTGGTGCTCTGGGACAATAATAGACACTATGAATAAAAAAGGTCGTAGTCAACCTACACTACAAGGTGTCTGATCTGCAGACTCCTCCTGACTACAGTGAGCCCTCCTTATCCTCCTACTGCCTCTCTCTCTCGCTCTCTGTCTGTCTCGCTCTCTGTCTGTCTCGCTCTCTGTCTGTCTCGCTCTCTGTCTGTCTCGCTCTCTGTCTGTCTCGCTCTCTCTGTTTCTCACTCTCTGTCTCGCTCTCTGTTTCTCTCTCTTGTCGGTGGTCATTTGATAACAGCAGGGTATTAGGGTGAAACCCTATCTTGGGGAGCGGCCGGGGGGGTGGTAACATTAGAACAACTGTTTTGGGTGGCGTGGCACCAGGCAGCACACTGAAAGGTCACCAGGATTTTACTGAACTTCCCTTCTCTATCCCCCTCTGTTTTCTCTTTCTATTCTACTCACTCACTCCCTCTGTCTCACATAGACCTTTCTACAGCCCACACAGGTGAGGTAGCCTTTATAAGCAGAGGGTATGGGGACAGGGGGTTCAGGAAGGTGAGGGCAGGGGGGTCCATTCGTCCGTCAGTATCACAATGCATGTATCCAGTTTCAGTGGTCTTCCTGGTGCTGTCAAGCCGATTCTGTGAAAGAGGGATGTGCAGAATGTAGAGAGATGGAGGGAGCGAGGGTGAGGGATGGGCAGAATGCAGAGAGATGGAGGGAGCGAGGGTGAGGGATGGGCAGAATGCAGAGAGATGGAGGGAGCGAGGGTGAGGGATGGGCAGGGTGGCAGTGCTGAGAGACAGACAGTATTTATAGACAGTGTTAAACTGAGTGTAATGGTGATGAAAGCTGCCTCACGACTCCCATCATCTGCTCACACTGTCACCTAGAAAATACTGCCCTCCGTTTGTGTGTGTGTTCCTCTGTAACTGGCATGTTGTCATTCACATGTGTTGTGTGTTATTCATTTGTAGCTAACTTGTATAGGATAGCCTATTGTTTATGCACTCGAGGTTAGAATGTGCAGCTAGTGTATACAGTTGAAGTCAGAAGTTTACATACACTTAGGTTGGAGTCATTAAAACTCGTTTTTTCAACCACCACAAATTTCTTATTAACAAACAATAGTTTTGGCAAGTTGGTTAGGACATCTACTTTGTGCATGACACAAGTAATTTTTCCAACAATTGTTTACAGACAGATTATTTCACTTATAATTCACTGTATCACAGTTCCAGTGGGTCAGAAGTTTACATACACTAAGTTGACTGTGCCTTTAAACAGCTTGGAAAATTCCAGAAAATGATGTCATGGCTTTAGAAGCTTCTGATAGGCCAATTTACATCATTTGAGTCAATTGGAGGTGTACCTGTGGATGTATTTCAAGGCCTACCTTCAAACTCAGTGCCTCTTTGCTTGACATCATGGGAAAATCAAAAGAAATCAGCCAAGACCTCAGAAAAAAAATGATAGACCTCCACAAGTCTGGTTCATCCTTGGGAGCAATTTCCAAACGCCTGAAGGTACCACGTTCATCTGTACAAACAATACTACGCAACTATAAACACCATGGGACCACGCAGCCGTCATACCGCTCAGGAAGGAGACGCGTTCTGTCTCCTAGAAATGAACGTATTTTGGTGCAAAAAGTGCAAATCAGTCCCAGAACAACAGCAAAGGACCTTGTGAAGATGCTGGAGGAAACAGGTACAAAAGTATCTATATCCACAGTAAAACGAGTCCTATATCGACATAACCTGAAAGGCCGCTCAGCAAGGAAGAAGCCACTGCTCCAAAACCGCCATAGAAAAGCCAGACTACAGTTTGCAACTGCACATGGAGACAAAGATTGTACTTTTTGGAGAAATGTCCTCTGGTCTAATGAAACAAAATAGAACTGTTAGGCCATAATGACCATCGTTATGTTTGGAGGAAAAAGGGGGATGCTTGCAAGCCGAAGAACACCATCCCAACCGTGAAACACGGGGGTGGCAGCATCATGCTGTGGGGGTGCTTTGCTGCAGGAGTGACTGGTGCACTTCACAAAATAGTTGGCATCATGAGGAAGGAAAATTATGTGGATATATTGAAGCAACATCTCAAGACATCAGTCAGGAAGTTAAAGCTTGGTCGCAAATGGGTCTTCCAAATGGACAATGACCCCAAGCATACTTCCAAAGTTGTGGCAAAATGGCTTAAGGACAACAAAGTCAAGGTATTGGAGTGGCCATCACAAAGCCCTGACCTCAATCCTATAGAACATTTGTGGGCAGAACTGAAAAAGCATGTGCGAGCAAGGAGGCCTACAAACCTGATTCAGTTACACCAGCTCTGTCAGGAGGAATGGGCCAAAATCCACCCAACTTATTGTGGGAAGCTTGTGGAAGGCTACCCAAAACATTTGACCCAAGTTAAACAATTTAAAGGCAACGCTACCAAATACTAATTTAGTGTATGTAAACTTCTGACCCACTGGGAATGTGATGAAAGAAATAAAAGCTGAAATAAATCATTCTCTCTACTATTATTCTGACATTTCACATTCTTAAAATAAAGTGGTGATCCTAACTGACCTAAGACAGGGAATTCTTACTAGGATTAAATGTCAGGAATTGTGAAAAACTGAGTTTAAATGTATTTGGCTAAGGTGTATGTAAACTTCCGACTTCAACTGTATATAGAGAATATACTAAAAGAGAAAATAAATCAAAGCAGCAAAGTGTAACTACATTCAAAGCCATGATAGAGCCACACAGTAGTACTGTTTTGGTGGGAAATCCATACATTTTTTGTTTATATGTATATACGTTTTAGGTCTTTTCAGATTTTTATTGAACAGATGGTGTGAGAGAATGACTGTGGGGAAAGATGGAGAGAGATTGTGTCAAAGGACAGTAGGCTGGATTCGAACCCATGCTGATATTGAAGACGTGTGCCAGAGGCTGCAGCACTATCGCTAGACGAGCCAGGCCATTCTACAAAGACTCATCATTTGTCCATTCTCCTCACTGGCCTTCATCATATAACTGGAATGGGCCCCTTCAGTATAATGTAGACCAGGGTTTCCCAACTGGCGGCCCGTGGGCCAAATTGTGGTTTTATTTGGCCCCCCTAGTTTTCTGAGCAAAAACATTCATATTATATTATAATACATTTTTTAGAATTTATTGTTGGACAGAAAATACTAAAAACACCAGGAAATTAGCTGTTTTTAATTTTGGAAACCTGTTCCCAAGTATTCCCATGCATAATAGAGAGACGTGATCGTATACAAACGTAAGCAAGGTTTGAAATTATTATGTTTTAGTCAAATATTACATCTGTTTGGGTTTTTTGCGGTCAATTTGCAGTCTAGAAATTATTTGTAATTATGTTCCGGTCCGCCAACCATCCTCTCAAGAAGAAAATAGTCTGAATCTAGTTGATGATCCCTGCTGTAGAGTCTGTGACGGGGGGGATGATGGATCAATGACCGTATGACATTATGAAGCCTCCCCCTCACTCAACACTTGTGTGAGGTCTTGCTCCGACTAATTTTGGTTGTGTGAAAACATTTACTATGTGTTCACGCACATGGTCAAATAATTACTGGGCTCGGGTATGTTAGACTCTCATGACACACGCAAGATTTGGTTTGGGCTTCAGCTTTTTGCTTCCAGAGCATGTGGTTCAAGGTTTTAGTGTGTTTGTGGTTTGTACGTATACACCTTTGTCTCAACTGACTAATGACGTTTTTAAACCGTAATGAAATAGTTTAAAATATCAAGAGTAGGAAAAACAGCTGATGTTTGGATCCTCTGGTAACGATTGACATTGGCTCATGATAACGGGTATGACATGACATTTAATACTTAAACTAAACGCCTGCATCTTTTGATGGGCTGCTGACAGGCAGATGTGGACGAGCATGTTGATGTTACTGCCAATAGCCAATGCCTTTCCTAGCAGAGCTATATAAAGCCTTGTTTACTATTGTCTTTGTGTTACCGTGACATGGAGGGGGAGGTGTGGTGTGTGTGTGTGTGTACACGTACAGACCCATGGAGCTGTGTGTTAACAGCTCCTATAAAAGACTAATACAAATGGAAACGTGATCTCCAGTTTGCTGTCCCTGCCTCATCGTAGGGATTTATATAGCAACAGGAGCAGAGACAACCTGTCAAGGCTGAGAGGGAGACATGCAGTAGTAAGGTGTTTGGGTTCTGGTGGTTTGTGGGTTTTCTGGAAGGCTAGAGACTAAGGAGATGAGAGAGTAGGGACAGATGGTTAGGAGAGGCAATGACTGGGATGACACATGCACACGGAAGGATACCGAACCATGCCTTCCATTCCAACCCTAAGATCAATACCAGCTCCATCCGTCCCCCACACAGAAATGACATCACTGAATTTTCCAAGAGCCCCCCCCCCCCCACTCTTTCCTTCCTTCGAACCCTCCCTCCCTGCCACACACACACACACACACACACATACTCTCGTTCCCATATCCACACAGGCATGACTGTGGGGTATTCTCTCTTGAAGGGTACAGAAGTCGTGGTGGGTGGTGATGAGTCCTCTGCTTTGATGTGGTCCATCCTTTAAACTGGCTACAGGTCAGAGGTTATAGGTCAACATGGCTGATTTGAACCCAGCTCACGTTCAGCCTAGTAGTCTGTGTAATGCACCCGTTATGTGGTGGCTCTGTCTGTCATCTGTGTCACACGGAATTCTTCCCAGGGACAGGAGCGGTAACCAAAGTCACTAATGGATTTTAGGCCCAGCGCCATGTAACCTACGTCTAAAGAGTTTCATCAAAATATCTCTGTCTTGATGTCTGTTTGTCTTGTTGTGGAGGTGGTGTCCTTGGCTCCAAATAAAGGTTGTGACATTTGAATTGTTTTCTCATGGCGCTGCTATGCTGAGTAGTTACATTTCTCACTTTATCTGCCACCTCTCGTGCCACACTGACATGTTTGTTTCCGTCTCTCTCTCTCTCTCTCCCATAGTTCCAGCTGTATACGGAGGCCAGTATCGCCCTGCTCCATCTGAACAGCCCCCAGGACTTTACTGACCTGATCCAGCAGGCCAAAAAGAACCTGACCCTGGACGGGAAAGAGCTGACCATCAGCGCTGCTTATCTTTTCTGGGACCTGACTGCCATCACACAGGTAAAACCTCACTCTGCCTCTGTCCCGTCACTCACTATCTATCAGGGAAAATCGACAGTGTATGTCAAGCTAAATAGGAGCGATAACTCTTGTCTAATGCAGTCCTACTGTAGTAGGTATCACTGAGAGAAACTAAACTCCTGGACCGAGAACTTGCATTGTTCTCTACCATATGACCGTGAGGATAAAATACAATGACATGTATCATAAGTGCAAACATTTTGGATTGGTCTCTTTTCAGAGCATGGTAAAAGCATGTCTCAGACCCCTCTGCTCTGCTCTCTGCCCCCCTAGTCTAAGCAGGACGAGGACGTCTCGGCCAGTCGCTTCGAGGACAATGAGGAGCTGCGCTATTCGCTGCGCTCGGTGGAGAGACACGCCCCCTGGGTGCGGCACATCTTCATCGTGACCAATGGGCAAATTCCCTCCTGGCTGAACCTAGACAACCCCCGCGTCACTGTGGTAACACACCAGGTACACCTGAGGCTCCACCCACTCAAGGCTTGACCTACAGTACTACTCTCACAGATATGGTTGTTGACAATAACAGAAAATAAGGGATGTTGTTGTGTCCGGAGCAGGAAAAATTCTGGCCTTTTTAGTTAAAGGTTATAAATAAGCTATAACAGAGCTTTACCCGGGTCAGGAAAAAATACAAGTTGCCATATGGTTGTCTCTCCTGTGTAGGATGTCTTCCAGAACCACACCCACCTGCCCACCTTCAGTTCCCCTGCCATTGAGACCCACATCCACCGAATCCCAGGCCTGTCTCAGAAGTTCATCTACCTCAATGACGATGTCATGTTCGGGAAGGACGTGTGGCCTGACGACTTCTTCAGTCACTCCAAAGGACAGAAGGTCCGGGTCTAGACTTAACTTCAAGTGTTACTAGATGCATGGTCTTGAATTTAGCTCACTAGCTCAAGTTTTTGCTAATGTAGACTCTTGATAATTTCATATAAATATGACATATCTCACTAGCATGAGATTGGGTTATGTTTTGGGGAATAGTGCTGTTATGTTGTAATATTGTCTTAACATCCCTACTGTACCTCACCTGTCCTCTCTCCCTACAGGTGTACCTCACCTGGCCTGTCCCTAACTGTGCTGAAGGTTGTCCAGGCTCCTGGATCAAAGATGGCTACTGTGACAAGGCCTGCAACAACTCCGCCTGTGACTGGGATGGTGGAGACTGCCTGGGTGAGAAACACTTCTTCTCCCTCCCTGTACCAATCTGCCTCTTCTCTTTCTCCCCTTCTTTCCTCCATCACAAACCGTCCTTCACTGAGCTTAATATTCTTCGTCTTTTCCATCTCACCCCACAGGAGCTGGGGGCAGCCGGTTTGGGGCCAGTGTGGGCGGTGCGGGAGGAGCGGGTAATCAGCCCTGGCAGTTTGCAGGAGGTCTAGGTGGCATTGGGGGCGTGTCCTACTGTAACCAAGGCTGTGCCAACTCCTGGCTGGCAGACAAGTTCTGCGACCAGGCCTGCAACGTGCTCTCCTGTGGCTTCGACGTGGGCGACTGTGGACAAGGTGAGTGTGCTCAGAAGTAGGGCCAGGAGTTTTTCTTAACCACCTGACCTAGAAAAACTCTGTGCCTTATTTATAGCAAAGATATTGGTAACTAACCCAAGATATGTTATGTGTTATTTACAATATTAGCAAATGAGCACAGTGGGCAGAACAAGCAAAGAGGTGGGCAGTGCCAAGCACGAGCTAGTCAGATCCTATTGGCTCGTTTGAACATGTATTTACCTATTTCCGTGAGGGAACGCCTACTCTGTGAAGTGCGCATGTGCAATAACTCAAATCGCCCTTGCACATCGCCCTTGCACTCCTTTTAAACAATGCCATTTTTTAAAAACTTTGGCACAGGGTCAAGTCTACAAAACTTAGTGCAATTTGTCAGTAACAGATTCTACTTTTGGGAAGAGAAGACTGTATTGAGATAGAATGTTTCATCGATGAGAACATTTGCGGAATGTCGGCCAAGTGTTTTTCCTGGTCTGGTCACATTAGCTCATCCAGTGAGGTGGAAGAGCAGTGTTAATCATGTATCTTGTGTGTGTTGTAGATCACTTTACCCAGCTCTACAGCGTGACCCTGCTGAAGAACAGGACCTTGTACACCCTGCCGGTGGGTGAGACCAGGCCATACTTCAGCTTTGCAGGCGTGGCTCGCCGGGTGACCGAGGCCCAGGTCAGCGACAACTCAGCCCTGCGCCATACTTCGGTGGCCAACAAGTGGAAGACGGTCCATCTGCTCCTCCACTCGGGCCACAATGCCTCGCTGGTCCACTACAACCTCACTGTCCAAGGGGATGACGACAAGGAGTTCTCCCTGACCTTCAGCGTGGCCGTGGACACCCGCCAGCTCCCCCAGTCCAACGTGTCCGACCCACTCCACAAAGATGGATCCAAAGAGGCCAAGCCCACCTCCACCGCAGAGCCTGAGGTCCCTTTCAAGGATGTCCCTCTGGAGAAACGAGGTCCCCGGGTCCTGAAGAGGCCACCTGGGGAAAATGAGGTGATCGTGGAGGTGCCTGCACTAAATGTGTCCCTGCTACCGGCGGCCTTGCAGAGTGAGCTTCAGAGGCTGCAGGGAAAGCTCCTGGTGGGTGATATCACTATGAAGGGTTATAACCTCACCAAGGCTACACTGCTGGGGTCGTACAAGGCTCTGGCCTATCGGGGCCCCACGTTAGCACCAGCTGACCAGGTCAAACCCCAGGACAAGCCTTTTAAAGACCTAGTAGGACGTGTGGTGAGCAGAGAAGCAGACGCACCACAGCTAGTGGAGGTTAACCCAGTAGCACGACAGGATCCAGAAAGAAAAGAAGCAGAGAAGACCAAAGACCCAGAGGGAACCAAGAAGCCTGAGGCACCAGAGGAGGTGCCCAAGTCGAGCATCGTTGGTGAGAAAGAGAAACAGAAAGCACCAAAGACTCCAGCAACCCCAATCCCAGTTCTAGTGGATGGGGAGTTTCCGAAAGCTGCTAAAGCCCAGGACACCACCACCACAGAGAAACCTCCACCGTCCTCCAAGCTGCTGAACACCCTGGTGGGTAGCATGTCCAAAGCCAAGGGCTCAGAGGGCCAATCGCAGCAGCAGCGGGCAGGGGCCGAGGAGGGAGCAGAGGGGACCCGGGGGGTTCCTGTGGGCAGGAAGCTGCAGCACTACACCTCCTCAGACCGAGGATTCCTACCCTGGGAGAGACGGAAGTACTTCCAGGACCTGCTGGAGGTAAGCTGGGGTTGGGTTATAATAATGTCACAAGGTCAGTCCTGGCTCTAGAGATGAAGAACATAGAATCGAGAACAACAGTGCTTTGGATTGAATCGCAGACACTTACTCAAACTGTGTTAAACTTTTAATGTGCCAAATGGGAATCTGAATGTTATCTGAATGTTAATCGGAATTTTATCAGAATGTTAATTGTGTATTATCTTATTGCTTTATGGCTCTTTCTATGGCTTCTATAGGAGGAGGAGCGTCTGGAGGGAGAGCTGGCGTACCAGGCAGACAGCGCCGCCGCTGGCCGGAGGCTACAAGACACCTTCGCCGACTCCCTCCGCTACGTCAACAAGCTGCTCAACGGCCAGTTCGGCTTCACCTCCCGCAAGGTCCCCGCCCACATGCCCCACATGATCGACAGGCTCATCATGCAGGAGCTCCAGGACATGTGAGTAGCAGGAAATTATGTCATATGGGACATACTGGGTTAGTACTATAGAAGACTGACGTAGCTGTTGTGAGTGCTCTAACAACAATAACTAATTTGTTTACCTCGTTAAAATGAATTAGTTGCTGAACAAACTCTGTGTCTCCGTCTTTCAGATTCCCACAGGAGTTTGACCTGACGTCGTCCCACCGCGTGCGTCACCCGGAGGACATGCAGTTTTCCTTCTCCTACTTTTACTTCCTGATGTCGGCCCTGCAGCCGCTCAACATCTCGCAGGTGTTCGACGAGATCGACACGGACCACTCCGGCGTTCTGTCTGACCGCGAGATCCGAACGCTGGCCACGCGCATCCATGAGCTGCCCCTCAACCTACAGGTCAGTAGATGCATCTGGGGATATAAGATCAGGTCCCCAGTGTCCATGTTATCTATCATCTAAGGCCAAACTGATCATAGATCGGTACGCCTACTCTGAGACACTTTATTAATACCGACCCTGGTTTACTCCTGTTTTTTAAAGCTGATCTCAAACCAGTGGTACAGTGAGGTTCATGTGTTTGTGTGTTGCAGGATCTGACAGGTCTGGAGCAGCTGCTGATCAACTGTTCTAAGACGCTGCCCACCAACCTGACCCAGCTACATATTGTTAGCCCTACACAGGAGGCATACTACGAGCCCAGCATGGTGACTACTCTACATGGCCTCTGTGCTGTGTCCCAACAACATTTCTAAGCTGTAGTAGACTTGAGGTGCAGCGACTGACTAGTGTATTTGAATCCACAGCCTCCCGTCACTAAAGGTCTGGTGGTCCACTGTAAAGCCATCACAGAGCGCATCCACAAGGCCTTCAAAGACCAGAACAAGTACAAGTAAGTCCTGTTCTAAAAAAACAAAACATGTATGTCATGTGTGTAACAACAAAAGGAAAATGCTGTAAAAACGTTTATTTTTTTGAAAATCAAATAAAAAAAAAGTCCTGTTCTCTACCATCATCCACTGTCCTTAATCTATATATATCAACCATCCTACCCTTAAAGAATATTCCACTTCATCTCACGTCACTACATTTTCTCCAGATATCCTGATCCTATTTAAGATCATAGTAAACATGGCAGCCTCTCCTTTGCCAGGTTTGAGATAATGGGTGAGGAGGAGATAGCCTTTAAGATGGTGCGGACCAACGTGTCCCATGTGGTGGGCCAGCTGGATGACATCAGGAAGAACCCCAGGTGAGATGTCCTCTCAGGTAGCCTCGAGGTTAGAGCGTTGGGCCAGTAACCGAAAGGTCGCTGGTTCGAATACTGGAGCCGACAAGGTGAAGAATCTGTCGTCGTGCCCTTTAGCAAGGCACTTAACCCTAATTGCTCCAGGGGTGCTGTACAATAGTGACCCCACTCCCTGCGGGTGTCTCGGGGAGTTGGGATATGCAAGAAACACATTTCCATTACATCACTTGTGTGTAACAGGACAAATATAAGCACCCCCCAAATTATTATTAAGTGTCCAGCCTAGTGGCTGCCTAATTAATATGTACTACTGATTCCTGTTTTATTGTTATACTACCGTTTCATATGACCATTTGACCATGATGTTGTTGATTTATGATTTGACCACATCACGGTGTTTCCTCACAGGAAGTTCATCTGTCTAAATGACAACATTGACCACAGCCATAAGGACGCAGGGACTGTCAAGGCGGTGCTGAAAGACTTCTATGAGTCCATGTTCCCCCTGACCTCCCAGTTCGAGCTGCCCAGAGAATATCGCAACCGCTTCCTCCACATGGGAGAGCTCCAGGAATGGTAGGACTGGGGTGGTTTATACTAGAGAGGAATGGTAGGACTGGGGTGGTTTATACTAGAGAGGAATGGTAGGAATGGGGTGGTTTATACTAGAGAGGAATGGTAGGACTGGGGTGGTTTATACTAGAGAGGAATGGTAGGACTGGGGTGGTTTATACTAGAGAGGAATGGTAGGACTGGGGTGGTTTATACTAGAGAGGAATGGTAGGAATGGGGTGGTTTATACTAGAGAGGAATGGTAGGACTGGGGTGGTTTATACTAGAGAGGAATGGTAGGACTGGGGTGGTTTATACTAGAGAGGAATGGTAGGACTGGGGTGGTTTATACTAGAGAGGAATGGTAGGACTGGGGTGGTTTATACTAGAGAGGAATGGTAGGAATGGGGTGGTTTATACTAGAGAGGAATGGTAGGACTGGGGTGGTTTATACTAGAGAGGAATGGTAGGAATGGGGTGGTTTATACTAGAGAGGAATGGTAGGAATGGGGTGGTTTATACTAGAGAGGAATGGTAGGACTGGGGTGGTTTATACTAGAGAGGAATGGTAGGACTGGGGTGGTTTATACTAGAGAGGAATGGTAGGACTGGGGTGGTTTATACTAGAGAGGAATGGTAGGACTGGGGTGGTTTATACTAGAGAGGAATGGTAGGACTGGGGTGGTTTATACTAGAGAGTTGGAAGGATATCTTGGAGTGTATCAGTTGAATATGTGATCTGCATTTAGTTACATTATTTTTTCATTATACCATTAATTGGTGGCAATGCAGAAGCTCAATGTGAACCACAATACAAGATGCCTGTACATACACTTTGCCAATCGTAGTATCTGTCCTATATGATAGATGGACAGATACATTATCTTACTGTATCAGGGTCATGTGAGACAGAGGTCTCTCCCCATTTCTCCAAGAGAAGAATGAAGGATCCTAGCTGTCTGCACCTCAGTGCTCAGCACTGTCAGGGATGATCGCTGGGAATCCCAGGGGGTTAGAATGGGATCCTGCTCTTATAGCTCCAGGCCTGAGCTGGAGGAATCTATCCAGATACTGAGACTTTAAAATTAGACTCGTATGATCCACACACACACTACACTCCAAGAGTCACAAGGGTGCTAGTGTTAGTGAAGTGACAGGCGGGTGGTGGCAGAGATCGCCTGGTGTCTGGTGATGTCACATTTTTGTCCTCTCCCCTGGAACCACAGGCATTTCATCATGACCTTTAACCCTGTCACCCAAGCCTAACATATTTCATAATTGAGACTGGACTCTGAATATGATAGTAGTGACTTTCATCGAGTTTCTGTTTTGTATTCATTGATACTCCCAAACAACATTTCACCCTGTCCGTCACCCAATCAAATGTCATGTTGGAGACTGGGTTCAGAATATGAGAGTGATGACTTTCAGAGAGTAATCTGCTTTGTCATGCATTCATTGATGGCCCATAATAGTTAATTTTTGCTGTTTCAGGGACAATGCAGTGATTGTCTTACTGTCTCTGTATTACAGGCGAGTATATCGGGACAAGCTGAAGTTCTGGACCCACTGTGTATTGGTGACTCTGGTGATCTTTACTGTCATCTCCTTCTTTGCCGAGCAGGTCAGTAGGACTTTACACTGTCATGTATATTTCCTCCTCGCTAATATAAACAGCACACTTGTAGCTTAATGATCTGCGATTTAGCACTTAGTTAGCCCCAGTGCTCCACAGAGGTTGAACTTTGGAATGACTGAAATGAAACTGAAACCTGTCCCTCTTGGACCGTGAGCAGTGAATGATGGCTGAATGGTTGCTTTGTTGACTAGGTAAGGTTTCTCCTTCAGTGGTCCTAATAAAGGTTAATCGCCAGAGCGACCATGGAGGAATGAGCATCCACACTGTCCACTGGGACATGGAGGAATCTGAGGGAGCCATCTTGTCTTTGTCCCAAGAATCATCCTTCTCCTAAGGCTCCACTCCTCCATTCCACCACCCCTCCTTACTTTTCATAGGCATCAGGTGCTTCGTTTGTAAACTGCCTCTTGAAGTTGGAGAGCTGTTTAAATCTCTGTGGTTTATTGGTTCAGGCTTGGACCAATAAACAACCTTTTGGTGACTTTACAGGACTTAAGTTGACTCTCCCGAAATGCTGTTGCCCTGATCTGTTCAAAGTCAAGAAAAATACAGCAAAAAGCTCCCGCTCAGAGCTAGCCACATGTTGACAGAGTAATGTCACTTCCTTCTTTTTCACTCGTCTTTCAGTGTTTGTGTGTTTTGTGACAGTCCTTTGTGGTATTTTCTTCTTCCCTCAGCTGATTCTACTGAAGCGCAAGCTGTTTCCCAGACGCAGGGTCAGCAACGATGTCAACCCAGAGCGCGTGTGAAGAACGAGGGAAAACGTCCTTATCCTCCTCCCCCTCCTACCTCTGTCCCCTCCCTCCACCCTCCTCCTCAACCTCTCTCCTTGAGTTCAAAGTGAGGGCCATGCAAGGGGTAGGTGGAGAGCGAGGAGGGCTATCCCTAAATCTCGAAACATCCTCACCCGGGATTGAGTCAGCATGGCTCAAGGAGAGAGGGACTCTTGCAAACAACGTCAATCATGTGTGGTGGGTAAGATGATTGACAGGCATCACATGGCTGGGACAGATGCTGGAGCCATGTCATGTGATGCCGTGCCAGTGGAAGAACCCTGTGAAGCCAGAAACTTCTCTTCCCTTCCACCTGGGGTGCCAGAGGGACTTATCGCCCACATGCCGCCCACACACCAGGCTGTGGAGGACACTGACTGAGCCAACTATGTGCTAAACTGCTCCAGTCCAGTCAGTGTGGGCAGTGTGATTGATGTACTGTTAAAACCATGATCTGGAAGTGATTGACGGGAGACACCATCTCTGTGGTGTGGGTTTACAGCACCTTTACCATGAGGGCTGTAACCTTGCGAAGTGTTCCAGAGGTTAGGTTGGACACTTTATTATAATTTTTTATTTAACCTTTATTCCACAGAAGGAAAAACGGGATAGGGGAGGGAAGGGGTTAATCAGAACAGGAATTATGCCATTTGACCTGTTTCACCATGTCACTCCTGGTCAATGTCTACATTCAACACAAGTGCCTTATTTTAAAAAGAGTGCTGTCTGAAGCCTGAAGTATTTGTTAGACTGTATGACCTTGTTTACCCATTGTCCCTGCTTGACTTTTTAAATGTCTTGGTTGGATTTGGTATTTACATGTCATAAGTGATTTCGTTCTAGGGGATGGGGGTTATGGGTGAAAAATGCCACACTGTTTTTAATCATGAATGTTTCACACTGTAGACCACACAGCGATCAGCCATCCATACAAAATGTGTCCCTGTGGGATACTGTACGTTTAGCTCTGCTAGTGTCTGAAATTCAGATCTCTTCAGCATGCTCTGTAACATCTGATTGTATTGTTCAGTGAATGCGTCCTTAACGAATGACACGGAATGTTAATTTAGCTCCCCAAGTGTTCTACTATTGACCCTCAATTATTTTCTGATTCTATGGTCTCTCTGTTGAGCCTTCCATGCCTGACTTTGGTAGTTCTCCTCTCCGTTTACAAGCGGTGCATTGTGATGTTAATTATGATAACATGTGAGTTATTGCCAGCAGCAGTAGAACCATGATGTTTTGCTGCCTTACTATTGGTGAATATTTGTAGTATTGGTGTGCAGTGTGCCAGATTACACAGCCTGGTCTCAGAATGGACGTAACATAGAAAATACAACTCTTGGACACTCAAATTAGTATGATGTGTAACCATAACCAAACGTAACATAAGACAGAAGGTTACTCAAGGCAAAAATGAGGATGGTGGTTGGTCGGGGTGGGCGTATAATGCGAACATCTAGCAACCCAAAGGTTGCATGTTTGGATCTCATCAGACAACTTTAGCATTTTAGCAACTTTAACTACTTTTTAGCTACTTTTCAACTACTTAGCATGTTAGCTAACCCTTTTAACCCTAAAACCTAGCCAACAAATTGGAATTTGAAACATTGTTCATTTTGCAAATTCGTAACATGAATTGTCATTTGTAACATACGAAATGAATGTTGGATATCCACAAAATACATACCATACAAAATGTAACATTCTAAATGGAGTGCCATGGATTTATGTACAGAATAATAAAAATGTTCTGAGACCAGGTTGAATTCCACAAATGGGTGGTATGCATGGACATTGAGTTACATGTACATTTTTGAAGTGAGTCTCTTGAGAGTTTCACATTTTTAGTTTAGTCATCACTTTGGCTAATCCCAAAATCAAAAATAAACCTGACACACTTGGTCATGCTTTAAATCATGAAACTGAATTTCTTGAATGGAAAATATTTATTTATTACAATCATTTTGAACTTGTTAGTATAAAGTTGTTTTACTTGTATTGAACAGTGCAATACCATGTTAAAATTGAGCGTGTGGCCTTTTCAATGCATAGTTTCAAAGTTCACCTGGAGTTCAAACCCTGATTGAACAAAAAACGGGTGGCTAACATATGGTTGGCTGTTATTTCCAGACTGAAAGTCATGTAATCTGAAGGCTCTCATTAGAATTCTACCCACCAATATCTGCAAGTCAAAATGTAATTTTTAGGGACATTTTCTTTATGGTATGGTGGGCATATTCCTAGAGTAGGGGTTCTTGATTTACTTATCTCTTTGTTCCAATATAGTTACATTAAACATGGCCACAGGGGCAAAACATCCCCAAAATAATACATCCACACCTCTTCCAGCACCGTTGCATCCCTTTGTCTATCCTAAAGTCCAGCAATGACCAAACAACAATGCATTCAGCTATGCCCCGAAACAGTTCAGAATCATACTGTTCAACAATAACCACAAATCATTGAGTTTAATGTACCAAATGCATTCCCCTATACATATTCTAAATGTGTGATGAAAAAAAAGATGATTCCAATACAGAATTATAGTAAACAGTAAAATAAGTTCCAGTACAACGTTATTTCTTAGTGTTCCGTATATTGTCCGATACTACAACCATAAATACTGGTTCCATAATTATGCTTTCTGCAATTGATGCAGAAAATACAAACATTTTAGTACTTGTTCCTAAACTGCTTCAAATATTCACGGAAATTAAAGAAAAACAGAAAAGGATTCAAATAAACATTTAAGGCGCCAAACAGAATTCTGTACAATCAAAGAATTAGCCCTTTAGGGAGAAGAACGTTGAAAGCAGACGGGACTCTGGCGTTAACGCATCATCAACATGACTACTAGGACTTCACCTGGAGTAGAGTTGAGGTTACGGAGGGTGTTGAAAAAAGTAAATTATGTTGGATACACTGTAGACTGGAGGGGGATTCACAGTCAGATGGAAGCACTTGTAGAAGAAATGTCACTGTTTTCAGCATTAACCCAGACCCTTGCCCCTTCTTCACCTGCAGTCCTTGACAATTAGCGTACCATACCTCATTAGGAATGTCTCATTCTACTACAAACTTCATTTTGGAAGTTATGAGGTTGAAAGGTTGATTTATTTTGAATTTCCTAGCCCTGATTAAGTTAATTTCATGTCGGATTGGGTCTCATTCATTAAATAAATAAACATACATGACTAATGAACGATTTCAAGAGCTACAATATCAATTTTGGGCAATGATCAAACATGTTATATTGGGTTGAGTTATCACATTGTTTTTAACAAGAGGCTGTTAAGTACAGAGACAGAGGAGTCTAGTACTGTAGCCTCTAACCTTACAGCATTGAGTATAGGTCAATTAGAAATGAGCATGAAAGGAATATGTACAATCAAGGGGGAAAAACACAAAGCAACTCCTTTATCTGATCACTGAGAAACATTATTCAAACTTTGCCCAAACATTTATTGTAGCTTTTACCCATAGTGTATGATTTAGTCTGAATTGAATGACATTTATCAAATCTGAGTCTCTGATTATCTCAGATAGTGATTACTTCCTATATGGAGACAAAGGAAAACCAACCAACTTATTTCCATGAAGGCTGCACTGCACTCATCCAGTGAGATACAGACCAGTGTGTGTTAACCTTGATAATGGCTCTAATCAGGGGTGGTTATGTCATTCCTGTCATTACTCTAGCGTTAGAGACAAACTTTAGTCAGAGGTGGTCACTGTGTCAAGGCTGCTGAGGTTTGGGGTGGAGGGGACCTCTTTATCATAGTCTGCTTTCAAGAGCGGGGCGGCGTCCTCCGCCTTCTTCTGCCGGGCAAAACGTCAGTCGCGTCTGGGGGAAGCCTGCGCTGTGATGCTGAACACGTGAATGCGCAGGTGAGAGGCGATCTGGATGCACACGCCTGTGCAGTAGCGCATCAAGTCAATCAACGACAGGACCTGTGGAGGAAATACAAGGACCGACATGAGAAATGTACATAGGGCCTAGAGTTGTTCCTGGTCAGTTTGTGGTTAGGGGAAACTCCTGGTCCTATCTATATGGAAGACATCAACTGAAATGGGTTGAAAATGACACCAGACCTGTATTAAAACATTGGTTTGATGAGAGAACTACAGAATCGTGAAGACAAATCTGGGGTGGGAACTCACCATGGCGATCCAGAGGACTATGTGCTCGTCGATGAAGCTGTTGAAGTACTGGTTGAGGAACAGGAGGCCAGGCCCAATGAAAGCTGTGTCCGGGAGATAAAGCTCACTCTTGGTCATGTGGGCCACCTGACACAAGGACAGAGGAACACATGTGGAACATACCGGTATTGGAGGAGGAGCAGAGAGCTAATGAATGAGCTGTCAATACCGGTATGGCTTGTACAGTTACATATGGGTGAGGTCCCATTGATGAGAGAGGAAAAGCATTCATTACTTGCTTGATAAGACACTCCAGACAGAAAGAAAAACAATGTTTTTTAAAAAGAATTTCCCTTCAGGCAGTAGAGTCAGTAGACTAGAGATATTAAT
This sequence comes from Coregonus lavaretus, assembly GCF_964263955.1. Taxonomy (NCBI): domain Eukaryota; kingdom Metazoa; phylum Chordata; class Actinopteri; order Salmoniformes; family Salmonidae; genus Coregonus; species Coregonus lavaretus. Next base: position 42,675,387 of record NC_139992.1, on the reverse strand, counting down.
AGATTGGAAGATGACAGCAAAGTAAGAAAGTGAAGAGTATTTATTTAAATGGAGCACTCACAACTAGCTTGTTGGAGATCTTGGCAACGACCATGCCGAAAGTCAGGATGTAGAGGCAGGGGTGCAGCTCAAAAAGCTTGCTGGATGACTTCTTGAAGATGATGAAGGCCAGTGTAAGGATGAGGCCGATGTGCATACCTGGTGTCAGCACACTGGTGTCCTAAGCAACACACAGCAACATATTAAATAACTGAATTGTTAACCTAGAATAGAAGCCAACATTTTTTGATTGTCCTAAAATGTACAGTGCCTTCAAATCAAATCAAGCTTTATTTATACAGCACGTCAGACATGGAATGCAATGCAATGTCTTTACAGAAAAACCCCTGAATATAAAACAATGAAATTAAAAGATGAAATATTTACTACACAACAAACATAAGTGTTAAGATCTCTTTTAAATATGTCCACAGTTTCAGCTCCCCTCAGGTTGTCTGGCAGGCTATTCCAGAGGCTGGGGGCATAATAACTAAAGGCTGCCTCTCCATGCTTCTTGGTCCTAGGCTTTGGGATAGTTAAAAGGCCAGTGCCAGAGGACCTGAGGGACCTACTGGGTACATAACTTAAAAGCACTTAGAAAATATTCACATTTTTTTGTTACTAGGGCTGTGGCGGTCACGGAATTTCGTTAGCCGGTGATTGTCAAGCAAATAACTTCCGGTCTCACGGTAATTGACCGTTAATTAACATAAACATATTTAGCATCTCCTGGCTTCCACACACAGCCTACAAGCCACTGATGCAGACCTTTGGAACATCTACATAAATCCATGTAATATAGCCTACACCTTCACAATAAATCCATTATTTATTTTAGACAGGTCTAAAGAAACATGATATTCAGAAGAACAGAATAGCATACTCTGAGTTGTCCTTTTGTTAGGTCCTGATCTGGCTATGCCATATGGCTGTGGGCTACACTCATTTAGCAGACAAGATTTGCTTAGAATTCCATGGCATTATTTTATAGTATGAAGAATACAATTGAACAAAGCTGATTAAAATAGAAAGGATATTTTCTCCAAACGATTTGAGGGAGTGCGCACATACGGCTATTCTGTGTTGAGCGGTTAACAAAGAAATAGGTACTCCTATATGCTTAATTTAGAGTTATTTATGTAACTTTAGTTGTGATAAAAACGTTGGGCTATATGTTTTGATTTTTAATACATTCTAAGGCTGCATGATGCAACTCGAATGATGATTTTTAAAAAGTTGCATGAAAGGCATGAGCTCTGCTTTGTTTTTTTGTGCAGGCTGTACACACTTCATCAGTCTCTCATGAACAATTTGACAACCACTTATACTTGATAATGCCTTGAATTTCCCGGCAGCATAATGTGTGGCCGTAATGCCCCCTAAAAAAATCCATGCCTTTTGCGGCCAGTGGCCGTTTTGCTCTTGGGCTGAATATAATAATTTTAATTCCCTTCTCCCTACGTGCTCAGAAGCACCTTTCACTCACATGGCTCTCCGTCACATAACCGGGTCTTTCTCACAGGCTACAAGTGAAGACCGACACGTCGGGGACGCAACTGCGCGCGTCCTTATCCAATTCAGAGGCGCTTATTGAAGATATTGGAAGAACTGTCCACATTTAATTTTTGTCAGCCAACAAGATGACTAGGCCTAACGAACAGCAAAAGCACTAGCCTATGTCAATCTACTATCCCCCATAGTACAAAAGTTGACCTATTCTGTGTGAGAAATAAATATTTCAAAACATAGTCTGGGACAGTTGTGGGATGCGATAGATCCCAAATTAATACAACCACTAGCATAAAAAAAACTTTTTTACGCAACGAGGCTGACGCAACAGATCAGAACATTTAGCTTAAAATGTTGATAAACTATTAGGCTATTTCTTCACATTATAAGCGCAGCAATGTGCACACGGCAGTAGGCTTTAAGCACAAATGTTCCATTAGCAGGAAAACACCATTATCAAAAGTGACCGCAAATGAGATTATGCATGTTATGCTTTTATTATAAAGGTGAATTTTTATGGTGAACATTATCTTTCCCAAACTTGAAACTCACATGCTGCGTATTAATGCCAGTTAGGCTCTACACCCATTGTAAAGCGGATGCTTAATTTTAAAGAAGTTATTTGGCCACTTTAGTTGTAATACAAACCTTAACAAAACATTTAGGCCTATGGGCTAGGCTACATGAGGTGTGAGACTATGATTTTCAAAGACATTTGCATTGATGTCAGAGTGATTAGAGGGACAATAGAGTGCTGAGTACCAGGCAGCTAGCAAGTTTGGTAGGCTACTAATGACCATCAACAGCATCAGTGCTTGGAGAAGCCTAATTACCATGACATGGAATTTGACTGCCTTCATGACCCGTGACCGCCGGTGTGGTGGTAATATGGTCACCGTAACAGCCCTAGTTTTTACAGCCTGATTTTAAAATTGATTACATTTAGATTTTCTGTCACTGGCCTACACACAATACACCATAATGTCAAAGTGGAATTCTATTTTTAATTTTATTTAAACTAATTAATAAAACATGAAAAGTCTTGAGTTAATAAGTATTCAACCCCTTTTATGGCAAGCCTAAATAAGTTCAGGGGTAAAACATTTGCTGAAAAGGTAACATAATAAGTTGCATGAACTCACTTGTGTGCAATAATAGTGTTTAACATGATTTTTCAATGACTACCTCATCTCTGTACCCTACACATACAATTAATTGTAAAGTCCCTCAGTCGAGCAGTGAATTTCAAACACAGATTCAACCACAAAGACCAGGGAGGTATTCCAATGCCCCGCAAAGAAGGGCACCTATTGGTAGAATTGGTCCAAAAAAATTACACTGAATATCCCTTTGAGCATGGCAAAGTTATTAATTACACTTTGGATGGATGGTGTATGAATACACCCAGTCACTACAAAGATACAGGCGTCCTTCCTAACTCAGTTGCCGGAGAGGAAGGGATTTCACCATGAGGCCAATGGTGATTTTAAAACAGTTAAAGAGTTTAATGGCTGTGATAGGACAAAACTGAGGATGGATCAACAACATCGTTGTTACTCCACAATACTAGCCTAATTGACAGAGTGAAAAGAAGGAGTAAAAATATTCCAAAACATGCATCCTATTTGCGACAAGGCACTAAAGTAATACTGCAAAAAATGTTGCAAAGCAATTAACTTTTTGTCCTGAATACAAAGTGTTATGTTTGGGGCAAATCCAATCCAACACATTACTGAGTACCACTCTCCATATTTTCAAACATAGTGGTGGCTGCATCATGTTATGGGTATGCTTGCAATCGTTAAGGACTGGGGAGTTTTTCAGGATAGAAAATAAACGGAATGGAGCTAAGCACATGCAAAATCCTAGAGGAAAACTTGGTTCAGTCTGCTTTCCACCAGACACTGGGAGATTAATTCACCTTTCAGCAGGACAATAACCTAAAACACAAGGCCAAATCTACACTGGAGGTGCTTACCAAGAAGACTGTGAATGTTCCTGAGTGGCCAAGTTACAGTTTTGACTTATATCTACCTGAAAATCTATAGCAAGACCTGAAAATGGTTGTCTAGCCATGATAAACAACCAATTTGGTAGAGCTTGAAGAATTTAGAAAATAATAATAGCAAATGTTGCACAATCCAGGTGTGGAAAGCTCTTAAGAGACTCACAGCTGTAATCGTTGCCAAAGGTGCTTCTACAAAGTATTGACTCAGGGGCGTGAATACTTATGTAAATAAGATATTTCTACATTTCATTTTCAATACATTAACAAAAATGTCAAAAAACATGTTTTCACTTTGCCATTATGGGGTACTGTGTGTAAAAATAAATAAATCAGTTTTGAATTCATTGTAACAACAAAATGTGGAATAAGTCAAGGGGTATGAATACTTTCTGAAGGCACTGTATGCTAAATTTTACTACCACGTCCGCTGTTTAGGCTTAAGTGTAATTAAAAAAACACTAATCAACCCAAATATTTAGCTAAAAACATGTCATTACATAATACTTACAGCCACAGTGGAGCCATTCTTGCCGACGCCCCCGTTGAGGATGACATGGAAGTAGTTATAGCAGGAGAACACGGCTCCCCCAATAATGCCCAAGATGGGGAAGGTTTGCAGCTTCACCCCAAGGACGGGCAACTACAAGAGGGTAAAACAACCAATAGTTTCAGTTAACAGAACTAATCAACTTCTGTCACAGCAGCTAGCGTTGTTTACACCAGTAAGCTGTGGGTGGGTGGGGCATGCTGCTGAGGCCATGATGGAAGGAGAAGCCAATAATATTGCGTGGTGACATCAGCTGTTTGCTAGCCAGATCATGTGATCATGTCTACGCCACGGTGGATTAGCTACCCATAATTACCTTCTTCTCACTTCTGATTGTGACGTTTAGTCGTTAAGCCTCCACAGGCTGCACAGAGTGAAAGTGAAACAAAAGGACTATTTAATGACTAGTAGTCAGATTTTTGTTGTGGGGTTGGTTGGTTATACAGTACATGTTAAGGATTGGTTGTGTTGTCTTATGGTGCCAAATGTTGGTGTAACATTTGTGTTGTCATATAGTGCCAAATGTTGGTGTAAAATGTGTCGTCATATAGTGCCAAATGTTGGTGTAAAATTTGTGTCGTCATATAGTGCCAAATGTTGGTGTAAAATTTGTGTCGTCATATAGTGCCAAATGTTGGTGTAAAATTTCGAAGTCTACAAATCCTATGGCTTAGATGCCAGAAAAGGAAAGAGAGAAAGAGTGTATGAGTGGGTATGGGAGTGTGTGTTAGGTTTGTGTGCATGGATGGATAAGTGTATTGGAGCCATACCCTGTAGTCCCAAAGGGCCACTCCACCAAAAGCTGACATCACATACATGACAACGATGGCAATCTGGACCTCCGTCACATCAACCCTGGGTGGAGAGAATTTATACAACTCATAGATCAGAACCAGACTGTATATTTTATGAAGCACGATGGACTAGCTCTGGATAAGAGCGTCTGCTAAATGACTAAAAATGTAAAAAATGTAAAAAAACTAGACTTAAGTACTACAGTGAGGGAAAAAAGTATTTGATCCTGCTGATTTTGTACGTTTGCCCACTGACAAAGAAATTATCAGTCTATAATTTTAATGGTAGGTTTATTTGAACAGTGAGAGACAGAATAACAACAAAAAAATCCAGAAAAACGCATGTCAAAAATGTTATAAATTGATTTGCATTTTAATGAGGGAAATAAGTATTTGACCCCTCTGCAAAACGTGACTTAGTACTTGGTGGCAAAACCCTTGTTGGCAATCACAGAGGTCAGATGTTTCTTGTAGTTGGCCACCAGGTTTGCACACATCTCAGGAGGGATTTTGTCCCACTCCTCTTTGCAGATCTTCTCCAAGTCATTAAGGTTTCGAGGCTGACGTTTGGCAACATGAAACTTCAGCTCCCTCCACAGATTTTCTATGGGATTAAGGTCTGGAGACTGGCTAGGCCACTCCAGGACCTTAATGTGCTTCTTCTTGAGCCACTCCTTTGTTGCCTTGGCCGTGTGTTTTGGGTCATTGTCATGCTGGAATACCCATCCACGACCCATTTTCAATGCCCTGGCTGAGGGAAGGAGGTTCTCACCCAAGATTTGACGGTACATGGCCCCGTCCATCGTCCCTTTGATGCGGTGAAGTTGTCCTGTCCCCTTAGCAGAAAAACACCCCCAAAGCATAATGTTTCCACATCCATGTTTGACGGTGGGGATGGTGTTCTTGGGGTCATAGGCAGCATTCCTCCTCCTCCAAACACGGCGAGTTGAGTTGATGCCAAAGAGCTCGATTTTGGTCTCATCTGACCACAACACTTTCACCCAGTTCTCCTCTGAATCATTCAGATGTTCATTGGCAAACTTCAGACGGGCATGTATATGTGCTTTCTTGAGCAGGGGGACCTTGCGGGCGCTGCAGGATTTCAGTCCTTCACGGCGTAGTGTGTTACCAATTGTTTTCTTGGTGACTATGGTCCCAGCTGCCTTGAGATCATTGACAAGATCCTCCCGTGTAGTTCTGGGCTGATTCCTCACCGTTCTCATGATCATTGCAACTCCACGAGGTGAGATCTTGCATGGAGCCCCAGGCCGAGGGAGATTGACAGTTCTTTTGTGTTTCTTCCATTTGCGAATAATCACACCAACTGTTGTCACCTTCTCACCAAGCTGCTTGGCGATGGTCTTGTAGCCCATTCCAGCCTTGTGTAGGTCTACAATCTTGTCCATGACATCCTTGGAGAGCTCTTTGGTCTTGGCCATGGTGGAGAGTTTGGAATCTGATTGATTGATTGCTTCTGTGGACAGGTGTCTTTTATTCAGGTAACAAGCTGAGATTAGGAGCACTCCCTTTAAGAGTGTGCTCCTAATCTCAGCTCGTTACCTGTATAAAAGACACCTGGGAGCCAGAAATCTTTCTGATTGAGAGGGGGTCAAATACTTATTTCCCTCATTAAAATGCAAATCAATTTATAACATTTTTGACATGCGTCTTTCTGGATTTTTTTGTGGTTATTCTGTCTCTCACTGTTCAAATAAACCTACCATTAAAATTATAGACTGATCATTTCTTTGTCAGTGGGCAAACGTACAAAATCAGCAGGGGATCAAATACTTTTTCCCCTCACTGTACGTCAAAAACAAACAGTAGTCGTTATCTGCCCAGCAACAGGTAAACAAATAATATAATTGGGCATCATTCCTACTTACAGGCCAAAGCGCAGTGTTCCGGAAACATAGGTTTGCCAGTGTGCACAGAAGAACATGAACATCCCCACAAAGCCACTGAAGAACATCCAATCAGGGTAGCTTCCTATCCCACAGGATATACATGTTCCCACGGCAACAAACACTGCAGAGAGAGAGAGCGGGAGAAAGTTGAGAACTAATGAGTAACGATGTATCATACTTCTGAGGCATAGAACAATGTATGTTGTCAGTCAATATGATACACTGGTTGCTATGATGCTAAACACTAAATGTAGTCTAGTCCAGACTCTAGACAAAAGTACAGGGGAGCCCACTGCTTGAAATACACTTGGTCAGGTACTGTAAAGCAACACAAATTAAAACTGGCAAAAAAAAACTTTGGGCCCGCACCTGTGGAGACAGCATCACAGCCGTGGTCAAAGAGCTCCCCCAGCGCAGAGCTGCTGTTGGTCCTCCGGGCCTGCTTCCCATCGATAGCATCCAGCGACTGATAGATGAACAGGCCCAACGCACTCAGGATGAAGGCCCATGCTGGAGCCTGGAGAGAGGAAGGGAGACGGAGGGAGGGAAGGAGGGAGAGCGAGAAATGGAGGGAGAGAAATTTGATTAAACAAGGGGATGGAATAACCTGGTTTCTATTTCTACTAGGACATAAGCTTTTCCTTCACCATCACCCGTTGAAGGGAAAGGTCTCGGTCTTTGTCTTCTGACTGTGAGTAAACAAACAGACTTGTTTACATGAGACAATCAGTGACCAAATCAAATCAGTGAAGATTGAAGAAAGCCATGACACACATTGGGGAAAGTTATCTTATTTTGAGTCACTTCTTGCGAAACAGAGAGTTGCTTGTGTTTGACAAGTTGAGATGTTTTACTATAACCTCCCGAGTTGCGCAGTGGTTTAAGGCACTGCATCGCAGTGCTAGCTGTGCCACTAGAGATGGTTCGAATCCAGGCTCTGTCGTAGCCAGCCGCGACCGGGAGACCCATGGGGCGGCGCACAATTGGCCCAGCGTCGTCCAGGGTAGGGGAGGGAATGGCCAGCAGGGATGTAGCTCAGTTGGTAGAGCATGGCGTTTGCAACGCCAGGGTTGTGGGTTCGATTCCCACGGGGGGCCAGTATGAAAAAAAAAAATGTATGCACTCACTTAACTGTAAGTCGCTCTGGATAAGAGCATCTGCTAAATGACTAAAAATGTAAAAAAATAATAATAATTAAACATTTCCTTCAACACATTTTCTAGAAAACAGCTGTAGTAAGCATAAATAACGTGTTTTCCCTTGAAAGACAAATCAGTATAAGGACATGCAGCTAATGACTGAAAGAAAACAAGTGCCAAGCACAAACAACACATGAGACACGTGTCTTCATCCAGCCTGGAATGCTTTTTATACAGGGGACTTATTCAGGGGACCCTCCCAACCCCCACCATACACACGTCAAAGTATGATAAAGGCAAGATGAACTCTACTGGGTGAGTTCCTACCACTGGGACTTCAAGTATTACCAGCCATTTGGACATCAGGGGTGAACCAACACTCAGTGTTTATCATCCCTCTACACAACAATGTACCAGTAGCTTAGCCAGAAATGTGTGGGTGGGTGGGCCTCCAGAAATTTGGGTGGGACAATTTATTTTCTTTAAATAAATAAACACTTTTTTATTTTTTTATTTAGGAAAACAGCTAACTTATTTTATTTTATTAACCCGTCCACCACCCGTCCTCCAGACGTGATGCTTGGCATTCAGGCCAAAGAGTTCAATCTTGGTTTCATCAGACTAAAAAATCTTGTTTTTCATGGTCTGAGTGTCCTTTGGGTGCCTTTTGGCAAACTCCAAGCGGGCTGTCGTGTGCCTTTTACTGAGGAGTGGCTTCCGTCTGGCCACTCTACCATAAAGGCCTGATTGGTGGAGTGCTGCGGAGATGGTTGTCCTTCTGGAAGGTTTTCCCAACTCCACAGAGGAACTCTGGAGCTCTAGGAAGAGTCTTGGTGGTTCCAAACTTATAATAATAATGGAGGCCACTGTGTTCTTGGGGACCTCCAATGCTGCAGAATTTATTTTGTACCCTTCCCGAGATCTGTGCCTCGACACAGTCCTGTCTCGGAGCTCTACAGACAATTCCTTCGACCTCACGGCTTGGTTTTTGCACATACATGCACCGTCAACTGTGGGACCTTCTATAGACAGGTGTGTGCCTTTCCAAATCATGTCCAATCAATTGAATTTACCACAGGTGGACTCCAATTAAGTTGTAGAAACATCTCAAGGATGATCAATGGAAACAGGATGCACTTGAGCTCAATTTTGTGTCTCTTAGCAAAGGGTCTGAATACTTAGGTAAATAAGGTATCTGTTTTTTTATTTGTAATAAATGTACAAAACATTCTAAAAACCTGTTTTTGATTGTCATTAAAGGGTATTGTGTGTAGATTGATGAGGAATTGTATTTTTTAAAATCCATTTTAGAATAAGGCTGTAACGTAACAAAATGTGGAAAAATTCAAGGGGTCTGAATACTTTCCAAATGCACTGTATAGCCATAGAAGCACAGTGACATATGCCTCAATGCAGTCATATTCATGGCTTATTGGGGGTGTGGCTTTCAGTTAGTTATTTTGGGCCACCCATCCCATGAGTGAATGTCATTCCACTTAATCTAAATGCCATTCCAGTGCACTGCTTGCTATGAATTCTAGCTGATGGTGTTTGCATGTTTAGGTAAAAAGGCAAATAATGTCCCGTTTAGAACACTGACAGTAGAGAGCATACTTGTATTTTTTTGTTGCCTAATCTGATACGGTGGGCCTGGCTCCGCAGTAGGTGACCTGGGCCCACCCGTGCCTACGCGCCTGCAATGTACTGTGCTGTACTGACCGAACTCTGTTATCTCTCTATACAACTCTGTAATTATCTCTCTGCACAACTCTGTTCTCTACACAACTCTTTCCTTTCTACACACAGTGTTCCCTCTCTCTACACAACACCGTGTTCTCTCTCTCTCTCTACACAACACTGTGTTCTCTCTCTCTCTCTACACAACACTGTGTTCTCTCTCTCTCTCTCTACACAACACCGTGTTCTCTCTCTCTCTCTCTACACAACACCGTGTTCTCCCTCTCTCTCTCTACACAACACCGTGTTCTCTCTCTCTCTACAAAACACAGTGTTCTCTCTCTCTCTCTACACAACACCGTGTTCTCTCTCTCTCTCTCTACACAACACCGTGTTCTCCCTCTCTCTCTCTACACAACACCGTGTTCTCTCTCTCTCTACAAAACACAGTGTTCTCTCTCTCTCTCTACAAAACACCGTGTTCTCTCTCTCTCTCTACACAAAACCGTGTTCTCTCTCTCTCTCTACACAAAACCGTGTTCTCTCTCTCTCTCTACACAAAACCGTGTTCTCTCTCTCTACACAACACTGTGTTCTCTCTCTCTACACAACACTGTGTTCTCTCTCTCTACACAACACAGTGTTCTCTCTCTACAACACTGCACTTGTCTAACTGTTAACTCTCTACACAACACTGTACTAACTGTGTTCTCTCGACAGAACACTGTACTGTATTGGCCTAACTGTGTGTTTGTCCCATTGGTTTGTCCACCACAGCTATTTTGACCGTTTTTCTCTCTCCTAAAACACTGTAATGTTTTCTCTTTCTAGATATCCTTCTGTTCTCCAGTCCCTTCCTCTGCCAACAACAACAAACTGCTCTTCAGTAACCCCTGTCCCTGTCCTAAAAAGCCCTTTCTGTATACAGGTAGTCATCTTAGTTAAATGGCTCTCAGGCTAGTTCTGTATTGAGTATAGGCATACAGGGCCACCCTTGACATCTTTTCAGTTGGCCAGTGACAGTGGTGTATGCTGCAGCTTATGTCCAGGCCAGGTAGCCCTTTCATCTAGTTATTCAAAGCTGTACTGTACTGTATACAGAATGCAGATGGAGACAGGTTGCATGTGAGTCCATGGCTGCATTGACACAACAGCTTGTGCTGCATATAAAATGCCCTTGTTGAATTGTCTGCTGCACAAACCTGCCTGGAGCTTGATGGAATCTGGACTTTGTGTCAGTGGTGAGATTTCAATCTGTACTGTGGGATGGGTGGACAAAGGTATAGAACTGATAAACATACTGTAACACATATCTGAATACCTGACAGGCACACGCCTGAAAGCACCCTATACAAAGGAAGGAAAAGAAGCCAAACAGGTAATGGGTAGATTCACACACCCTCTCTCTCTTCAGAGAATCGACCTAAGTGGACGACAGGTCATAGTATGAACACGTGACATGGTTAAAACCTAGGTATTCCCCTGTTTTTGGTTTGCTGAAGTTGTATACCTATTGTTATCTATATTTGCTTATTTTACATGATCCAATCAAAGTTCAAACTTGCAATAGGTAAAGTGAATATTACTTTAGTTTTCCTTGAACAAACATTCTGCCACACGTACTCCTTACCTTTAATTACTATTCGCTTGATTTATGAGTGGCTACGCAAACAGGGTGGCAACTTTTTGACACCAACTCTTATTTGGCATTTTAAATCAAGCAAATGTAGTAAGTCAACAACAATAGTCTATTAGCCAACAACAAACTTTCAAGGAACAAAACATTTGATAGTGGACTGTGCACATTTTCCACCGAATATTCTGATGATTTGAGCAGTTGTACAGTAATAATAGCGCTGTAACGTTACATGGATTCGAGTTGCAACACTGTTACACATGATCTCAGAGAGTTACAATGCCGTCATGGGGTGTAGCTACATGGCTACTCGAAAGTTTCCCCCCCAAGGTCGCAAAGCACTTACCTCCTCTGTTGCGGTTGGACAGTAAAACACCAACACTACAGTTGTGACTATATTTATTACCAGTCCAATTATAGTCAGAGTATTAGGCGCTACCCAGGTTGGAATTTGTTGGACCAGCCAATTCCAATATATCTGACAAGGAGGTTCGAAAAGGGATCGACCCGAGGCACTATATTTGTGCTCCTCTAGCCGCTTGAGTTGTGCGGCTGACAGCGGCTCCGGCCACAAGAAATGTGGCATTGTTTTCAGCTTCGGCGCTACGATACGTAGCCTATCACCCAGCGATACTCTTGACGTTCCTGTGGGTTTCAGGCACTGCTATCTTCTCGCGACCGCCCAGAAAATACTTGCTCATTTGGCAGTTATGTGTGAATAGTCCTTTTTCTAGAGCGGAACCATGAGTTGTCGATATTTTTTCCGTTTGTGATTGAGAATTGCGTTTCAGCAGGAAGCAAGTCTCCGGAAAGGAATGAGGCCGGGAATTTCAAATGAAATGTAGTCCTTTGACCGCTAGGAGCAGTGAACTACAACTGCAGTAGGCTACTGAAGCTTCGTGGCTCCGTTGAATGTAACATTGTAACATTTTATTCTGTAGTTGCCCTGCGGTTGCAACATTTGTGAGTGCACTCTGGAGTGAATATGGCGTGTTCTTTAAACATCTTAATACTGGAATTATTTTCCTATTGTGTACTGTAGAAACTTGTTTTAGAAAATATTTACACATCAATAAAGGATGATATGTTACATGTTTTTATTTTATTCCAGGAGTCATACATTACAAATTGAAGATGAAAGCATGCGCAGATGGCCTGACAGCTAGGAATATACCCAAGCCTCAAGTACAGTATGAGCACAGAAAGCACAATGTGTCATGCAGTGTAAGGCTAAAACAAAGTATGGATAACTGTCTGAAAGCCCAAATCTCAACATTAGTCAGACAACTATACTTTTCATACTCCAAGAACAGAATATGAAATCAGCAAATCCTAATGTGAAGCATGTTAAAGGGACTGATGAAATACCGTCGCTTCTCATTGCAAATCACCTGGTCAGATAGGTTTTAATATTTGTATCTTTTGAATTTCAATCTTTAAATCACAAGACATTGCATTACAGACATGAAGCCATATTGTTTATACATTTCAACATTAGCCCCCTCCCCCAAACACACTTCCCAATCCCAACAGAGACAAAAATGTCCAGATAGGTGGACATTACGTCCTACTGTACATTTCCCGCACTACTCATCTCAAATAAAAAGCTACAGCCAAAACACTGCCAACATGCAACTGAGCTTAAACAGAGCCTTTTGAATACTAGGAGATGACACAAAGCTGGTGATGACTTGGCTTCTTTTATGGTAACTAGCTCCATAACCGCAAACAGCATGCCATGCCAAAGTCTAGTACATCCCTCCCTCTCCCTCCAGCCCCTCCCTTGACTGCTGGTGAGAGGCAGGTCACTAGTGGTGTGACGACAGGTTTCTAGGCAGCCTAGGCGTATCAGCAGTTGCTCAGTCCGACTACTTCTCTGGCTGCACCACGGCCTTGGTCTCGTTCATGTACTTATCGATCAGGTGTAAAGGCACTCCACGCTGCATGAGCTCAGAGAAGGTAAAGCCCCCTGGGTGAGAAAGGAGAGACACTCAATTTGTTGTTAGGAGGGAGAGAGAAAGTGAAAGAGAGAGAGAGAGAAGACTATCAATCTTTAACAGAGAGAAGATCATAAGAGTCCAACAGCAATAGCAGAGGGTCAGTGTGCAACATTAAAACAGACACTGCAACAGTGAAAAGAGGGTGAGTCTGCAACAAAGAAACAGAAGAGAGACACCATACAGTACAAAAAAGAAGAGATACCAAAGTGGACAGCAGTGAGAGGAGAGAAAATAGAGACAGCGTCAGTAAAGGGCAGGTGCAAGACGTGTCACTTTTGAGTCTGTGAGTAAATCTATATCTGTTCAGGCTTACATAGGCAGAGCTATAGGAGCCATGACATGGCCATTCACTAAGAAGCTCAAATATCAGGAACATTTACTGGATTTTGCCTTCTCTAGTACATAATAGATGGTGCATTTACACAAATGATAATAACCCTATTGTGTCAAATATAGGCGTACTATAGATATATAATCTATTTATTAATCAGGAGAAGGTGATCTATGGATGAATTGTATCTTATCACCTCAGTAAATATCATAACACGTATGTACAGGACACGATCCTGGAGTAACGACGTCTGGAAAAGAATGTAAGCATCTGTCTAGAGCCAGATACACAACAAGAGCCATCCTCTGCAGATGTTGGTTTTACTCTGATGTCAAGATCAGACCATTTGCACCACTTTGAAGGTTACTCACCTTTTGTGTGTGGCATATGTTAGATGAGGAACAGGCACGGTTACCAGGGAAACACATGTCATACAAGCAGTCACGTCACACCAACCGTTAAAATAGACTTCTGAAATGTTAGGGGTACGCTTGACTTTAGACAGCCACCCTAGACAGCAACCCTAGAGTGTTATTGGAAAGTAACTGGCTCCAATGAACACTGCCCATACAGTGTCTAGAGCCAGATACACAACAATCTATTATGTTACTGTACATATCACACATCCATTTTGACTAAAGCAGGCAAGCCCTAAACTCTTGCATTCCTTTCCTTGGTCCTCTTTCAGACGGGTGGTGCGAACTTAAATAGACTACCTAGTACTGCTGAGAAAAGCTGTATTATTGGCATTTGACAGATGCAGAATGAATGATATAAGCTTCATATGCCAAAACCATATGAAAGCTTACCTTGGATGAGAACATACATTCACTATTCCTGAGTGGGGACTGGGGGGGAGAGAAGAGAAGAGGGGTTATCCAAATGTTTACATGGGGGAGTTATGTGTGCTCCAGGGAATACTGGTCAGTTATTGAACTCATTTTAGATGAGGAGTTAAACACGTATTTGAAGGAACATCACCATCTGTTGAGGGGAAACATTTAAACATGGAGCCACTAGTTATTTTTAATCTAACAAAGGAACTACATCTAGAACAATATGTATTGATGTGTGTTTGAGTTGTGAGGTGTTGGTGTGTGATGACGCCTTAGGAAGAATTGGAACATGCTGTATTGGTGAAGCATGCTACATTTGACGTGGTGAATTTGAAGTTGTTGTAGGAAATTAAAATATAACAGTGGTAGTCGGATGTACAGGATTCGGCTGAATACAAGTGACATTACTGAAGTCTTGTATGAACACCTGTGACTGAATGAACATGTTCAAAATGGTCTAAAATGAAAAGGAAATGCATAGATTGATTTCATCCACATGATATAATAAGTTGTTCCTCATTGGAATAGCAGGGGTGATGTAATGACAACCCCCTGGATATTGTATAAGCATATATCATATACGATATATGTACAACGGATACTTACAGGTCCAGAGCTGATACGGACGGGCCCTTGGTGGTATACTCACTGAAACAAACTATGTACTGATCTACGTCACCAAAGAGTCTAGACACCTAATACTGCACACAGGTGCATAACCTACACCACAGGTTACCAGGTACCCCCAAAGCCCAAACTGACCTTTAACCTCCAGCTTGCACTCCACCAGTGCATCACCCAGGTAATTAATGGCCTTGCAGGAGTACATGCCCCCATCGTAGGGGCTGGGTTTCCGGATCTCCAGGGTGCAGACCCCTTGGTTGCTAAACATGCGGTAGCGTGGGTCGTCAATGATGGCCATCTTATTCTTCATCCAAATAACTTTGGGCTGAAGTCAAAAACAGTGGAGGTTAGCCAGTTTCACACAGAAGCCTCTAAAATATCAATACTCAATTAAGTCAGGGCTGTTTCGCAAGTTACTCCCCATAATGTTTATCATGTAGTATAAAAGGCATCACTACTGTATCGTTAAAACATTTGTCAACTCAATATGTTGTAGTACATACGTTTAAAAGTATTCAATACATTGCAATGTTTTACTGGTCTGTGGATATTTACTGTTTTCTCGGTGAGAGGGCCTATAAATTGTTCAAGTTAGAGATAACCTAATCAGAACAGTGTATGAACAGTCATATCTTACATTTACATAGTGCCATGGTAATAAGACCCAAGTGTTAAACAAATGTTGTCCTCTGTCTGTTTATTTAATCTGTTTTTTAACCTCTCAACAAAGAACTTCAGGCAGCTGACTAGACTAGACTAGATGTGTTGTTAGAGAGAGGATAGCTGTCAGGTGTAAAGGCTAACGTGATTGAGAGGCGGTCAGAAAGAGCAGGCTGCAGGTGTAAAGCTTTCAGCATACAGCTGGAGGCCTGGGCCATATGGGGTCATCCTGGAGGGGTATGGGGTCATCCTGGAGGGGTATGGGGAACAGGCTGGAGGGGTATGGGGAACAGCCGACTAAAGGCCTAAGATAACCCACTAGGCCAGGGCATTGGATGTCCCAGCCTCAGGGCTGCACAGTCTTTGCGTTTGGCTCCTAATACATTAATTCATGTCATTGATTGGCCAGAGTCAATAGAGTAGACATACTTGGTTTTCCATGTCTAAATCAATCACTAATTAATAGGCAGGACTGAACATCAGCAGCAATGATACCACAACCCTGTCCAGGAGTTTAGTTGAACAGAACATTCCAAGAGGGTTGGTGTAGGCACTGTCTGAGTACGGTCCTACACACCTACCCTAGTCTGAGTCCCAGATCTGTTTGTGCCGTGTTGCCAACTCCATTGCTGAAATGGACTTGGTAAGACAGCACAAACAGATCTGGGACTCGGGCTATACCTACCCGTGGGTTGGCGCGGACGCTGCAGTTAAGGGTGGCGTTGTAGCCAGCGATGGCGAAGGTGTTGATGAGGGGCTGGGTGAACTTGGGAGGCTCTTTGAAGTCGTGGTCGATGTACTCAGGGTTCTTCAGTTGCATGCCTGCAGGGGGAGGAAGGGAGGAAGAATGGGGTTGTGCATGATACAGGTGCTGAGCTGTATCATGGGGGAATTTCCCTTGTGATCATGATTGAAGGAGAGACAATATTTTAATTCATCATCTGCAGTCTGAGACAGCAACAGCCGCATTAACAGTACAGTACAATGAAACATGATATGTAGTGTATAAGCCATCTCTGAATGAAAGCAACTGGTCCAATTCTGTACAAATGTATATTTTATCACTACGCATCACTACCTTTTGTGACAAATGACAAAGAAGAAAATGAAAAAAAAAGTGACTGAGGTTGATGTCCATCTACTTTTTGAATGAGTTGGTCCATAATATTAGAAAGTAGAGGGGGATGACATACTGGTCATATTTTCCATTGCTCTCCATACGGTATCTCCCCCCCACAGAGGAGCTCACACATACCTTCTTTAACGATGAGGGCACTGTCCTTGGTCTGGGTGGCACCCTCGCTCAAACCCACCATGTTCTCAGAGTAGATTCTGAAGTAGTACTCGTTCCCCACCACCAGCTCCGTGATGGTGATGCAGGTGCGGTGGTAGTGCTCAATACAGGTGTACCACTCCTGTCACACAGAGAGCAGATTAGTTCAACCATACTGGGGATCACACTGAGTAGCACATACACTTGGATTCCATATGCATAGTACATACAGAGGTACATTTCCTGTAGAAATCTATCCCTCATACCGATTCCATACAGTACAGTACTGAGTGATGCATTCAGCAGACTCATACCATGGTCTTCTTGTCTGCTTTCTGGATGGTGTAGCCTGTAATGGCGGCGTTGCCATTGTCCTTTGGAGGGGTCCAGTCCAGAGCCACGTTTCCCCCCCAGACCTCATCTATCTTCACACACTGTGGAGGCCCTGGGAGGTCTGAGTGGAGAGATGAATTAGTTAACATCATTAACATCAGTTTGGGTCTTATTGGCATGTGCTTGACATTAGCTGCTGTGAAAAAGTTGGAAGGGAATCAAGGACAAAACAAAGCAAAAAACATTCAACTCGATCAACTCTTTATTATGAGATCTTTCCTTATTACAGCATTTATTTGTCTACTTCCTGTTTGATTCAATCTGTAACATGACCGATACAAATGCTTAATTGATCTATGCCTAAGCAACTTTAACTGTAAGTGAGATCAGGATATCCTTCCTGTCAGTGTCCCTGGACCCACCTACTATCTGGATGTCTACGATGGCTGTGTCCACGTGTTTCTCCACCTCCACCTTCATATCGTACTTCCCAGAGTGCTTCCTCTCTGCCTTGCGGATGAAGATGATGCTGTCACAGTCTGTGTTGCGGATAGTGACCTGCGTGGGGTCCACCGTCTGGCCCTCCTTCAGCCAGCTCACCTTTGGCCTGGGCTTGCCCTACATGTCACATATCGCATAGGATCATGAATCTAACTAAATATGATTTACTAAAGGGCTTTCACTGAAGGTAGTTGAACCATTTGCTGTTTTTGCCTTACCATGAATGGAATAACGAGATTGACTGCTTCTCCGACTTTACGAACGTACGTCTGCTTCAAGTGACGGGGGATGCGGATCTTAGGTGGTTCTGGGAAGAGGACAGGTCAGATAAGTGGATAGAATGTGATTTCCGCTTTTTTTTTTAAATACTGAAACTATGGGGGAAAAGTGTTTTTGTATCTACAGTGCATTCAGAAAGTATTCAGACCCCTTGACTTTTTCTACATTATGTTACGTTACAGCCTTATTCTAAAATTGATTAAATAGTTTTTTCCCCTTATTCAATCTACCCACATACCCCATAATGAAAAGGCAAAAACATGTTTTTAGATTTTTTTGGCTAATTTATAAAAAATAAAAACAGAAATATCACATTTACATAAGTATTCAGACCCTTTACTCAGTACTTTGCTGAAGCACATTTGGCAGCGATTACAGCATGGAGTCTTCTTGGGTATGACGCTAAAAGCTTGGCACATCTGTATTTGGGGAGTTTCTCCCATTCTTCTCTGCAGATCCTCTCAAGCTCTGTCAGGTTGGATGAGGAACGTTGCTGCACAGCTATTTTCAGGTCTCTCCAGAGATGTTATATTGGGTTCAAGTCCGGGCTCTGGCTGGGCCACTCATTCAGAGACTTGTCCTGAAGCAACTCCTGCATTGTCTTGGCTGTGTGCTTAGGGTCGTTGTCCTGTTGGAAGGTGAACCTTCGCCCCAGTCTGAGGTCCTGAGTGCTCTGGAGCAGGTTTTCATCAAGGATCTCTCCGTTCATCTTTGCCTCGATCCTGACTAGTCTCCCGGTCCCTGCCGCTGAAAAACATCCCCACAGCATGATGCTGCCACCACCATGCTTCACCGTAGGGATGGTGCCAGGTTTCCTCCAGACGTGACGCCTGGCATTCAGGCCAAAGAGTTCAATCTTGGTTTCATCAGACTCAATAATCTTGTATCTCATGGTCTGAGAGTCTTTAGGTGCCTTTTGGCAAACTCCAAGCGGGCTGTCATGTGCCTTTTACTGAGTAGTGGCTTCCGTCTGGCCACTCTACCATAAAGGCCAGATTGGTGGAGTGCTGCAGAGTTGGGTGTCCATCTGGAAGGTTCTCCCATCTCCACAGAGGAGCTCTGTCAGAGTGACCATCGGGTTCTTGGTAACCTCCCTGACCAAGGCCCTTCTCCCCCGATTGCTCAGTTTGGCCGGGCGGCCAGCTCTAGGAAGAGTCTTAGTGATTCCAAACTTCTTCCATTTAAGAATGGAGGCCACTGTGTTCTTGGGGACCTTCAATGCTGCAGAAAGTTTTTGGTACCCTTTCCCAGATCTGTGCCTCGACACAATCCTGTCTCGGAGCTCTACGGACAATTCCTTCAACCTCATGGCTTGGTTTTTGCTCTGACATGCACTGTCAACTGTGAGACCTTATATAGACAGGTGTGTGCCTTTCCAAATCATGTCCAATCAATTGAATTTACCACAGGTGGACTCCAATCAAGTTGTAGAAACAGCTCAAGGATGATCAATGGAAACAGGATGCACCTGAGCTCAATTTCGAGTCTCATAGCAAAGGGTCTGAATACTTATGTAAATAAGGTATTTCAGTTTTTTTTTAAATAATACATTCATACTTTTTTCTAAAAACCTGTTTTCGCTTTGTCATTATGGTGTATTCTGTGTAGATTGCTAAGGATTTTTTTTATTTAATCAATTTTAGAATAAGGCTGTAACGTAACAAAATGTGGAATAAGTCAAGGGGTCTGAATACTTTCCGAAGGCACTGTAAATCTTTCATGAACACTTGTCCTTTGGACTTGTGTATCAAATGTCATGTTCCTAGCCCTGTTGCTTAAGCCTTGCTAATAAATAATAAATACAGACTTCAAAAAGAGAAGTGGAGAGTGGCTAGGACTCACCGATGACCTCTTTGACCAGGATAGAGTGCTGAAGTGTTCTGGGAGTGCTGGCGCCGGCGGCATTAATTGCCCTTACCCTTACCAGGATCTTAGCCTCTGGAGGGAGACCAGTGATAGTGTACTTAGTCTTCTCTGTCAGCTCCTTATTGGTTACTCTCCAGTCATCAGCTGTGGAGAACATGTCCATACACTTAACATAGCAGGTAATACTTATTAACAGGGCCTGGAGTTTCTCCTGATCATGAAAAGTCTAGTGTGTTCTACTTAAAAAACACAAAGTTTCTTACTTCCTTCGATGCAATACTCCACCAGATAGCCGTCTAAGCCTGCAGCTCCGATGGTGTCTGGGGGACGCCACTTCATGGTCACCGTGGTGTCTGTGATATCATCCACCACCAGCATGGTGGGCTCGCTGGTCACAGCTGAGGGCAATCAGTGTGAGAGTGTTACAAGGTTTGAACTTCACACAAACATGTCCTTGCTTGTACGGCATATGTTTCATGACTTGTCAAAAGTGGATCTCCAATTGCCATGAGTACAGTATAATGCATACAATGTAGTATACCTAACAAACACCCCATGCCCATATGAGTGGGAAACCCCTCTAGCTGGCGCTGGTATGCCATCAATCTGTTCATCAGATCTCATTAGGGGGCGGCTCTTAACGTCTATTCTTACATTCTGTATCACGTTTAACTCCTATTGAACCCTGTGGGAGGCTGATCTCCTAAACCTATAAGCCCTAGTTGATTTGGCAGCCATTATAAAGACATATTTAATATCTCCTAAAGCTCTGGCCACATCCAGTGGAGGGCACAGTCAAAATGCAGAATGCTTGGAATAGTGGGGTATCAGAGGAACAGCTGCAAAGGGGAAGGGCAGCCCACACAATGGCCTGCACTATCACACAGTATCACAGCACCGGCTCTTTCATTTTTCTCTCACTATCGTGGTATGATATAACCACAGGATAAACTGTATTGGCTCATATAACAGGATAATGCCTTTGTACTGTAGGTGTCACCTCACTGGCTTTGTCACAAAGGTTTACATTGCCAAGCGAACAGTGGGTACTCAGAACTCACCCAGGGGCACAAAGGCTTTGGATGGCTCGCTGGGTTTGGACACGCCGATGGCATTCACAGCAAAGACGCGCACCTCGTACGGGACACCCTCAATCATCTTTTTAGGCTCAAATGTGGTCTCTTTGTTCAGGTCAAAGTTCAGCCTCATCCACCTGGAACTCTGCTTCTTCTTCCTTTCGATGAAGTAGCCTTTGGGGAAAAGCATCGTTCTATATCACACACACACCAGAATATCCAACTTGTTAGCATATATCCCCCAAACACACCTACCTAAGATGGGTGAGCCGCCGTCATAGATCGGGGGGTCCCATGTCATAGAGCACCAGTCTCCCCCCACTTCCGGGACTAGGGGAACTTCAGGAGGGTCTGGGATATCCACCACCTTGACTTTGACGCTAGCCGTTGCTTCCCCAGCCTCGTTCTGCAGGACTAGCTTGTAGTTTCCTGTGTCTTCCTTCTCTGCGATGTCGATGGTGAGGCTGGTGTGGTCCGTGAAGGTTTCAGCTCGCACACGGTGGCCCGAGTCAAGGATTACCTACGATGGCAAATAGTAGATTGTGTGGTACCCATACATTCAGTATGTAGACTGTATTTCCAACAACAATTAAGCACA
Source organism: Coregonus lavaretus (assembly GCF_964263955.1). Classification (NCBI taxonomy): domain Eukaryota; kingdom Metazoa; phylum Chordata; class Actinopteri; order Salmoniformes; family Salmonidae; genus Coregonus; species Coregonus lavaretus. The sequence continues at coordinate 42,653,754 of NC_139992.1, read as the reverse complement.
ATGAAGCCTATTTTGACCCAGGTCAGCACTCACCCTCTCTCCCTTCATCCATACCACCCTGGGTGCTGGTTCTCCACTGATGGGGATTTCCACGCGAAGTTTATTTCCTGCCACAATGGTCACCGTGTTGTCAGGGAAGTTCAAGCTCTCCAGGTGCACCCTGGGAGGATCTGTAGGAACGGGACAAGGAAGAAAACAAGTAAGTGCTCTATAGTATTCCTATCAACCCACGGATGGTTTTGTATCATTAAAATGACTGTACCAATGATATGAACTTTGGCACAGAGGCTCTGACTGTATCCCTCTGGCACAAAGGTATAATCCCCGGCATCGTGAATGGTGCTGTTCGCAATTTCTAATCGGTGGTTCCTGTCAAAACAAGAAAACAAGTGAATACTGTAGGCTTGCTCCTGAGAAGACAGCTTAACCAATATGAAAAAGACACTAGAGACAAGCAGGGGGACAGAGGGAAGGGCTAAGGCCCAGAGTTTTTCCTGCTCAGGTTACATGGGCCTAATGGTGAATCATGATTTGGGCCCAGAATCTTTCCTGTCCACATGACTTGACCAGGTATGAAACCCCCATGAACACAGGTATGGGGCTGAGGAGATGGGCGGGTGGGAGGGAGGTGACGTACTTGGCTCTTTGCAGGATGTTGATGCGGTCGTTGGACTGGATCAGCTGTCCGTTCCTGTACCAGCGACCTGGAACATTTCCAGGGAAGATCTCACAGTGCATCTTCAGGGGCTGGCCCAAAAGCACTGTCATGTCCTGCAGATCCTGAATAATCTTCAGTGGCTTCACTGATGAACGGAAGAACGGCAAGCAATAAGAGGATAGAACAAAGTAAAAATAGTAATCAATATAGTTGATCTACAGTTTCTCAGTAAGAGAGAAAGTGTGAAGAAAAGAGAGAAGTGAAATACACACAGTCGACCTGGACTTTGGCCTCAGAGGTGCCCCCAGAGGCCATGACAGAGAAGGTTCCTGTGTCCTCCTTTGAGGCATCGTCAATGATCAGCCAGTGTTTCAGCCCCTCAGACTTGACACGGTAGCGTGACCGGGGCCCGGTCGGGACCTCCACGCCGTTCTTACACCTAAGGGGGAAGACAAAAGGTTATAGCCTCAGAGGCACTCACACACACACAGGGACACAAGGGAAAACACACACACTAAGTTGGACATGGCCCTACCATTTTATTTGAGCTCCTTCTTCAGACACTTCACACTCCAACTCAATCCTCTCGTTCACTGTCGTTTTCACTGCCTCAATCTCTTTAGTAATCTTCACTGGTAACTCTGCAGAAAGGTAAGAGGGGCAGGCATCAATATAATTAGAAACAGTGGAGTGTGAAATTGTGGAGAGACCACATTCTGGTCACACTAATTACTCAGAGAGACATAAAAATTAAGAGAGAAGGATGATGGAAGGGTGATGGAATAGAGAGGGGTACCTTTGACAAACAGCTCTGTGGTACACTTCTCTTCTCCCGCGGCTACAGAATAGGCAGCGTCATCATTCAGGCAGCAGTTGTTGATGACCATGATCCGCTGTGTGCCCTTTTGCTCAAAGATAAACCTATGCAGCAAGTCCATCAATCAATAAAATCACTGTATATCCACATACTGTGACTATATGTACTTGGAGAGAAATATTTTTTTTATTTCAAGACTTCATATCATCCACTGAGCTAAATACAGTTGCCTTTGCTTACTTGTGTCTTCCAAAAGCAGAAATACGTATAATTTTATAATTTTTTATTTGATCATTTTAAGAATAAAAAGTTGTGCTAGTTTATTAATCAAAAACCTTTGTCATTGAAGTCGTAGTAATGTGCAGATATACAGCCACATTTATTTACAGAGACCTGCCCCCATTCACAAACAAACACATCCCAACATGCATCAGTGTGGGTTGTCAGTGCACACCCAGGGGAACAGAGTAGACAGAGGGTTGGGGTCACGCCAGAGGTCAGAGATGTAGGACGGGTGGACTTACTTCCTTTGACTTAAGGTCAGCAGTGGAGCCGGAATGGAGCCAGAGGAGGAAGTGGTTATAGCAGAGAGAAGGGACGAGCACCATGACAGACAGACAGACAGATAGGACAGAAGGATAGAGGAGGGGACTGTAACAGCCAATAGTGTTACAACAAAATAAGAGAGAGAGATCTTTATAACAGGGAATTCTGGGAAATACACCACTGGAGACAAGGGACCAGAAAACTGAAATAACCTCCCAGATGGCTTTAACTTGGCTTGGCTTTGAACAACCTCTACTGAGAGTAGCCTGAGATTGACCCTTCACTTTTTATAATCTAAGGACAGACTTGCCATTTTGAGGGTACATAGAGGTCTCGTAACATCGATTAATACAGGTGTTAGATTGAGTGATGAGATTACCTTCCGACAATTTCAAAAGTATGTGTATTAACAGTAGTTATACAACGGTTGGGTCTAATCCTGAATGCTGATTGGTTAAAACCGCATTCCAGCCGGTATCTTTTCCACAAGTTACCACTGGCTAAATCTATGACGTTAAAATGCTTATTTACTCTGTTCCATCTGACTGCGCAATCCACTGTCTCATCAGCCTAGCCAGGCAATTTATAAACATGATCTCCACTATGAAAAGCATCTAGACATTATCTCACATTTCTTTTAGACTTACATTTAGTTTTTAACAGCAGAGATTTGTATAAACCTTGTTGTCTGTCTCTCCGACATCTGCAACATTGAATTTGAATATTGAAACAATCTCCAGCTGTCCCATTGTAATGAAAGTGTCGGGAGTCAGGACGAAACAGACAGGCAGGCAGCGTTTCTCAGCCAGTCGAAATCATGAATCAGCTGGCATCATTTTTATGCATATATACAAAAACATTTCAATTGAAAAAAGGTACAACGAAACGAAGTGCAGCTAGTTTGCAGTCTTTCCAGCTTCAGTTTTAAGTGAATGTGTTAGCTGTGTTGTTGGCTAGCTCCTCTGAACAACACTGTCCTGATGAGAGAGCACATTTTCTATGCCAGGTGAAATCGCCTCATTTGCTCAGTGTTATGGATGTGTCCGAATAAATGTCACTAGAAAACACCTTAAACAAATGCAAATGCAGCTACTGTTGTTATTCTGGCTGCACTGTTTGACGTGACTGTAAATGAGCCGTAATTGACTAGCTAGCAAGCGAGGGATAAGAACGTTGCCAGCCAGTATGGCAATGGAACATTTAAAACGAAGACTGGGTTGCGTCCATAGACACAGAACAAAAAGACTGAACGACTGGGTCGCGTCTCTGGCAACCGAACCAATAGAATGAACGACCAGCCAGCTTGGGTAGCAACCCTAGATTTGTGTCGGGACTATATCTTGTGGAAGGATGAAATAGTATGAATGCATTCATCAAAATAATGTTTTTAATGAAAATATGTAAATCATTATTTGAATATGTTTTAACCCGTTGTATAAAAGTGATAATGCCCTCGATGCCGGTGTTTGGAGGATATATTGGCACGGTTTGCCGGCCGTCGACTTTGTCTCAGGCCTAACACACGCGGCAATATATCCTCCAAACACTGGCTACTCGGGCATTATCACTTAATTATACAAATGATTTCCAGAGAGAGCTAAGAAAATAACAAAAGTCACTTTTCGTTATACATTCCCATTAACGATGTGGTAAGATCAATACACTTAAACTACGCCATATTATATTTATGGTACACTAACATTGGTGGGGTACACAGCTATCAAAATAATAGATCATCCATTGAATGTTACAAAGCCAGAGTCAGTTAAAGACCTGTGAAGAAGGTACTGCCATTTCCCTCTACAGAGAAGGACCTGTAGTTAATAGCAAAGGACCATTATTTAAAACATCAAACAGTACATTTCCACTCAAATGTAGCTCAGGGCCACACACTGCCCTGCAAACACATAACGTTCTTGATGCGCTGGTGAGATGCATGTGGCATCTTATTAACACCACATTAGTGTTGAGAGAACGTTATTTGTTCACTGGGCATCAGTTGGCAATGGTTTACAGTGCAGAGATCTGGGCTGTGGCTGTGTGTGTCTGGGCACAATGGGAGCTCTGTATGGGTGTAAAGGGCATGTAGGGTCAGAGTTGTCCCTGGTTTACAAGGGGTGAGGCAGTAGAGGAAAACCCCTGTTCATAACAGGGTCACACAGGACTATGTGTGTGTGTCATTATATGAAAGAAATGATTGTATTTTGATGCGCACGTGCAGGTGTATGCGTCCTTACATTTACATTTTAGTCATTTAGCAGATGCTCTTATCCAGAGCGACTTACAGTTAGTGAGTGCATACATTTTTATTTTATTTTTCATACTGGCCCCCCGTGGGGATCGAACCCACAACCCTGGCATTGCAAACGCCATGCTCTACCAACTGAGCTACATCCCTGCCGGCCATTCCCTCACCTACCCAGGGCCAATTGTGCTCCGCCCCATGGGTCTCCCGGTCACGGCCGGCTACGACAGAGCCTGGATTCGAACCAGGATCTCTAGTGGCACAGCTAGCACTGCGATGCAGTGGCTTAGACCACTGCGCCACTCGGGCGGCCTTGCTTGCTTGTGTACACCGCGAGACCATCAGAAACACTAGCATGTGAACCATTGCTTTTCAACTCTGAGAGACGTGACAAGGAACAGATAAAAACTACAAGTACCAGGGGACTGGCAATGAGGACCAAACCACGAATGAAACACATTTGATGAGGAACTCCCAAAAATGCCTTTCATTTGTGAAAAGACGAAATAGAGAAAAACATATAGAACACATTAAGAAAGAAGAAAAAGCTTGACATACTTTGGAGTTGGACGGATCTCCTGGCCGTTCTTGTACCATTTCAGCTCTACTGTGGGGTCTGCAAGGTCCACCACTAAGCGGATCTTCCCTCCTTTGTCCACCTGGTATGCTGGATCCAACTTCTTGGCAAAAGCTTTACAAAATACAACATCCCATGACAATGGTTACACATCCTATAGAAAACCACTGAAACGTGTGCCTTTCCCCTGAAAAAGCACAGATTAGCTGATTATGAGCTAAACAATCTAAATCCATAGTGCATCTGTGCAGCATAATCCCAACAGTGATACACAGTCGCATGGACAAACACTCAATTCAGCACCTTCACTCTTCTTCTCCTCTTTCTTGGTCTTCTTCAGCCTCTTGAGCAGACCCCGCAGGTCTGTTATGCCGTACTCAAAGGCGATCTTCTCGTACTGGTCTGGCCTGGCCGACTTCAGGATCTCCCACACGTCCACTTCGGGGGTCTCCTCCTGCTTGGGCTCCCTGGGGCAGGACACGAGGGGAGTGTGTGAGGGCTGGGGCCACGCGATGGGCTATCGCGACGTGTCCTGAGGAACTGCTCCCTATGGGGGGTATTGGGTGGGGAAAGGGGAAAGGGGAGAGGGTACTAGAAAAGGGACAGTGACTGCGGTGAAGGAAGACTACTCTCTGTTGCATCTACTGTAGATAGGAACTACCTACTAAATTAGTTTAAGAGTGTTTTCCCTCATTTGTTCTACTGATCTGCTTTGTTTCTATAGTCATTTCTCTTCTTCTCACTCCCTTCTCTCTCCCCACAGAGTTCCTCAGGACATGTCACACAAAGGGATGGGCGTGTTCTGAAGCACTGTACCTGTCCTCTGACATCATCTCTGGATGAGGCGTTACAGGGGGAGAGGATGAGGCGTTAGAGTGGAGAGGGGGTGGCTAGTCTATATGTATTATTTCATATAGGAAGGGTTTTACTGCTGAGGCAAGTAGAGGGATCAGATTATTACAAGGGAGTTGAATATGTTTCAGGTAGGGGTTTTGACCAGGGTCGAGTTCTTTTAGTCTGGACATTTTGCAGGAGAAACTAAATTAAAGTCAGGATTTTATCAGTGCTGTATTAATGAATATCAAAGGTGGTCATAAACTGATCAATGCTACTAGGCTATTTTTGTTCCTTGGGGGGTGGGATAAACATGACACCTCAATAGAATGAAACAATTTGGGGAAAAACTAGTGATCTAGGTTCTGCATGCAGGAATATGGGGAGCTCTTACTCCGAGATTTGCTGCTGATAAAGACTGTCTACATTCTTTCTCTTTCTATTCACATTGCCCATCCCTTTGCCTTGTGTCTCAGTGTGTTCACTCATCACCACTTCAGAGACGCTCTGACCGTGTTAGAGATGGAAGGCTAGGCGTCCATAGGGGATGTTAGATCTGTGAGATCCAGGTTAATAAGCATGTTGCCCTGGGCGTGAGTAGATCCATTAGGCAGCTAAATAAAGATCATTCAATCAGTCCGTTCTTTCATGGACATTTTCCCAAATGTCGGAAAGCTTTGGAGGTAAAAAAGCATGAAATTATTATTTCATTCTTATGCATCTCTCTTCTTGTTTATTTTCAGGCAATTACTGTGTAGACTGAAATAAACATTGTGATATGTGCCTTGTATTTCTAAGTTGAAATAAAATGACAATGTAGCGATAACACTATTTCACAGCATCATTCATAAATGGTCCACTAGCAGATCATTAATGATCTGAAATGGGAGTCCTTTTGCCTCATAAACACAGTATTATTGAACTCTACTGTTGATCAAAAAAGTGGTCATCCCAAACAGCAGAGATACTTTATGACGCAAAGTCCATTTCCGTCCTTACTGATTGTTAATGGAGCATTTGAGAATGTCGGCTGTAAATGAAGTGTTACCGTGCTACAGTAGGCCAACACTCTTGCTTGTTCCAGATCATAGAGCTACATTCCATGCTGGGGACGCTACAGGATTATAGTACTTACCCTGCAGTAAGGTCTAATCGTTTAATTACCTAGGGTATTCTCTCTACTAACCTTTGGTTTCTGAATGTGTAGGGAAGAAGAAGAGACAAGCCCAAATAAATGTGTAATTTTACCTCAGTGAAGTGTCACGGTCTGCCTAGGTCTATTGTACTCATGGCAGTACATTGAAAAAACATGCTGTTGTTTGAACCAAGAAAGAAATGTAGATTTGTATTTACAAATGAAAACAGAAACTAAAATACAGTTATCAATCTGTGAGAGTAGATAGTGTACTAGATAGTAACTTTGTATGTGATTCACTGTAGCACCTGATATTAATGAAATTATGTGCTCTTACAGTATGTGGTACTTCACCTATGTACTAACTAATATACTGCACTCTTTAATATATTATACTATATTGTAATGCCATGTGATAAAATAAGAAACCAATTTGGAAGAGTAAAAGAGTCAATGGTGGTTGCTGGGGCAAACGGAAATAAAGAGAAAAGAGGTAAACACCCAAAACAAGGGCATAGTAAAAATAAAAAATCAATAAAAAAATAAGACTGTCCCCTTGAGGACCGACAGTGACTCTCACCTATGTTTAAGAAGACCACTAAAGTCAAGATCCCCTGCATCCTCGTGTCCTTCACTGCTGTTGTTAACAAGAAGAGATTAATGGAGATTTAATCAGAGTAGAAACAGTAACAGGCAACTAGATAAACAATGCTAAAAGAACAACGCAAAGCAGCGGCTACTGACTTCAATCAAATGCATTAGGTCCAGACTAACACATGATTGGTGGCTTACACAAAAACCCTTTCGGTTCATTTCCAATTAAATGCTTCTAACGAACTGGTTTGTGTAAGGAGTTTCGAGAGCGATCCCAGCCAGCATATGACAACATTTCCACAATGTTTCTGCTGTGTTGCAGGAGCATCACTGAGCAGCTACGTTGGGATAATGCTATGGGTCTGGGATGTTTTGCGTTGCTTTCTGACACATTGTTGGGAGGGAGTTTCAAATGCAAGCATTGGCCTTTGAGCTTTTCAACACGTTGATTGGTAAATACCTTAATAAAGGTTAATCACATCCGATTTTATGGTCATTATGTTTCTAACACTATGTTCTCATGTTGGTTTGTGATAAGTGCCATGGTTTTCCTACTGAGCCACAATGTATCCCACGTATCTGATACTCAAATGTACATTTTCAAGTTTATTTGCCATGTGTAATGAATCTTGCTTGAAACCAGTGAAGTTTTTGTTTAATGTTACTATTGTCATATTTATCATTATGAGAAAAATGGATACTCATAAGTCAAACGCTAAATCTAAACTCTAACTGTGAAAATATCACTCTGTTGTTGACTGAAAACTTGGCTAGTCTACTAACTGGCTGTTTAAAAAAATCGAAATAATGTGGTCAGACTGTGTTGCTCTCATTACCTTCTTTTGAAAGCTGATCGAATATCAACACTCTGTGACTGTTCCAGTTCTGAAAGACAATAATGCAAAACAATAACACAGTAGATTATACTATTATTGCTTGTGTTTCAGTGCGTGTTCTTTGCTGTATGACAGACTCAAACAGCGCAACAAACCTTTCACTTCCAGGTCAAAGGAGCAGCTGTCAAATTTGTCCTTGTAGGTGACCTCACACCTGTAGTTTCCAGCATAGTTGTCTTTGGCCTTGATGATATGCATCTCAAATGTGTGAATCTGCGGGGCGATACATAGGAATCGGATGGACAGCTAGGGGACCAATGTGTGTGTGTGTGTGTGTGTGTTAACATACATAGAGCCATACATGGGAGGGTGTCTACCTTGGTGCGTCGGTCAAAGGTTTCTTTAAGTTGTAAGTGCTTTCCGGTCTTGCTGGCCAGGTCCATCCATTTCCCTTTGAACCACTTGATGGTGGGTTTACGGAGCAGGTCTTTGGCCTCCACCTTGGCAACAAAGGAGATGTCGCCACCTGGTGAACATGTAAAACACAGCATGTCCATGTTGGGAATAGCCTTTGAGGTGGATAGATGTCCTACACATGGTTACCAGAGGTCCCTTCTCTTGGAGAGAATACATACAATAGTGAGAGAGAGGCAGAGAGAGAGAGAGGCAGAGAGAGAGAGAGAGAGAGAGAGAGAGAGGCAGAGAGAGAGAGAGAGAGAGAGAGAGAGAGAGAGAGAGAGAGAGAGAGAGAGAGGAGAGAGAGGCAGAGAGAGAGAGAGAGAGAGAAGCAGAGAGAGAGAGAAGCAGAGAGAGAGAGAGAGAGAGAAGCAGAGAGAGAGAGAGAGAGAGAGAGAAGCAGAGAGAGCGAGAGAGAGAGAGAGAGCGAGAGCGAGAGAGAGAGAGAGAGAGAGAAGCAGAGAGAGAGAGAGAGCGAGAGAGAGAGAGAGAGAGAAAGAAAGAAAGAAAGAGACAGAGAGAGGCTATCTTTCATCTTAACAGGGGTGAGAGTCAAATCTAAAAGACCTTGACCAGTACAAATCTAATACATGTAAGGGTTTTAAAATGTCTCTACGAGTATATCATCTCTGGTTTACAGCAGCTGTGAGAGGAGAGCTCACTCAGCAGGCACTCACCCACAGTGATGGATCCGCCCTGGGGACTTTCTATGAGCAGGCTGGACAGCGGTGGGGTGTCTATGGGCTTGTCAAGGTCCTCTGGAGCCTGTCCCTCTCCCAGAGACCACACTGGTCAATCAGGAGAGACGGACACACACCATCACACAAAAACTCAACACCAACAGACCAACACACACTCCTCGCATACTGTATTCAAGGGATCTGACAGTTATATACTTCCCAAGGTAGATAGACAGCCAGAAATACATTCACACTGTTCCTCAGCTATTCATGGCAGCTGCAACATGGAAAGCATAACATTTTGCAACATGGAAAGCATAAGAACATAGAACAAATACCTGTACTGGAAAAAGCGCTACAGGTTTTTATTGAATACCATTTCGGAGGGGACTCCTTTGCTGTGTGCAAAAGTATATCGATTGATACGTTCTTCAATTTCTAGATGAGCCGGTCTTCTTTGAGATCTCAAAAGACTAAGTGGACTAGGACTCATGTCAGCAGTCGCCATGCTCCACATTTGTTGAAACTACTATAGACAGACCTACGTAGGGAGTCCCTTTAGCCCAAACCCTCGCTACCTACTGCAAATACCCAGCTACACTACCCCAGTTTATTTCATCCCTGACTTAAAGACTAACACTCAACTAGGGCACTTAAATAATTGAATTTACTTGAAAAATATGAAAATGTCCAAAAGTCCCATAGCGTCCTACAAGCATTGGAGAGGAACGAAGGAGTTGAACTATGACATTTTAGGAAACCAGTATTTTTCATGGAGCACAACATAGTCCAAATAAAACGGAGCTTTTAAAGTATGCCAAGCCAGGTTCCATTGGACCAGCAATGCAGGGAAAATGAAAAGAGCTAGCTAAGAGACTAACACTGTTCGTGGGTGGGCTTGATCCATAGAGAATACTGCTATTCTGGAGCTCTGCTATTGAAAACTTCACATCTGATAGGATGGTTATTATGGCTTTTGTTACATAGTATTACCTGAGTCTTTTCTCCCCATGGCTGACACATGGACGCTATCATCTAAACAAAGACAGAGAGAAATTTACAGCATATTATAAGAAATAGTACTGTAAAGTCCACAGAAGCAAGCACACACAAACATACAGGACCAGCAAGCAATACAAGACATCTAACAGTAAGCAAGCTGAGCCCTGAGGAATTCTGACATAAATGATGCAAGCTGCTAATCAAAAGCGTAACTATGTACATTGTTGTATATTGCTAGGTTTCACCAGGGAGGAGAATCAGTATTGAATCTTCTTTGATGCCTTTGTATTTCTTAAAATACAGTTTTATGCTAAATGTATTGTTGGATTACGATCAGAGTTCCAAATGTGTTCACATAAATATGTATAACATTTATGTGCCAAACAAAAAATTGCAGAAAAGGAGACCCTTAAAATCCTTAAATTCGTATAATTCCTTTTTCATAAACATATATAAAATCTTGTCAATTATGGTGTTAATGTAATATATTTCACCGTTAACAATCTCATATCTTCAGGTTGGAAAAATAACTAACTTAAAAAATCACACAAAACACCTTCTAGAAATAAACATGTCTCCGAACATGTTTCCTACATCCAGGCAGTTGTAACATTCCGATCAAAATGACAAGTTTGGTCAGAGCTATAGTTGTAGGATTAACAGAGAGATCTTACTAGGCATCTCAATAGAGAGTTTCTTGAGTGTATTGGCATCCTCTGTGAAAGAAAGCACAGTATTATTGGTATTCATTTGTGTTTTTAACTAGTCAATTTATTTGACTCTGGTGAGGAATATTGCTATTGACCCTGGTGAGGAATATTGCTATTGACCCTTTGTGATGACTGACAAAAAAAGTATGACGAATTGCCCTTATGGCCTTGTAAATCTGAAAAAGTATGACAAATTGTCCTTATGGCCTTGTAATCGGAAAAAGTATGACATGAAACTTCTAATTACTCTTACCAACAAGTTCCAATGAACTGAATATGAATACATATAAGACAATTCAAGATAAGAGAACCGGGATGGTATCAACATAGTTGAGGTCTAGGACAAACCAAAACAATACATGTATAATACAGTGGGGGAAAAAAGTATTTAGTCAGCCACCAATTGTGCAAGTTCTCCCACTTAAAAAGATGAGAGAGGCCTGTAATTTTCATCATAGGTACACGTCAACTATGACAGACAAAATGAGAAAAGAAAATCCAGAAAATCACATTGTAGGATTTTTTATGAATTTATTTGCAAATTATGGTGGAAAATAAGTATTTGGTCAATAACAAAAGTTTCTCAATACTTTGTTATATGCCCTTTGTTGGCAATGACACAGGTCAAACGTTTTCTGTAAGTCTTCACAAGGTTTTCACACACTGTTGCTGGTATTTTGGCCCATTCCTCCATGCAGATCTCCTCTGGAGCAGTGATGTTTTGGGGCTGTCGCTGGGCAACACAGACTTTCAACTCCCTCCAAAGATTTTATATGGGGTTGAGATCTGGAGACTGGCTAGGCCACTCCAGGACCTTGAAATGCTTCTTACGAAGCCAATCCTTCGTTGCCCGGGTGGTGTGTTTGGGATCATTGTCATGCTGAAAGACCCAGCCACGTTTCATCTTCAATGCCCTTGCTGATGGAAGGAGGTTTTCACTCAAAATCTCACAATACATGGCCCCATTCATTCTTTCCTTTACACGGATCAGTCGTCCTGGTCCCTTTGCAGAAAAACAGCCCCAAAGCATGATGTTTCCACCCCCATGCTTCACAGTAGGTATGGTGATCTTTGGATGCAACTCAGCATTCTTTGTCCTCCAAACACGACGAGTTGAGTTTTTACCAAAAAGTTATATTTTGGTTTCATCTGACCATATGACATTCTCCGAATCCTCTTCTGGATCATCCAAATGCACTCTAGCAAACTTCAGACGGGCCTGGACATGTACTGGCTTAAGCAGGGGGACACGTCTGGCACTGCAGGATTTGAGTCCCTGGCGGCATAGTGTGTTACTGATGGTAGGCTTTGTTACTTTGGTCCCAGCTCTCTGCAGGTCATTCACTAGGTCCCCCCGTGTGGTTCTGGGATTTTTGCTCACCGTTCTTGTGATCATTTTGACCCCACGGGGTGAGAACTTGCGTGGAGCCCCAGATCAAGGGAGATTATCAGTGGTCTTGTATGTCTTCCATTTCCTAATATTTGCTCCCACAGTTGATTTCTTCAAACCAAGCTGCTTACCTATTGCAGATTCAGTCTTCCCAGCCTGGTGCAGGTCTACAATTTTGTTTCTGGTGTCCTTTGACAGCTCTTTGGTCTTGGCCATAGTGGAGTTTGGAGTGTGACTGTTTGAGGTTGTGGACAGGTGTCTTTTATACTGATAACAAGTTCAAACAGGTGCCATTAATACAGGTAACGAGTGGAGGACAGAGGAGCCTCTTAAAGAAGAAGTTACAGGTCTGTGAGAGCCAGAAATCTTGCTTGTTTGTAGGTGACCAAATACTTATTTTCCACCATAATTTGCAAATAAATTAATTAAAAATTCTACAATGTGATTTTCTGGATTTATTTTACTCAATTTGTCTGTCATAGTTGACGTGTACCTATGATGAAAATTACAGGCCTCTCTCATCTTTTTAAGTGGGAGAACTTGCACAATTGGTGGCTGACTAAATACTTTTTTCCCCCACTGTATCATCATATATACATAACATATAATATACATACAGTATACATTATGAGCATACGTGGTATGTGTGTATATACAGTGCCTTCAGAAAGTATTCACACCCCTTGACTTATTCCACATTTTGTCATGTTACAGCCTGCATTCAAAATGGATTAAATGGTTTTTTTCCCTCTCACCCATCTACACACAATACCCCTTAATGAAAAAGTGAAAACATTCAATGTCGTCTTGGTAAGCAACTCCAGCGTATGTTTGGCCTTGTGTTTTAGGTTATTGTGAGTTAGGAAGGACGCCTGTATCTTTGTAGTGACTGGGTGTATTGATACACCATCCAAAGTGTAATTAATAACTTCACCATGTTGAAAAGGATATTCAATGTCTGCTTTTTTTTTTTTTTTTTACCCATCTACCAATAGGTGCCCTTCTTTGCAAGGCATTGGAAAACCTCCCTGGTCTTTGTGGTTGAATCTGTGTTTGAAATTCATTGCTCGACTGAGGGACCTTACAGATAATTGTTTGTGTGGGGTACAGAGATGAGGTAGTCATTCAAAAATCATGTTAAACACCATCATTGCACACAGAGTGACTCCATGCAACTTATTATGTGACTTGTTAAGCACATTTTTACTCCTGAACTTATTTGGGCTTGCCATAACAAAGGGTTTGAATACTTATTGACTCAAGACATTTCAGCTTTTCATTTTTAAGTAATTTGTAAAAAAAAAAAATCAAAAAACATAATTCTACTTTGACATCATTGTGTGTAGGCCAGTTTCACAAATTCTCTATTTAATCAATTTTAAATTCAGGCTGTAAGACAACAAAATGTAGAAAAAGTCAAGGTGTGTGAATACTTTCTGAAGGCATTGTGTGTGTGTATATATATATATATATATGTGAGATGTGATCTTCACATCCATACCTTTATTTGAGAATTATAATAAATAAAGGTTTGTGTGCTTGTAGGAATTATGCTTTGGCATTTTTGAATTGGCATGAATGTAAAAAACATATGTATGTGATATGCACAAACATATATTGCAATAGTTTAAGAGCTGATCCTGAATATTCTAACCAGCAAAATGCCATGTGCAAGTATTAAATGCACATCAGGAATATATATTCCAAAGGTCTGAGAAAAACCTGGTGTTTAAAAGACCCATCCACAATCTATCCATAGTGTTCTCTATAGTTAGACTCTTCCCCACAGTAACTGTCTCCAGCAAAAATGAGTTTTGGGGTGTTGATGGAAGCACTGTCATATAGTGGAGTCTCCATGGTAACTGACTTGAAAAGGTGGGAAAGGGGGGATGGTTTGTCATGGTTACCAACCTGGTGGGGGCGGTGGTGATGGGGTGTTGGTTTTAGCGTCATCATCTTTATCTGCAATAAAGGTGTGATTGACACAGACCCACCTATCAAAAAGCTCCAAGTCCATCACCGGCACGGCAGGCCAACAAGACAAGCCACAAGACAAAGCATGCAAGACAAGACAGAACATGGGACTGACACGACACAACACCACCACATATGCATGTCTTTGAAATGGATAGATGAAGTGTACGAGACCACAAACGTGTTGATCATGAGATCGAAGCGTGTCCTGTGAGAGACCACACCAGTGTCTATGGGATGGGAGTGGACGGTGAGAGATGTGAGAGATCACACGTGTACGTAAGATAAAGTAATTATGCGTAACACCACAAACTTGGTTTAGGAAAGCTGGAAGCACAAGTGAGAAGCACTGTGAGAGGAAGAGAGTGATTGAAGTTGACAAGCAGCAGCCAGAAGAACACAAGAATGTCCACAAGGGATACGAAAGATTAAGACCTAACTTGCTTGTCGTCGATCAAAAGAGTAACTGAGCTCAGCTCCACCTCCAGAGACATTAGAGAGTAGTGTTGGGTGGTATCCAGATTTTCATACCGTTTCTGTACCATATCTGGGTATACGGTATTACTAGAAGTGCACACAAGGGGCGCTATTTCTTTAAAATAAGGACGTTATAGAGAAAGTGTTCAAGGGATTGTTGCTACATTATAACCTCACTATGAAACCTAGAAACAATCTGTAAACTGTACTGAGAAGAATAGACACAGAAAACACACACACACACACACAAACATAGACACATACACACACACACCAACACATGTTTGTGCATACGCACATAAACGTAGCCTACCTATATACACACGGTCTTGCATATGCACATACACATGTTCGTGTATTTGCACAGACACACACTCTTCCAGACCTGCTGGTGGTGGGGGTGGTGGTGGGATAACCTGCACCATAACAACTGGTTCTGGAGGTGGGGGTGGTGGTAGGGTAACCTGCACCATAACAACTGGTTCTGGAGGTGGGGGTGGTGGTAGGGTAACCACTGTAACAACTGGTTCTGGAGGTTGGGTAACCTCCGTAACAACTGGCTCTGCTTCCTCCTTCACCGTAGGCAAGGGGGTTGCTGAATTGGGACAAGGCTCTCACAGATTAAATTTACCGTCTATCTCCTCCACTCACACAGCACTAAGTTTTTTTCAGTCATCAATTTCTAATACAAGCAAACTGCTAACTCCAACTGTATGTGCCATAAAGTGCACACTGAACTGTGCACACAGTAGGCATGCTGCATTTACATGTAGCCTACATGTGCCGTTTTACCATGAAAAAGCTATCAGTCACAACTTTGGGGGCACATTCGCCTTAGAAGTCTTAGAACTTAATGTATATAAAAATGCACTAGTCGACACTGCAGAAAGCAAAGTCATTATAAACAGCGCTTCAATCCAAATAAAACCCTGATTCATACAGATTCAATCAATACATTGCCTGATTTGAATGGAACTTTGGCCCATACGATCTATTGGGAGAAGATAAAGGGCCTTAGCAAAGACCAACACTATGAATCTGACTCTAGCACAGACTAGAGTCAAACTGCTTCAATCAATGGTTTGAGAGTGGGACAATTGAACGGAAGCGCTTGTTACTATTTATGAGTAGAGGCTGGAGTTTTTCCTAACCACATGACCTGATCAGGAAAAACTCTGGGCCTTCAGTTATAGCTTTAGTTATAGTAAATAGCATGCGCTTCTACTGTGAATGGCTGAGTGAATTTTACTTACCAGGCGGTGGGGGTGAGCAAGGGGACAGGGCCTCCTCCTTTACTTCAGAGTTCACAGACTCTACTTGCTCTTTAGCCCTGACCGCAACCGCCTCTGGTTCTGGTTCTTTAGACCCATTCTCTACTGGTTCTGTCTCCTTAGCAACCACAGGCTGAGGCTCTACAGGCTTAAGCACCTCTATGGGCTGTGGATCCTTCCCCTCAGTCTCTACCGGTTGTTCTGTACGGCAGATAACAACGCCAGGCTGGAGCAGCAAGCCTCGAGCAAAAGCACTGACAGCCTCTCAAAACACTGCAGTATATATGAGGTGCTGGCTGGGAATGGATGAGCATAGATAGCCAGCAACCAGATTGGGTCTTTCCATTGACAGTCATGTCTGAATGCATGACAGGCGTTCAAAATTGATACAAATTATAAAACGTTTTCCATCTCATTGCCAACTACCAGGTAAAAATTTAGGGATGTTACCAATCTGGTCATTGCACATCTATAGCTAGTCCTGGAAACTTCAAGGAAGTAGAGTTTTACTTATTCAGCAAGCTTGTACAAGACTTCATTACAATGTAACAAAAGCTCTAAAAATCAATTTTCATTATTAATCATAACAGTTCCCAGAAATGTCAACATAACAATGGAATGTATTGACGGCTACCTGCTGAATGTAACAATTAAACTTATACTTCCTCATTCACACTGAATGGACTTCCTGTGGAAAATTCCATATTCCAATACCTCATACAGTCACACACACAATGGTGACATACTTGGTAGAGAAAGCACAAGCCAGTATTGGGACAGAGCATCACAGCAACGCGAGCACGGGAGTGTGTTAGCAGCAGTGCAACTACGTAATTATGTGCATCATATGTGCTGCTTATCAGGAAGTTGACTTATTCGGATCGCACGTAGACTATTTTGACTTATATGCATATTGTTTGTGTGTGAATGTGTGTGTCATCGAGGAACCGTCGAGAAATCCCATTATAAATTAAGAGAAATAAGAACGGTGGACACACAACAACAAACACGCGTGTTGTTAGTATGGTGTGCAAATGAATCACCTGGGAAGAGTGTGGGAGGGGAGAAAGGAGGGGTATGCAAGGTGGAACATAATAAAGGGGGAGGAAGGGGAGAAAGGAGGAGTATGACACCAGTGCATGGGTACCCACCTGGGGGTGGAGGCGAGACCTTGAGGGATATCTCAGGTGTGGGCATGGGCGCCTCACTACTGTCTGGGGCAACACTCTCTGAGTATGTGACAAATATAACAGGGGTGGAAGAGCTGCTTTTTATAGCACAAAGCCTCCACATCTAGCCTCTAACATACTCACTCTCTCACAAATGGGCATACTTACTCACTGTATGCCCGACCTCACTCGCCATTTTCCCTTCAGTTACACACAGATTGGGACACATACAGTGTATTTTACTGTACTCGTTCGTACACAATATCAATACAGTGGGATATTTTCTGAGTGTAGATGATCACCTAAAACAAAATTTCCCTTCAACGATACATAGGGAGAAAAATTCAGAAGACTTTTACAACCATTTGGCTGAACCAGATTCACTGTTTTGGTGCTTAACCGTGAGGGGATTTAGTTGATGGATGAAATATATTACAGGGTTAAAATATGTCATTTACTTACTGTATGACAGGTTTACTCAGACTTAATCTTTGTGCAAATTCTGACTGAATCTTATTTTTGACTTTACAACTACACTATAAAATCTGAGACGATTCTCATTCTGAAGCACAATTACAGTATTTTTGGCACAATTACAATTGAATACTTTCAGAGAAGTACATAAAATCATAGCAGTGCCCGCCCAGGGATACATTTAGCCTAAACCTGTGTGCAGGAGCAGAGCTATGCCCCCCACTGTACGAAGCCACAGGCCCAAGATGCTGCCGCTGCTTCTAAGGTCAAAGCCTGGCGTCGGCAGGCGGCCAATAACACGCCAGCGCCCTGGTCACATGGGGGGGCAGGAGCGTCAGCTGAATCAACAGGCCTGGATCAGCCGGTCCGCCGGGGGAATGTGTAGATTCTGACCAGTCGGTCGTCACCACTGAACACTGAGCCACAGTAGTACAACAGTTCTATTGCCAAGGACATGTAGACCCTCCACATTTACAGTGTTTAAACCAGCGACCGTGTTTACACATTCACACTGAAGTCGGAGGTGGAATAGCCACATTACATGCAGCCTCAGTAGTACGTTAATGTGCTTTCACATTTGCAAAAACATGGTTTCCACCATCTAATAGACCAAGACTGCCAACCTAATATGGGATACATTCTCTCCTGCATGACATAACCAAAGTTTCCCATAATAATTCTCTCATACCAAGTTCTCTGCTCAAAGCCAGTGCTGTGTGAGGTGAAAGAACATTGTTGGGCATCACCCTTCACTGACCTTTTTCACCATTGGGCGTCTCATCTGCAAAACAGAGACAAAAGAGAACAATTCAAAATGGGGGCATTTCTTTACTCTGCACTGTCTGGACTGATCATGGCACATATTTGGACACTACAATCTAAACCTATTAAGGGACTTACAGCCATCAGTGGATCAAAGTCTCTATCCATCCCTTGGTACGCCCTAGCCTATCGGGTTTAAACATTTACCTTGTGTGTTATTAATGGGTTAGTGAAACAGAGTCACGTGAGTTCTCGTCTGGTCCTTACGAGAATGTTAGATTGAAAATCTCCACTCTCGCGCAACACAGTGGTTCTTCCTCTTTCCTCTTCCTATTGAAAGTCAATGCAAGTTTGACAATCTTCCATTCTGATGTCGTGTGTCAATATGCAGACTGGAGGACAGGGAATTCCACCCAATCGTCACATTAGCCTGGTAGACTGAGGATGGATTACACAGTAACAGGCAAACACAGACATGGAGACGCCAGCAGACAGTGACAGATAGAGGCTACAAGAGGAGCACTTACACCAAGACTGATATCAGCCCACAGGGACTTTGGCACCAAAAACAACAGATTTCTATCTTGAGCCTGATAACCACGCTTACACCACTCACATTTGCATATAGTACAAGAAAATATATTATATTATAAAACACAGGCTGGAAAACATGCAATCAAAACAAAAAAAATATTACTACAGTATTATCATTATACAATAGCTTTGTTTGTAAAAAAATTAAATAGTTGACACCAATACATCTACTGTTGGTGTGTTTACTTTCAACATTTCAACATTCAAAAATGCACTCGCACATCTGAGCTATGTTGTTGGCCCAGTGGAGGCTGCTGAGGGAAGAACGGCTCATAATAATGGCCGGATGGAGCAAATGGAATGGCATCAAACACCTGGAAACCATGTGTTTGATGTATTTGATACCATTCCACTGATTCCGCTCCAGCCATTACCACGAGCCTGTTCTCCCCAATTAAGGTGCCACCAACCTCCTGTGCTTGTTGCAGGTGCATGGTAACAATTGGCTAGTATCACTGTTGTTTATGGTGAAAAAGAAACATGCACACTGCTCTGGCTAGTATCACTGTTGTTTAGGATGAAAAAAGAAACCTGCACACTGCTCTCGGCCTTCGTTAGAGCTTTCTGCTCTACTAAACTAAATGTTCTTTGGTATGATAATTGATTACATTTCAATAGCACTTTTCATAATCTCAAAGTGCATCAAATGTAAAAAAAACAAACAAGCAACACATCATGAGTAGCCTAGCTACAGTTGGCTAGGTCAACCAATAGAGTGCATGCATCCTCCAAAGATGGAGAGGGACAGTTCATGGCTTGATCAGAGGAATGTGGTCAGGGAGATGGTTGATGAAGATGCAGTCCGGTGACGATCTTGTTGTGGGCTGCTCTGGGAAACAGCCTGAGTCCTGTAGCCACTGGACTTCTCCTTCACAATGTATAGCACCCACTTGGGTGATGCCTCAGCAGCTCTGGGCGCCAGAAAGCTCACCACACACAGTTCAGAGTAGTAGCCTCAGCACTGCATTCCTCTACTGCATCTCCCATTACTCTCAAGCTTCAGGTGACTCTTCAATTAATACATGCGTAGGCCTACGGTACACTCAAGTTTACTCCAAATACATAGTTCCAAATGCTAGCTATTTAGCTAACATAAACCCAAAACAACAACATGGAAAGGTCACTGGGTGGGGCTACAGACGATCCTTTCTGGTTCATATGAAGACGTAACTGACGGTGCATTCAAGACAGCAGGGAACTCAGGAAAAAAACGTGCTACGACTGGGAAAAATAGTTTTGAAGATCACCGACGTCCCAATTTTTCCCAGTCTGAGCTCGTTTTGTTTCCGTATTCCCAGTTGTCTTGAACGGACCAAAAGTAGTACATTTCGGCCATGGCATACTGCATACTTTTTACTAAACAGTGTGTGCTAAATAGTACATAGTACGATTAGTACACAGTATGCAGTTAAAGTAGTAGGCAAGCCAGATTTTGGACACGGCCACTGACTGAGTGAGTGAGTAAGGGGCCGAGAGGAAAAAGAGATGGGGTGTAGGGGGGATTTTTGGAGAGTGATGACAGTGTACTCCCCTAGCTCTGTTGCTAGCCTGTCCATTTCCACAGAGAGTGGAACTCAGCGATGAGCACTGGGCCTGGCACAGCAGCCTATGAATTCTGCAGGGATTCACAGGCTGCCACCCTGCCCTGTGCCAGGCACGACGGGTCCTTTGTTAATGATCCGGAGAAATACTGTGCATTACTGTGCCATTCCTGTCCAAAGTCCCAGAGTCCTAGGACCATATGAAGTAACTCTCTCCCTGTAAGACAGTCTGCCCTGCCCCAGTGTGACTTCTCTGTCCACTCCCCTCTCTCTTCACATCTATTGCCTTTGCCAATTTCCTCTCTCATTTTGATATACAGTAACTCCCATCCATCTCTCATTCCTAAGTCCCTGTGTGCCTAATTACAGTAATAATGTACATACTGTAATCCAAAGTCCATACACAATTATCATTATTGGAACCATAATGACCTCCCAACCCCTCTATTCTCCAGTCTGCAACACAGCCAAAACCCTGTTGTCCAGCCACTCTTTTGTGATTCCCGCCGGACACTGCAGTTCAGATTTACTAATTGACACACCTCACCAAAAACGTGCCGTTGGCTCATCACATCAGGATCCTATAGGGTCCCACACACATCAATGTGCACTACAGGGAGGCATTCTTTGTCTAATCGCAGAGAAGGGTTTTGTTTCACCTCTGCGAACTTCCCAGTGCAGCTGACCACTCTGCAGGTATGTTCAGCTGTCGCCCATGCTGTTGTGCAGACAGATGGACTCATGGTGACTTCAACGGGAGCCAAACTACCGTTGCTTCTTAATATAGACCCCCAGAACTTTTTAATGTACACCATTTATCAACACCTCTTCTTTGTGACTATTGTGTGTCGGATGGACCGGCAGTCCACTTAAGGGAGTGTGTCCGTTCGTTGCAGAATGACAGACTCCTGGTTGCTAGGAGTTCTGAGAATGAGTGCTGCTAGAAGTGAAAAGGCCACAGAAAGGAACTGCTGACAACCTCAGTGTGGATGTGGGGCTGTGGTTTGGCGATTAGCAGCTGACAGGGTCTCCCTGTGTTGTTTACCTAAAGGCTTGATTTATGGAGTGGAATTCGTAAAGCGACGACCATGCTGTCTGAGGTAACAGAGCAGGGAGAGTGATGGGGGCTGAGCGGTTGTAAATATACAGAGCTGAGGATGTGGGCTTTCTTCCCACTGAAACCCAAGACTTTTGCTGAGAGCAGGCACAGTGGGTGTAGTGGAGGATGCTGGCCTCTTGACTCTGAATGAGATATTCAATGACCGTACGTCTGACCCCTGAGTGCCCTGAGTGAATCATCATCTAAAATGATGGTGTGACAATGGCGGGTGGTGAGTGAGAAAGAGCGCAAGAGAGAGAGAGCGACAGAGCGAGAGAGTATGAAGGATGGGGATTAAAAGTCTGCTCATTCTGAACTATTCCAGGGACCAAGGAATCCAGGTCCCAAGAGCTCCAAGGGCCACTCAGCCAGCCAGCCAGTCAATCAGTCCGTCATCTCTCATCCTGATTTTTAAAGTCTTGCAGTCTAAACCAACACCACCTCCAGCAGCCTCCTCCTCTTCAGCTGTTCAGTCCTTTATAAGAACAATACTTTTTTCACAGTCATTTATCTAGTCTTCTGCAACAGAGCAGCTATTTATGGAAGGTGGTTGCGGTGGACTGGCATGCAACTGCCTCCCTTTCCCCTGTGTGTTTGACTCCGACGGGATCATGAATGTTTATTATGGTGGATGAACTTTCTGGAGGCATCTCACATGTACTAATAAAACACACTTTACAGTAGTGCTGTGTGTTATACATGTACAAGAGGAAGCTAAGCTGTCCAACAGTCTCATGGTGCCTCACCCCGAAGCGACGTCATAGATTTTAAACTTCTCCTAGCTCACCCAGCCTCTGCTACACTACATTGAGATGTTGACATTTATTGAGAGCCCTATCAAAGCAACACGGGCAAGTAATAAACTGGTACTGAAATCAGAATAAGGCCAGTAAAGTGAATGGAATGTTTTTAGAGCTCACAGCTGACTGTTTAAAGATGCCAAAAGGTGGATTGGACCGGTTGCTGCATACCTGGTCTAGTCCTCATATTTATTGCCACAATATTTATTGAATAACTTCCATGAAAGCAATATTGCAAAGCCCTCCCATTCCAGCCTATAAGCCCCATTGTCCTACAGGGGAGAGAATGCACCGGTAGAGTGGCCTGGATGTATGTGTGGAGAGAAGAGAGTGCGTGCCATTCCTGATGTGCGAATTCTGCTGCAGATAAAGCTACGGTCCACCAGAAGATAAACGGTTTATAATAAAACGTGTTATTCACTCCATTGGGGTGGTGTCCAAGTGATGAATATACTGTACTGTTCCTGTACATGGGCATGTCTTACTATTGAGCAAAGTCCTCAAAGATCTGAACTAATGGAGAGGGAGGAAATACTAGCATAGCAGAATTACAGACAAGACGGACACAGAGTGATTAGGTCTATGCAGACAAGCAGCGGTATGCTATTGAGGGCTCTACCATAGAAAGGAGGAGGGAGATGAATATGGAGTTTTGGATGGGTTTGAGGGATCTTGTTTGGCTTCTGCTGCAAAATAACATGTCATCCACCCTGCCATCCATTCATCAGTCATCAGCAAGACCGAGGACGGAATGTATCCATCATCCGGAAAGCATCTTCATCCCAACACGATCCCAAGACAGTCCATCCAGATTGTATCACCATTCAGGGGTCTTCTTCGCTGGTGTCCAGCTCAGCCCAGCGCCAAGCACCAGGGCTCATCAACATTCCTCCACCAGGGCTCATCACGTCTCCATCCAGCCAGTGGGCTCCTAATCACCATGAGACCACTGTCCATCATGCCAACAGCAGCAACAACAGCAGTTTTTTTTTATAAACCACCTGGATCTCTATCTCCACAGATGAGGTAGAAACATCCAAGCAGAAATACAGTACTGTTGTCGCCAAAGTCACTTTCTCAATTACCGTGAGCAAATTCCTGGGAACTCTCAAAGTATAGTTTAGAGAACTTATTTTGTCTAATGCTAAATAACTACTCAATAATGCCGACAAACGAACAAAACAAACACCAAAAGAAACCTTGCAAAATAAATATTTTGCCCTTATTTACACAACAAGAAAAAGGAATTAAGGGTTAATGGAACTTTTCCTCATATTATATGCCAGTAGAGAAAACCAACCAATAATTACAACATGAAAGTAAAAGAATATATGCATTACAATTATTAGTACCAGTTATCAGCTGTTGTTAATACATTAAACAAGCAGGATCCTAGATGCAGTCTGAAATTCGAACAAAGCGTTGCTTCAGGACAGGTTGTACAGTACACTATGCTGAAATCCTTTCTGTACACTCAGTGAGGAGAACAGGGGCACTCCTACCTTTCTTTGTGGGCTCTGGCATCTTGAGCCGGGTCCCAAGAAAAGCGTCAATGAATGAAAAGCTGCAGGTAGGTACGTGCCTTCAGATCAGCGTGACTGTATGGGAGGCCAGGTGGGGCGTGGGAGCCCTCAGTCCAGAGGGAGAGAGATGAAGATGGGCTACCACCAGCAAAATTCTCTTGGACCCTCAGACCAGAGTGATGGGAAGAGATGAGGAGGGCACAGTGTGGGACAGTATGGGAATCTCAATGGGGGAGAGGCGGCACAGTGACACATCTAGAGGAGACGGGCTTCCTGTCTTTATATAGCAGGGCAGCAGGCCCCTCCTCTCTCTAGCTGAGAGTACAGGTCCATCCTGCCCCCAGCATCACTGTCCTCACTGTCCTCTATGCCAGCTCTATAGCCTGCTCTCCCAGGGCTTCTGTATGGTGCTGGGGGGGGGGGGGGGGGGGGTTCTTATTCTAAAGGCTCTAATTCCTCGTCCAAACAGTGGTGGATGATTGGTTTCCTCTGATTTGCTGAAAGGGCTGTGTGGCGTCAAATGTCTTGCTGTACAGGTGTGATGTAATCTGATAGGGGTACATACACTACTATCCTGGAACTCTAAAATACCATATCAAAACCGGTACAGATAACACATTGTTTGTGAAATAGATGCACTTTTAGGAGTAATACATGCACATTCAAAAAACAGAAATGGGACTGAACATTTCAACTGTTTCTTAATTAATTAATGTAATATATAGAAGGCAGACAGAGGCTCTTGGACCGTCCGTTGTTTATACAGTATCAAAATAGACAGCACTTTGGGTGTACAACACTTTGTGGTTTTTTTTAGTGTTCCGTGAAATGGATGCCACCATTGCCCAGGTCATCAACCCTGAATGAGGTGGACACTTTGTGGGTTCGCTGCACATAAAAAGATTGAGAAGACTAGCTTATATAAACTTGCCAAGTGTCAGAGATCTGTGTAATCCTCGGTGGATGCTGTCCAAGTAAGTAGGCCTTCCTGCGGGGCCAATAAATACTGGAGAGCTGCCTGGGCGGTGGTTATATGGCATATACTTAGAAAGCTGTCATTAACCTTGACATTTGACATATCCGACATGGAAAGAGGGTTTGATAGAGAATTTTGAGATTGGTGCGATTGCTAGGAGGCTAATTAACCTTTTAGCACGTCGGGTGAGTGATAAATCAGGCAGTGGTCTCCAGTGAGGCTGTGACGATTCGGTCAACAAGGCTTAAAGCTGTTGGGACTTAAAAGGAGAGGTCATCTTGGTGCTTTTAGAACACAAACAATGAGGGCTTCTTATCGTGGGCAGTCCCAGGCTCCTGCTGAGACTTAACATAACATAACCACTCAACAGTAGGATTCCATTTCACCAATAATATAATATGCCATTTAGCAGACGCTTTTATCCAAAGCGACTTACAGTCATGCGTGCATAATTTTTTTTGTGTATGGGTGGTCCCAGGGATCGAACCCACTACCCTGGCGTTACAAGCGCCATGCTCTACCAGCTGAGCTACAGAGGACCAACACTTTAGTTGTTCCTGAAAACAGTTCCACTGCATCTTGCGCTATCATTCACTGTATCAACAACATACCGAGGTGTGTCCAATATCAGCGCAGTGCTGCCCCTGTCCATTGAACACAGAAGAGTGTTTACTGTATCTGAAACGACATCTCTGCCTGCAGCCTTTCAGGCTATCCTATTGAAATGGGACAGTAGAGCCCTTCATAAAGAAAACCTACAACTAATTTGTTGAATCTCTACATATGATACTGCACACCTACTATGCACATTGTCTCCTAATGACGTGGAAGACTTTAATGATTCACACCAGACAGATTTCATGAAGAAAAAACGTGACTTTACTTAGGCCTAGTGTTAGGTGACTGCCTTCACAGATATTTTTGAAGTATGTGGCCTTTCTTGGTAACAGACACACACAGGCTCTGTACCCCATTTATAACTCAGAGTGGGCTCCAGCGGTAAATGCAAGGCTTAGGGCAGTATCATGTGGGTCTGCTACAAAGAGCACACAAAACCATTTGGAATTTGCCTGGTCTGGGCAGGAGTTGGCATCACAGGGGAGATTTAGCCATGAGGTCACCCTTGAGATCTAATAGGGACAACCAGGGGGCAACAGTGCCCCTCAGAGGAACTACACTGACCCCTGTTGGTAACACAAGGACATAACAGCTCTTACCATTCTACCCATGAACACATGATGAAAATAACACCAACACATACCCATGACATGCTCCCAGGCATGTACACATGCAGACCAATAGTATGTAGACATACTCTAGTCAATGATTACATCAAATTGTTAACCTCACACAAAAGGAGAGATGACAATCACACAGACCAGGCAAAGGATCACACTCAGCCAAGAGACTGCCCAAGAGACTGCTATTACAGTGATGCTCATTACTGCATAATTCTGTTCCCAGAGGAGAATGGCCCATTTTAAATGTTGAGGGTAGCATGGAAAGTAGACTGTAAATAGACTCACTCCTACCTCCTTATGGTGATGGAACTCCCCATGCTCTGATCAAATGTCTCTCTGACTTCAGGGCCCAGTTTTTTAAAGGTTATCTATCTGGATTTCGGCTATCGGATAGGAAAGAAATAGAATGAATAGAACGGGGGTCCCCATTCAAGTCAATGATTCATATATTCTATTCATTCTATTTTTATGCATTTAATCCTATCGGATAGGCGAAATACAGATGGATAACTTTTGAAAAACTGAGCCCAGGGGCATTCCATAGAGCAGAGGCATATGACCCTCTCTGGACTGGTTGGCAAAAATTATCCAAACCCTCCAGCTCTCCAGTCCAGTGCCAAGAAATGTGGAGCTTGAATGACAAAGAAAATGCTTTATTAGGCCTACTGTAGTAAAATAATAGGTTAATTGCCTAAATTCTATCCTAATATTTATGTATAGCCTTGAAATATTTTCCTGCAATATGGGCCCCTTTAACCAACAGTATTTGGCACTGTTTAGGGCCATTGTATGGGTAGCATAGTAGAATGACACCTAGGAACAGCCAACCATTGTAGGCCTAAACGAACTTCAATCAGTCACATCTGTAGCAATTAGGCTAACAGCCAATCTAAATATTTTGATTCAGTCAGTTGGCTCTATAACTTTATAATCTTCCTGTAGGGGCGTATTAATTCCGCCGATTCTGTTGCAAAACGTTTCTTAAACGGAAGCAAACAGAACGAAACGGGGCGGGAAATACCTGAATTTGTCCAATAGAAACTTGTTTCGTTTTGCAACTGGCGGAATGAATACACTGACCCCAGGCCTACTCTTCACAAACAACTTCAAACGGAAAATGCCCTCGAACAAAATATAGGCCTATGAAAGAAAATGCAGTAGCCCGAACTCACCTTGGCACTCTGCAGCGTTGTCTGAACTCCTTTTAATGCATAAGCAATAGGCCTACTACATACTTTTTCAAAGAAACGTTTATCAGGTGGAAACGTGGCGTCTCTCGATCGTGTCAACCGTTCTTATTACCCCTCAGTGGTGTCAACAGCTGGGCAGGTGAGATGATTAATTATGCACGTGCTCCATAGCTGCCTCAGATTTTTTCCCGCCGTGAATGTAGTTCCCATCATGCAAACGTGAAGACTTCACTCGAGAAACATTGTTACATTTAGTTGAAAAACTGAATGGATTATGTCATTTCATGAATTGAAAATGCATCAATGCCAAACTAGTCACCTGACATGGTTAGGTGGTCTGGGTATGCGTTTCAATTACATAATTTTTCATGAGATTTCTTAGACTTTATTAACATTTAACAAGAAAGAAACATAAGTAAACATTATGAAACATAAATATTATAAAATATATATTATAAAGTGGGATGGTTTGAGCCCTGAATGCTGATTGTCTGAAAGCCCACGGGTATGACAAAACATAAATTTTTACTCTTCTAATTACGTTGGTAACCAGTTTATAACCCCAATAAGGCACCTTGCAGTTTGTGGTATATGGCCAATATACCACGGCTAGGGGCTGTATCCAGGCACTCCGGGTTGCGTCGTGCTTAAGAACAGCCCTTAGCCATGGTATATTGGCCATATACCACACCCCCTCTGGCCTTATTGCCTAAATATACACTGAGTATACAAAGCATTAAGAACACCTGCTCTTTCCATGACATAGACTGACCAGGTGAATCCAGGTGAAAGCTAGGATCCCTTATTGATGTTACTTGTTAAATCCATTTTAATCAGTGTAGATGAAGGGGAGGAGACAGGTTATATAATCATTTTTAAGCCTTGAGACAATTGAGACAAGGATTGTGTATGTGTACCATTCAGAGGGTGAATGGGCAAGACAAAAGATTTAAGTGACTTTGAACGGGGTATGGTAGTAGGTGCCAGGCGCAGTGGTTTGTGTTACGAACTGCAACACTGCTGGGTTTTTCATGCTCAACAGTTTCCCATGTGTCTCAAGAATGGTCCACCACCCAAAGTACATCCAGCCAACTTAACACTACTGTGGAACACTTTCAACACCTTAGGTGTTCCTAATGTTTGGTATACTCAGTGTATATGTGCATAATATATGTATAAGTATGTATGTATAATACTTATATGCTCATATATGTGTGACACATGTAGTATTAAAATGTTTATTACATATACACTGAGTATACCAAACATTAGGATCACCTTCCGAATATTGAGTTGCATTTAACAAGTGACATCAATAACGAATCATAGCTTTCACCTGGATTCACCTGGTCAATCTGTCATGGATAGAGCAGGTGTCCTTAATGTTTTGTACACTCAGTGTAGTATCCTATAGCAAAAGCCTAGATTACATGCTAGTCATATACCTCTGTCTGTGTAAAATCTCACACAACAGGACTAGCTACTGATAAAAATCTATAGCCTAAATCAAGTCAGTCTTCAAATGATTGATGATTGAATTGATGATGATTGAATTGATGATTGATATTTACAATGGATTACAGTTTTTCATGTGAAAATGTGTCCTTTACAGTCTTCCCTGATGGCACTTCCGCAAGGCACTCAAGGTGGCTCTGCTGAACTGATAGGTCAGTTTCTTCTTCACCTTGAAGATCTCTCCAGACCGGGCGTAGTTCCTCAGCGCCCTGGACATCTTCTGGTAGGTCATTGGCCTCCTGTTGCCTTTCCTCTGCCCCCAGAGTGCTGCTACCTGTTCCTTGTTCCGGGAAGAGAAGCGGAACACTCCATCTGCTGCCGCTGGCACCCAGGAAACGCAGTGGGCCATGCCAAGGTTCTCCAGCATCTCAAACAAGAAGTGAAACAGACGCACCTTTCTACCTGTAACCACAGTAACAATGATAAGATAGAGCGGAGCGGTTAACAATATCCCCTTATAATTGATAATAAAAATCCCTTTGTGAGATGCCCAGCTGTGATGGTGTTGGCGCAGCTCAGTGGTAGAGTTGTAAACATTTAGCTAATTTGATATGTATGTAAAACGTACAGAGATAAGCGGTGTATGGGACCATTGTCCTTTACAGTTAAAGGCAGGTCTCTTTAGGTATTGGTCCCTCAGGGCAGCATGAGCTCCAGTGGCAGTATCTACTAACCACAAAAAGGGAACTTGCCTCTCTCAGCAGGTCCAGTGTGGTGTGTGGGCGCTGGCCTTGCTGGCATAGTATGTGACAATGTGTGGTCTGTCCCTTTCTCAGGCGGTGTAGTGGTGTTTTGGTCCAGTAGTGTTGTTGGGTAGCCACCGTGTGATTGCATAGCCTGAAAAACACATTTTAAACCAAGTTGGTTTAACTAACTGAGTTGTATGATTGAGACAAGCAAAACATCACCCAATGAACTATAGCCCTATACTGTGTATCTTTCACAGATCAAAGTGCTGTCTATGACAGGCTGACTTACGCATCATGGGGAGGCTTATATCATTGTATGCGTACCGTTTCCTCATGGCACCAGTGATCACAACAAGTTTCACCAAAGTTTCCTTCCATGGTCACTGGGGTAGGCAAAGCACAGACACCTCCCACTGCAATAGTGTAAAACAAGAGGTGGCATTAAAAATATACAATAGTCAATTTATTTGTATGATTCATAACACTAATAGAGAATAACCTTTTTCTTCACCATCTCCTCCAGTGCCCTGTCTGTAGTGTTCCTCCAGAAAGTCCAAAATCACCTCCAGATCTGTCTGGTTATCTTCGAAAGAATTCTGACAAAGATAACCGATTCAAATTGTACAGCAGACTCACACATACAGTTCCGTTTGTTGGGAGCGTTCTGTAAAGCAATGCGCCCGTGTTTTTTGTGTGTGTGATGACAAAATACATCACTGTGCAGTCTATCCTTAAGCTTATAACGGTCTCATATTTACCATCATTGTCGGATGCACGTAGATTGCTGCAGTCACAGGTCCTGATCCCAGGTTTTTCACAGAGTTGTGTGTTAGATGAAATGCATGGAGGCACTGTGTGACACCCAGCCTTTTATTATGCCTCTGCAACATGACAGCCAGTTGGGGCTGCCTTGCTTATCGCCTGGCTTGCACTACCCACCACAACTAGGCTACCGTAGTAAACCTTCACCACAGGAACAATGACCACCACCCCACAAAGCCCACCACCAGAGCAGCACTGTCTCCCAGGACTGACCACATCCTCTCCGCTGTGCAAGATAAGAGCAGCCATGGGCTCTCTTGACAGGAAAACACCACTTATCACCATGGTTGGCTTTTTGGGAAAGCGATACACCTTGTGTTCATGTCTTAAAGAGTATGGATTGATGGGGAATTGTGAGTGAGGGGTAGACAGTGTTGTTATTGCCGTTGCACAAGCAGACATATTTGGCTCATTCAACAAAGTTCATGGTTTTCTCATTTTTTTGCCAGTTTTTTTCCTAGGACACAACAAGGATGGGACATTTGTTGGACCTCATGACACTTTCACCATTGTTAGGTAAGCAAGAATGGCACAGTTATGAAGTCAGTTAGGAAGTCAGTGTTGAAGTCAGTTATGAAGTCAGTTATGAAGTCAGTGTTGATGCAGTGTTGAATAATGAATTGCCTAAAATAAAACAGTATACACAGTACGAACACAAATTATAAAACAAATATTTTTTTTAATACATCAATGTGCGCGAGATACAAAGGATTTCAATTCATTATTTACAAAATGACATGCAGTAATAAATGTTCATATTTGAAACCAACCTTGTAGTTTTTTCCCTTTATATGTACAGTACTCACACCAAATGCTTATAACTGGTTGACAGTTCTCATAGATTAAAAAAGTTAATATATTTTCATTATTTACATATTCAATGATCACAATACCTGATCATTGGTCATTACATTTTATTTTAAACTACATAAGGTGCTGACTAATGAAGGGAAAACATTTTTACATTTTCTTTACCATGACTGTTACGTTTCCTGACACACATAACACAATGTCTGCAAAGTTGTAGGCCCCCACAAAAGTATGTAGGAGTAGCAGTATGAATTGACAGCTAGCTAAAGCAGCTATTAACCTCTGTTATTTTCCACAGTGACATTACCGGAGTTCACATCTTGGTGACTGTGGATGAAGTGAAGCTTGTGGCAAGATCACAGTCTCCCTGGAGGGAGTAATGTCCATACCAGCTGTGCCAGTCAGGTGCAGAAGCACAGCCATAGTAGACCTGTTCAGCTGGGGCATGCTGCTGGTGGAGGAGCACCTCCCGCCCAGGGTGACCAGCCCCGGGGTGCCCGGCTGGGGGAATGACGTGACTGATGCCCCCAAGCCTCTGGATGATCAACGGGTTGAACTGGTAGGTGAGTTTGCGGCGCACCTTTACGATCTCGCCCGTTCGGCTGTAGTTGCGCAGCGCCCTTGCCATCTTCTGATAGGTCATTGTCTTGCGGTTGCCCTTGCGCTTGCCCCAGCACTCGGCCAACTTCTCTTTGTTCTTGGAGATGAAGTGGAAGGTGCTGCTGCCACGGTCTGTCCACTGGATGGAGTCAGCCATGTTGGGATCGCCCAGAGACTCATGCAGGTACTCATAAAGACGCATCTTCTTGCGACCTGATGATATTAAAAGGTTGACTTTAGAAATAATACAATTCTAAACAGACAGAAATTCAGTTGTAATGATGTCAATTTGATACTTGGCAATCAAAAATCTGAAGTAATAGAATACTAACGTATTAGAAACATGTTCAATTCTAGCATTTGTAGTTGTACTCTCTCACACCTCTTACAGACATTGTCATCGCTCATCACTGATGGCCAAACTCTGCTCACCTTTGCCGTTCCTCGGTGGCGGTGCGATGGAGTAGAACTGGGGGTACTCCACGGTTCCAGATGGACCCAGTGAGTCGTCAGGAACAACATGAGGCCATGACTGGCAAGACGAGGAGAGAGAGACTGGCCAGGTGAGTCACATCCACATGACACATACATGTACTGTAACCACACATCACAGTAGTGCAAACTTGGAGAAGTCAGTCAATAGTACTATACTGGTAAAATAGAACCACTTGTTCTGTACACTCACCGTTTGCTCATTCCAGTCATATGGGCCTGGCACATCAGACGGGTGTGTGATGGGGTAGGAGCACATTATGCTCGGTCGCATTGGAGGCTCAAAGTACTTGTACTCTAAGTGGAGGGAGAAAAAGATATTCATTCAATACAGTCTTCACTGCCAGAACCAAGGAGACTAAAACGTATAGAATAATTTTCCTGACATGCTCAATACAAAAAAAGTATTAACAATAATGTCTGTGCCTAATATAATGATGGTGATTGTTAGCATTCAGATTTAAATCTAGTTTTCTGGCATGAGTGTTGGAGTGTAAGTATACCTGTATCACAATACGGATTGTCAGAGTGCCATTGAATCACATCAATTGCATCCTGGAAGTGCTGGTTGATGTCATTATCCAGGGAGCTCTAGGAAAACATCAATAACATGCAATCAACTACAATGTCATAAAATCAGAGAAAAGTTAAGCTACAGAATGAATAGGAATAAATGGCTTATTCTAAAACAACATGAAATGTATTTCAAATAAAACAAAATTGATCTTCAATTCATCACGACTCACCATTTTGTATGTTTGAGCGTAAACGTCAGACAAGGCGAGTAGTGTCTGATCACTGTCTGTGTGAGATGGATATACTTGTGCAGGTAAATATATAGTGGTGTAAGCCCCCAATATTCACCTTTTGGTGTCAGATAAAGAGATTGGTTGATTTAAATGTGTCAACGTCAACTCGTGGTTGACAATACTTCTCTTTTTGGAAGAGCAGATCAGATACACCTCCCACAATCACTAGATCAGATCACATGAACAACAATAACCTCTCTTATGACTTCATTTATCCTGGAATATCTTTCAATAGCATTCTAATGTGCATTTCTGGCTTGATATTTATCAACATACATATTATCTTATCATAAATGCTTTTCAATAAATATAGACTTTGCTGTAAATTGAAATCTGAGCTTTGAACTGCTGGGGGAAATTTCCATGTAGGATTTTCTTTCTATATAATTTGCATTATATCTTCAGTGTTTTAAGTCTATTGTCTGATATGGCTAACACTTACAGAGCCTATAGAAAGTCTACACCCCCTTTAACTTTTTTTCACTTTTTGTTGCGTTACAAAGTGGGATTGAAATAGATTTAATTGCAAAATACTCCATAATGTCAAAGTGAAAAGAAAAATGTACAATTCTTTTCAAATTAATACAAATTTAATAACTAAAATATAGTCGTTGCCTAAGTTTTCACCCCCTTTGTTTCGGCAAACCTAAATGAATTCAGACATTTGGTTTAACAAATCACAGAATAAGTTACATGGGCTCACTATATGTGAAATAATAGGTGTTGATATGATTTTTGAATGACTACCCGTTCCTCTGTCCCCCATACATACTACATCTGTCCCTTAGTCAATAATTGAATTTCAAGCACAGATTCAACTACAAAGACCAGGGAGCCTTTCGAAAGCCTCATAAAGAAGGGCAGTGATTAGTAGATGGGTAACAATAACAAATCAGACATTGAATATATCTTTAAGCATGGTCAAGTTAATAATTAAGCTGTGGATGATGTATTACACCACCCAGACACTTCAAAGATGCAGTCGTCCTTCTGAACTGAGCTGCAGGACAGGAAGGAAACTGCTTAGGGATGTCACCATGAGGCCATTGATGATTTTAAAACAGCTACAGAGTTCAATGGCTGTGAGAAACAACATTGTAGTGACTCCACAATACTTACCTAAACGACAAAGTGAAAATAATAATAAAAATATACAGAATATGCATCCTGTATGCAACAAGGCACTAAAGTAATACTGCAAAAAAAACACAGCAAAGGAATACACTTTTGGCCTAAATGCAAAGCCTTATGTTTGGGGAAATTTTTTAAAGAATAATGGCAGAATATTGCACAGTAAAGGTGTGCAAAGCTCTTATGAGACTTACCCAGAAAGACTCAAAGCTGTAATCGCTGCCAGAGGTGTTTCTAACATGTATTGACTCAGGGGGGTGAATACTTATCTAATAAAGGTATATTGGTGTTTTATTTTTCATTCACCTGTAAAGAATATTCACATTTTTCTTCCACTTTGACATTACAGAGTATTTTGTGTAGATTGTTGACAAAAAATTACAACTAAATCAATTTTAATCCCACTTTGTAACATAATAAAATGTGAAGAAAATCCAAGGGGTGTGTATATTTTCCATAGGCACTGTATCTGTAACCATACTGCCGTCATTGACATCAAATGATTAAAAAAACTAATTTGTTTTCCATTCTAAAGCCTGAGTATAAACTCCATATAGCCTTTAGCCCATTTAGCCTTTTTCCATAGTAAGTTATTATGGACACACTGGGGATGGCTCCTGACCTATCAAAAGTAATGAAAAGTGTTGCATCGTGTCTGGTAAATAGTTTCTCTGTATTTCAGTAGATTAGCAATGTGTTGGTCTTAGAATTGATACAATGTTACTGATTTATCCTGACTTGTTTATTTTATTTATTTTTATTTCACCTTTATTTAACCAGGTAAGCCAGTTGAGAACAAGTTCTCATTTACAACTGCGACCTGGCCAAGATAAAGCAAAGCAGTGCGATAAAAAACAACAACACAGAGTTACATATGGGGTAAAACAAAACATAAAGTCAAAAATACAACAGAAAATATATATACAGTGTGTGCAAATGTAGCAAGTTATGGAGGTAAGGCAATAAATAGGCCATAGTGCAAAATAATTACAATTTAGTATTAACACTGGAATGATAGATGTGCAAGAGATGATGTGCAAATAGAGATACTGGGGTGCAAATTAGCAAAATAAATAACAATATGGGGATGAGGTAGTTGGGTGGGCTAATTTCAGATGGGCTGTGTACAGGTGCAGTGATCGGTAAGGTGCTCTGACAACTGATGCTTAAAGTTAGTGAGGGAGATAAGAGTCTCCAGCTTCAGAGATTTTTGCAGTTCGTTCCAGTCATTGGCAGCAGAGAACTGGAAGGAATGGCGGCCAAAGGAGGTGTTGGCTTTGGGGATGACCAGTGAGATATACCTGCTGGAGCGCATACTATGGGTGGGTGTTGCTATGGTGACCAATGAGCTAAGATAAGGCGGGGATTTGCCTAGCAGTGATTTATAGATGACCTGGAGCCAGTGGGTTTGGCGACGAATATGTAGTGAGGACCAGCCAACAAGAGCGTACAGGTCACAGTGGTGGGTAGTACAGTGGGGGAAAAAAGTATTTAGTCAGCCACCAATTGTGCAAGTTCTCCCACTTAAAAAGATGACAGAGGCCTGTAATTTTCATCATAGGTACACGTCAACTATGACATGACAGACAAATTGAGAAAAAAAAATCCTGAAAATCACATTGTAGGATTTTTTATGAATTTATTTGCAAATTATGGTGGAAAATAAGTATTTGGTCACCTACAAACAAGCAAGACTTCTGGCTCTCACAGACCTGTAACTTCTTCTTTAAGAGGCTCCTCTGTCCTCCACTCGTTACCTGTATTAATGGCACCTGTTTGAACTTGTTATCAGTATAAAAGACACCTGTCCACAACCTCAAACAGTCACACTCCAAACTCCACTATGGCCAAGACCAAAGAGCTGTCAAAGGACACCAGAAACAAAATTGTAGACCTGCACCAGGCTGGGAAGACTGAATCTGCAATAGGTAAGCAGCTTGGTTTGAAGAAATCAACTGTGGGAGCAATTATTAGGAAATGGAAGACATACAAGACCACTGATAATCTCCCTCGATCTGGGGCTCCACGCAAGTTCTCACCCCGTGGGGTCAAAATGATCACAAGAACGGTGAGCAAAAATCCCAGAACCACACGGGGGGACCTAGTGAATGACCTGCAGAGAGCTGGGACCAAAGTAACAAAGCCTACCATCAGTAACACACTACGCCGCCAGGGACTCAAATCCTGCAGTGCCAGACGTGTCCCCCTGCTTAAGCCAGTACATGTCCAGGCCTGTCTGAAGTTTGCTAGAGTGCATTTGGATGATCCAGAAGAGGATTGGGAGAATGTCATATGGTCAGATGAAACCAAAATATAACTTTTTGGTAAAAACTAAACTTGTCGTGTTTGGAGGACAAAGAATGCTGAGTTGCATCCAAAGAACACCATACCTACTGTGAAGCATGGGGGTGGAAACATCATGCTTTGGGGCTGTTTTTCTGCAAAGGGACCAGGATGACTGATCCGTGTAAAGGAAAGAATGAATGGGGCCATGTATCGTGATATTTTGAGTGAAAACCTCCTTCCATCAGCAAGGGCATTGAAGATGAAACGTGGCTGGGTCTTTCAGCATGACAATGATCCCAAACACACCACCCGGGCAACAAAGGATTGGCTTCGTAAGAAGCATTTCAAGGTCCTGGAGTGGCCTAGCCAGTCTCCAGATCTCAACCCCATAGAAAATCTTTGGAGGGAGTTGAAAGTCCGTGTTGCCCAGCGACAGCCCCAAAACATCACTGCTCTAGAGGAGATCTGCATGGAGGAATGGGCCAAAATACCAGCAACAGTGTGTGAAAACCTTGTGAAGACTTACAGAAAACGTTTGACCTGTGTCATTGCCAACAAAGGGTATATAACAAAGTATTGAGAAACTTTTGTTTTCTCATTTTGTCTGTCATAGTTGACGTGTACCTATGATGAAAATTACAGGCCTCTCTCATCTTTTTAAGTGGGAGAACTTGCACAATTGGTGGCTGACTAAATACTTTTTTCCCCACTGTATATGGGGCTTTGGTGACAAAACGGATGGCACTGTGATAGACTACACCCAATTCGCTGAGTAGAGTGTTGGAGAATATTTTGTAAATGACATCGCCGAAGTCAAGGATCGGTAGGATAGTCAGTTTAACGAGGGCATGTTTGGCAGCATGAGTGAAGGAGGCTTTCTTGCTAAATAGGAAGCCAATTCTAGATTTAACTTTGGATTGGAGATGCTTACTGTGAGTCTGGAAGGATAGTTTACAGTCTAACCAGACACCTAGGTATTTGTAGTTGTCCACATGCTCTAGGTCAGACCCGCCGAGAGTAGTGATTCTAGTCGGGTGGGCGGGTGCCAGCAGCGTTCGATTGAAGAGCATGCATTTAGTTTTACTAGTGTTTAAGAGCAGTTGGAGGCTACGGAAGGAGTGTTGTATGGCATTGAAGCTCGTTTGGAGGTTTGTTAACACAGTGTCCAATAAGGGCCAGATGTATACAAAATGGTGTCGTCTGCGTAGAAGTGGATCTGAGAGTCACCAGCAGCAAGAGCGACATCATTGATATACACAGAGAAAAGAGTCGAATTGAACCCTGTGGCACCCCCATAGAGACTGCCATAGGTCCAGACAACAGGCCCTCCGATTTGACACATTGAACTCTATCTGAGAAGTAGTTGGTGAACCAGGCGAGGCAGTCATTTGAGAAACCAAGGCTATTTAGTCTGCCAATAAGAATGCGGTGGTTGACAGAGTCGAAAGCCTTGGCCAGGTCGATGAAGACGGCTGCACAGTACTGTCTATTATCAATCGCGGTTATAATATCGTTTAGGACCTTGAGCGTGGCTGAGGTGCACCCATGACCAGCTCGGAAACCGGATTGCATAGCAGAGAAGGTACGGTGGGATTCGAAATGGTCAGTGATCTGTTTGTTAACTTGACTTTCAAAAACTTTCGAAAGGCAGGGCAGGATGGATATAGGTCTGTAACAGTTTGGATCTAGAGTGTCACCCCCTTTGAAGAGGGGGATGACCGCGGCAGCTTTCCAATCTCTGGGGATCTCAGACGTTACGAAAGAGAGGTTGAACAGGCTAGTAATAGGGGTTGCGACAATTTCGGCTGCTAATTTTAGAAAGAAAGGGTCCAGATTGTCTAGCCCAGATGATTTGTAGGGGTCCAGATTTTGCAGCTCTTTCAGAACATCAGCTGTCTGAATTTGTGTGAAGGAGAAGCGGGGGGGGGGGGGCATGGGCAAGTTACAGCGGAGGGTGCAGAGCTGGTGGCCGGGGTAGTGGTAGCCAGGTGGAAAGCATGGCCAGCCGTAGCAAAATGCTTGTTGAAATTCTCGATTATTGTAGATTTATCGGTGGTGATAGTCTTTCCTAGCCTCAGTGCAGTGGGCAGCTGGGAGAAGGTGCTCTTATTCTCCATGGACTTTACAGTGTCCCAAATTTTTTTGGAGTTAGTGTTACAGGATGCAAATTTCTGTTTGAAAAAGCTAGCCTTTGCTTTCCTAACTGCTTGTGTATATTGGTTCCTAACTTCCCTGAAAAGTTGCATATCGCGGGGGCTATTCGATGCTAATACAGTACGCCCCCAGGATGTTTTTGTGCTGGTCAAGGGCAGTCAAGTTTTTGAATGGGGCATGCTTATTTAAGATTGAGAGGAAAGCACTTTTAAAGAACAACCAGGCATCCTCTACTGACAGAATGAGATCGATATCCATCCAGGATACCTGGGCCAGGTCAATTAGGAAGGCCTGCTCACTAAAGAGTTTTAGAGAGCGTTTGACAGTGATGAGGGGTGGTCGTTTGACCACAGACCCGTTACGGACGCAGGCAATAAGGCAATGATCGCTGAGATCCTGGTTGAAGATAGCGGAGGTGTATTTAGAGGGTAAGTTAGTCAGGATGATATCTATGAGGGTGCCCATGTTTACGGATTTAGGGTTGTACCTGGTAGGTTCCTTGATAATTTGTGTGAGATTGAGGGCATTTAGTTTGGATTGTAGGATGGACGGGGTGTTAAGCATATCCCAGTTTAGGTCACCAAGCAGTACGAACTCTGAGGATAGATGGGGGGCATCAATTCACATATGGTGTCCAGGGCACAGCTGAGGGCTGAGGGGGGTCTGTAGCAATGTAATGGATAATACTGTATGCCTAAGACAAACACAGTAAGGTGTACATGGTGAGTGTTGATTTCAGTAGGAGATTGAAAAGTAGATGATTAAAAACCATACTTCCCTAATTCTTATGATGGAATCGTCTGCACCTATGTTAAAACCTTGTGTAACATGATTGCACCCTCTGAACCACTAGGGATTGCTAATTTACTCACCACAGTCACTATATTTTTAACAGCAATTGTTGATTTAATTTTCACCCTCAAAACTTCAAAGCATTAAACAAACTAGGTGATGATTTACAAAAAAATACAATACATAAGTACTGTAACTATAACTTGCTGTGAGTTGATTACATATATTGAACCTTTTTGAGATGATTAATGTAATTAATACATATTTCAGTAACTCAATGTGGGCCATACCATATGGTCAATGTTACAACCGTATGTTGTACAGCTATCACTAATTTTAATACATAGATATATGTGTTGCTTGACTGGAACTGTGGAACTGGTCTGTGCATTATGGCTCAGACTTCTGACCTGAGTCATAAAAGCTATCGTTGATGATTAATAGTTCAAGTTTAAGTATTTGTCTTGTCCGCAAATCCCAACTCCTCCCTCTCCAAATAAACAAGGGATTTTTGAGAAGTTCATTTATTACATGCTGCCAACATACGTTTTAAATATCAACTGACTGACTCCTGAAGTTCCCCTTTCAGGTTCGCTGAGTGTGAATACAGCGGTGATCTTGCCTGGATGGGTAGATTAAAAGATTATGGACACAATGCAATAAAGATGCACAGATTATATCTATCCCTATCCAATGGTATATACTGTAAAACCGCTGTCTACACTCACTGAATTAGACCATGAATTTATATAACTAGCCAGTTTTTGTATTGAAAATACGTTTTTAACTTACTGCATACTGTGTGTGTGGTGGGTGCATGTGTGCGTATAGATGTGGATGTGTGGGTGTGTGTCAGCGTGTGTGTGCTTGTGTGATGTTTCCTCTCTGTGACTAGGATTGCTCGAAGGCTAGAAACCACAGTACCTAAACGTTCTCCCCCTCTAGCTTTCCTTCCATTGTAAACATTAACATGGTCAAACTTCTGTCAAATGTAAACTATAAATCAACAACAACAACCATGCAACCAATAATACAGACTCCCTTGACTCCCACGTTTTCCTAAATGTATTTGTAGATTCAAATCAAATCCAATTGTATTTGTCACATGCGCCGAATACAACAGGTATAGACCTTACCGTGAAATGCTTAGTGTTCAAGCCCTTAACCAACAATGCAGTTCAATAAATACAATTGTGATCAAGTACATGTTTTGATTACAACATCACAGCTATAGTTCTAACAATTAACCCACAGCAGGAAGAATGATGTTGAAATAGTTGCCTGAGAGTGGTCTGTGCATGCGTGGGTGCATACGAGTGTGTCGGTGCCAAGGTGTTTACATTTAATCATAAAACAGCCATGAGTGCACTTTATCTCTTCAAACAAAGAAGCATTCTCCTTCCCCTTCTCTGCAGGCCCTATTCAAAAGGTCTATTTATATCAACACCAATGATGGAAGGGCAGTGTAACCGCAACACAGTCGACACCTATTCAACTTCTTTATTTACTGGCACTCAATGAAAATCAAGAAGTACCAAAGCCACTGACACAGATTAGATCAGTGGAATAAAGTTTGTGAGGCCACATGGTCAGGGCATATACACTACATGACCAAAAGTATGTGGACACCTGCTTGTTGAATATCTCATTCCAAAATCATGGGCATTAATATGGAGTTGGTCCCCCCTTTGCTGCTATAACAGCCTCCACTCTTCTGGGAAGGTTTTCCACTAGATGTTGAAAACTTGCTGCGGGGATTTGCTTCCATTCAGCCACAAGAGCATTAGTGAGGGCGGGCACTGATGTTGGACGATTAGGCCTGGATCGCAGTCGGCGTTCCAATTCATCCCAAAGGTGTTCGATGGAGTTGAGGTCAGGGCCCTGTGCAGGCCAGTCAAGTTCTTCCACACCAATCTCGACATGTGCACGGGGGCATTGTCATGCTGAAACAGGAAAGGGCCTTCCCTTCACTGAAACTAAGGGGCCTAGCCAAACCATGAAAAACAGCCCCAGACCATTATTCCTCCACCAAACTTTACAGTTGGCACTATGCATTGGGGCAGGTAGCGTTCTCCTGGCATCCGCCAAACCCAGATTCGTCCGTCGGACTGCCAGATGGTGAAGCTTGATTCAACTCCAGAGAACGCGTTTCCACAGCTCCAGAGTCCAATGGCGGCGAGCTTTACACCCCTCCAGCCGACGCTTGGCATCGGCATGATGATCTTAGGCTTGTGTGCAGCAGCTCGACCATGGAAACCCATTTTATGAAGCTCCCGACAAACAGTTTTTGTGCTGACGTTGCTTCCAGAGGCAGTTTGGAACTCAGTAGTGAGTGTTGCAACTGAGGACAGACTATTTTTACACGCTGTGCGCTACAGGACTCGGTGGTCACGTTCTGTGAGCTTGTGTATATCAAAGTAACTGTGCATGCCACTGGTTTCAATTAACGGAATGAAGTGAACAAATGTTAAATTGAGACAGTCAATGTTAACAGTTTAGATCAACTTTGGCTTGTGGTTCAATAAGCATAGAGACAATTTAATCACAGGTACTCTATAGAAAAAATAATTATGTACATCTATGAGATTGTTTTAGATATAATTTCAAATGAAATTAATAACTTAATTTATACTTTTTCCATTTGAAGTTTTAGCTAGTGGATCCATGGACATGGAAATGTGAATATGAGTCACTTATAATTATATCCACAATAGGAAAAACTGTTCCACACGGCCACTAGGAAGTGGTAAAGACTGACATCATACCTTGTGGAAAATTATAATAATACATCTAATTTAGTCAACCCTTCAATTCAAAGAAAAAGCGGTATACATATGTACTTCATAGAAAGTGTTAACATTTATAATTTTTTATAACAGAGCGAGAATTAAGGTTGGGAATGTTTGCTGAGTAACCATTGTGTGTTTCACAAGGAATAAAAATGGCAAAGGGGCATTTGCTTATCAAATCTATTTCCCCCACACTGGCCAATGGAGGAAAATATTGGAGCACAGAGCACAATCTAAGTGCATTCAATTCTCTAGGGCTTGCAGTAGACCTATATTGATTTGCCATTTTGAACAGGAATTCCTTCTCTAAGGTATGTAGACAAATGGCAGCTGTTGTTCTGTATTACAGCAAACTGAGCAACAGGGGGCAGTGCAGGGTGGTTACTGTAACCCCAGAAATCCACACCTGCTACATAAGCTTTGGCCCTTTGCTGATTTGCAGCTGAGTCACTATACAGATTAATATCCACTAATACATTTGATCAAAAACAAACGTCACTTTGTGAGTTTGCCCACAGTGACACAGAACAAGCCATTATACAATACCCCTTGAAGTGGCTCAACTATAGTCATAATTAATGTGTGTGTGTGTGTGTGTGTGTGTGTGTGTGTGTGTGTGTGTGTGTGTGTGTGTGTGTGTGTGTGTGTGTGTTGTTTTATAGTGCATTGACAGGGACAAAAAATAAACAACAAACAAAGATCTGATTTTTAAAATACTTTAAAAGTGTAATTTCCTGTGAATATACAGAGAAACAAAAATTCTTGCTCTTCCAAATCTCCTGAGCTCTTACGTGAACTGAGGTAGCACAGGAAATAGATAGAAAATGCAACCAACCTTCATAATACTACATAGATGCAAAGAAACACATTGTGTAAAATCCAGTATGTACTTGGTGGAATAGTTTAGAGTAGATTTGAAAAGACCTGGGTT
Source organism: Coregonus lavaretus (assembly GCF_964263955.1). NCBI lineage: Eukaryota > Metazoa > Chordata > Actinopteri > Salmoniformes > Salmonidae > Coregonus > Coregonus lavaretus. The sequence continues at coordinate 42,610,363 of NC_139992.1, read as the reverse complement.
ATGTGGCTGCTGGGACAGGATAGGGGTTTGCTACTTTCTGCAGTAGGCCACAGCCCCATAAGCCAACACTCCCACAATAGCCACCATAGCAGCGCCCCCACACAGCAGCACAGGTAGCTCAGTGGCAGGGAGCGATGTAACAGGCTCAGCCTCTGTCTTCTCTGGCGGAACCTCCTGCGTCACTGGTGGGATTTCCTGTGTCTCCTGGGCAGCGGGGAGCGAGACCGACGACTCTGGCTGGCTGTTAGTTTGGCTCTCGTCTGGTGGCTGTGGTGCTCCTGGTCCTAGGACCGGGGGAGGGTGGAGCTGCTCCTGCATAGAGTATTGGAGCTCTGAATGTAACTCAGCTAGTGTAGGTATTGAGGGGACAGGAGTAGAGGAGGCAGAGGGAGGCTCTAGTTTCCAAACTGGCATGGGCATAGAGGCGGTGGTGGCGTGGGATACTTCAGCAGGCTCCTCCTGGACAAATAGCTCCTCAGCCACAGACATAATTAAATCCATAGTCTCTTGGTGGTCAGCTGACACCTCAGATGAAGGTATTAATTCCTGGGTGCCCAGCTCCTCAGCCAGCTCTCCTTCTCTCCCCAGCACACTCATCGCACTAGCTTGTAGCTCCTCCTCTTCCCCCAGGCTCCCGTCCTCCTCCTCTTCCACCAGCATCTCCTCCTCTTCCTCCCGCTCTAGGTGGACCATGTCAGAGATAGAGGAGTGGTTCTCGCTGCGCTCCTCAGCTAGGTGGACCACTCCGTCACAGCTGTCAACGCTCTTCGTGTCCTCGGGGTCCATCATGTCTCCCACTGTGGACCAGGACTCTGCCAGACTGCTCTCTGTCTGCCAGGGGCCAGACCCAACACTGTCTCCCTGGCTCAGCTGCAGCGTGGCGGGGCCCAGCCAATCAGGCATCTGCTCTCCAGACAGGGAACTGACCTCACCACTGTCCTCCCCTCTGGACACTGCTGGGACCTTGCCCTCCAGACTGAAGACTGGCCACTGGAGAGAAACAACAGACAACCAACTATTAACATGAAAACATATAGGATAATATGGTTCAACAAATAAAGTAAATTCCTAAAATCAACAATAAATAAATCAACTATATTGAGTTGAATATAAATCCCTTATAACTACTTCATAGTTGTTAGATTGATTGTGTGTTTTTATGACACAGAATCTCATAGCTAGCCTGGGTGCCAGTCTGTTTCTGCTCTCTTGCCAACTACTTATGGAATTGTTTGGCTTGAAAATGGCAGCAATGGAGTTGGCAAGAGCACAAACCGATCTGGGACTAGGATATCTCATAGCTGTTGTCCCTGGAAAATTTTAACCAATATATTAGAAGATGTCCTTCAGTGACGTGAACTGATCAAGTTCTGTGTGGAAAAAGTAACACCCTCTGCTCCGTGTTGCAGCATTTTTTTCTATGTATAGCCTGGCTCTCACATATCTGACTATGTATAGGCTCTATATATGTATCTCCATGTCAGCCAGGAGCGGAAGCCATTTCAGAGGTTTCACATGATGTGATGCGTAGTCGAGAGGGGGGATATAGAGGAGAAGTGATGTTAGAAACCCAGGACGTGTGGAAGTTGTCAAGTTGAAAACGTCTCACACACACTTACTAAAACAGAGGACACAACGCATTGCACTTGAACAAAACGTTAGAGGTAGAGAAATAGTCACCCAAACACACACGTCTGCCAGAAATCCCACAGTAAAAGCTTCCTGCAGCCCCTCACCCCTTGCACCATGTCTCAGGCCTGCATGCAGAAAATACTTATCAACCCCACCCCCCATTTCAGAGTGGACAATTTGTACAACCCTTCCCCTACAGAGCACTGTGTGTCAGCACTCTTTATCCTCTCATTGTCCCCTTGTCTTTCAGTCCATCCTTTCCATTCAAATTCCACTCTATTTATTTGTTCATTCCTTGTATGTTGAGATGAAATACATCTGTCCATCATTGAGTGACCCTGATTAATCATTATGCATGCACGTGGCCTTTTATCACATGTAGTCCTATGCCAGGCACAGAGTCAAAACTCTGAGATCAAGTCAGAGCCGTTTATTTCATAATGAAAAAGCATAGAACCACAGTGACAGAGGACATTTATATCTGTCACCTTTATCCATGTGTACAATAAATATTTCCTGGTTTGATCAACATTGAAGGATCAAACAGCTCATCCACTTGCACCATTCTACTTGTGTTCCTCTGCACAGTCATAGAACGCATTGTGTGTTTGTCCTGAGTGTTTGTCCTTTCCCACCTGGACAAGAGGAACACCTACGTGAGAATGCTATTCATTGACTACAGCTCAGCATTCAACACCATAGTGCCCTCAAAGCTCATCACTAAGCTAAGGATCCTGGGACTAAACACCTCCCTCTGCAACTGGATCCTGGACTTCCTGACAGGCCGCTCCCAAGTGGTAAGGGTAGGTAACAACACATCTGCCACACTGATCCTCAACACGGGGGCCCCTCAGGGGTGCGTGCTCAGTCCCCTCCTGTACTCCCTGTTCACCCATGACTGCATGGCCAGGCACGACTCCAACACCATCATTAAGTTTGCCGACGACACAACAGTGGTAGGCCTGATCACCGACAACGATGAGACAGCCTATAGGGAGGAGGTCAGAGACCTGGCCGTGTGGTGCCAGGACAACAACCTCTCCCTCAACGTGACCAAGACAAAGGAGATGATTGTGGACTACAGGAAAAAAAAGAGGACTGAGCACGCCCCCATTCTCATCGACGGGGCTGTAGTGGAACAGGTTGAGAGCTTCAAGTTCCTTGGTGTCCACATCACCAACAAACTATCATGGTCCAAACACACCAAGACAGTCGTGAAGAGGGCACGACAAAGCCTATTCCCCCTCAGGAGACTGAAAAGATTTGGCATGGGTCCTCAGATCCTCAAAAAATTATACAGCTGCACCATCGAGAGCATCCTGACTGGTTGCATCACCGCCTGGTATGGCAACTGCTTGGCCTCCGACCGCAAGGCACTACAGAGGGTAGTGCGTACGGCCCAGTACATCACTGGGGCCAAGCTTCCTGCCATCCAGGACCTCTATACCAGGCGGTGTCAGAGGAAAGCCCTCAAAATTGTCAAAGACTCCAGCCACCCTAGTCATAGACTGTTCTCTCTGCTACCGCACGGCAAGCGGTACCGGAGTGCCAAGTCTAGGTTCAAAAGACTTCTCAACAGCTTCTACCCCCAAGCCATAAGACTCCTGAACAGCTAATCATGGCTACCCGGACTATTTGCACTGCCCCCCCACCCCATCCTTTTACGCTGCTGCTACTCTGTTAATTATTTATGCATAGTCACTTTAACTCTGCCCACATGTACATATTACTTCAACTACCTCAACTAGCCGGTACCCCCGCACATTGACTCTGCACCGGTACCCACCTGTATATATAGCCTCCCTACTGTTATTTTATTTTACTTCTGCTCTTTTTTTCTCAACACTTTTTTTGTTGTTGTTTTATTTTTATTTTTTTGTTAAAAATAAATGCACTGTTGGTTAAGGGCTGTAAGTAAGCATTTCACTGTAATGTCTGCACCTGTTGTATTCGGCGCATGTGGCCAATAAAATTTGATTTGATTTGATTTGAGATGGACTGTCTCTGAGAGGCACATCAGCAGAAACCGTGGATTAAATATCCGTCGGCTAAAGCTGAGTGCAAGCTGTTTGGGACGGGGAATCGTTTTAAATACCTAGAATATCTAGAAATTGGACCTAGTGTTGCAGTGCACCCAACAAGAAGCACACTTATGTAATAGTTTAGTCATTTTATGCTAATCATCACTGCTGGCACCAGCCCCCACACAGCTGGAACTCATGTCACTGTCATTACAGGCAAAACAAATTCTCAACAGCCCAAAGTCACGTAAGTAGCCACTCATTTCTTACAACCCTACCCCGTTTCCCATAATTCCCACACTGTTTAGCTTGGAAGAGTGAGCCATGGAATAGAAGTCACATAGCCTTCAGCATGTGACAAATGCAGTGACTAGCCAGCTGTCATGTGACCAGTGCACCATGCCCAGAAAGCTGCCCTCTCTCTAACATCGAGGTGTATGTTACTAGACATTTTGGCACAAGGGGAACCAGTGACATGGTGATCACGCTCTCCCTGCAATGCATAGAGTAGGCCTATAGGCAGATATCCACAAACTTGTTTATGTGGAAGGGTACTGTACAGTGCCTGTTCTAAAGCATATCAATTGCTTACTCTGTCCAATAAGCCTCATTCACTTATTACCCTCTTTGCGTTATAGGATTCCCAATGATCCACCCCCTGACAATGGCTTTTAACCCCCACAGAGTTTAATTAAAACAAATCCTTATAATGTGGAGTGCCACTCCTTTCCAGACCTGGGTTCAATTACTATTTGAAATCTTTCAGATACATTTAGTGTTTGGTGTAGTCTGTCTGCAGTGCCAGATGGATGGGGTTTGCACTTTTGCGACTATCCTATTTTTTCCATTGCGCCAGGCAAGTTCAATCAAGCCCAGATAAAGTATTTGAAATGATTTCGAATAGTATTTGAACCCAGGTCTGCTCTCTTCCCCATAGTATCAGATACCCATGGTAGTGATGTCAGAGACTCATGGTCATGATATCAGAGCCCCAGAGATACAAGGTCAGTCTGAATATCAGACAGAGGAAACCACACATTCTCAGCCCCTCGTGAACCATCTGATGATCTTATCCTATTGGATTTCTAGAAACAGACACATGACAACAGACACACACATGCGCGTGCACACACAAACATACACACAGGGACGTACGGACACAGACACACACACACTCGAGAAAAGGTCGCACATAAGGCTAGTATTTTCCGATGCCAATGACAAGTTAGCTGGACACAAGACTTCGGACATAATCCTGTCCCTGTTGATTTAATTAGTAACTAATGACAACCACCAAACAACACCCAGAGAAACAGACCTGTTTATGTTGACAGGTGGTACACAAGGTTAAAACCTCTTGGAGTTGTGCCCTTCATAACATCAAAGAGCTCCATGGTGGCTGATATAGACCCCTTCCATATTGGTTTAACAAAGCAAGCTTTTACAAGGCCCTGTCACCTCAACTACATATATTACTACTACTTGTGTGTACTATTATGTACTACTAATACTGCTACAGTACTATGCACCCACACACCACAATTCCCCTAAAACAGGGCTCTCCAACCCTGTTCCTGGAGAGTTACCTTCCTGTAGATTTTTGCTCCAACCCCAGTTGTAACTAATTTGATTCATCGTATCAACCAGCTAATTATTAGGTCAGGTGCGCTCGATTAGGGTTGGAATGAAAACCTACAGAATGGTAGCTTTCCAAGAACAGGGTTGGAAAGCCCTACCCTAAAACAACAAGATATCCTGTGATGCGGCCTTGCATTCCATTAATTAAGAGCAGAATAAAAGAAGTGTCTTACCTGGCTCCTCTCTGTAAAGTGTTGAAAGTCGAAGGCGAGAGACAGATGTTGAAATAGAGTAAGAGACGTGCACTCGGACAGGAAGTCAGGGCTGAGGACACAGCGATAGAGAGGGTGACATACACGCTGTAGTTAGCAATGGACTACCAGCTGCTGCACAGCACACAGGAGCACCCCCCTCCCTATCTCTTTTTCTCTATCTCTCTCCCTCTCTATCTCACTCTTCCACTCTCTCTTTCTCCATCCCCTGTCCAGTGGCCAGACTATGACCTAACAGTTGGCTACAATGTGGCCATGCATGTTTTATGGAGGGGAAAATAAATATATTCCATTTGTAAGAGGCTGCTATAGAATTACAGCATGCAAAGTGATTGAATACTTACTATTCATCATTGTGCCAGCTTGGGAAAATAGCTCTGCTATCCATTATGCCTATTGCCTTGCACTGGGCAGACATAACTAGCTGTAAGTCTGTGAAAAACCTCTGACTGACATAATAATAAACAGTACAGAGGAGGCAGAGAGGTCAGTGTTGTACACAGGCAGTTGGCCAAAGTTTTCTGACACACTTCCAGATGGCAGACAGTCATTCACTGTGCTGTAGAAGGAAAGAATGCAGACTGAGTCAGAAACAGAATGGAAACTCTGTGCTATTTTTATGGAATTCCTCTAACCCTCTAACCCTCTAGCATCATCTACTGGCAAGGCCCATACATGGTCTGCAGCACCATGGTCTGCACCATTGACGACATAGTCAGTTTGTCACGGATTCTGCCGAGGCTGCTCCTCCTCCTTGCTCGGGCAGGCTTCGGCGTTCTTCGTCCCCGGAGTACTAGCTACTGCCGATCGATGTTTTCGGTGTTTGTCTTGTGTTGTCTAGTTTATACACCTGTTGCTTATTAGTGTTGATTGTGTAGCATATAAGTTCCCTTGTTTTACGTTTGGCCTTTGTGTGTTATTGTGTATTGTCTCGTTGATGTTCGGCCTAGCTATTTCGCCTCATTACGCACAGGGTGTTTTTCCCCTCCAGTGTTTTGGAGACTTTTGTTTGTGCGTTTGCACTCAGTAAAGTAGTCATCCTGATTCTCTGTGTCCTGCGTCTGACTTCACTTGCCGCGTACACATCACCCATTTGACACAGTTTGCACAGACAATTTATTCCTGAGGATTATTACAAAAATACTTTAAATAAATGTTGACCAGAGGAGGCTGGTGGGAGGAGATACAGGAGGATGGGCTCACTGTAATGGTATAAATGGAACAGAGTCAAACATGTGGTTTCCATATGTTTGATGTGTTTGATACCGTTCCATTTACTCCATTCCAGCCATTACAATGAGCCCATCCTCCTATAGCTTCTCCCACCAGCCTCCTCTGATGATGACATTATCCGCAATTGATTTCCCTCAAATTTTGATGGTATTAGCTACAATCATGTATCAAATCATTTAAAATATTAACATTTGAGAAAGATATTCAGTGAGAAGTCTTCAATTAATTTAATACAAGCATTCAGAAAGTAATCATACCCCTTGACTCATTCCACATTTTGTTGTGTTACAGCCTGAATTCAAAATGGATTAAATTGATTTGTTTTCTCACCCATCTACACACAATACTCCATAAAGACAAAGTGAAAACATGTTTTTAGACATTTTTGCAAATGTATTGAAAATTAAAATACAGAAATATCTCATTTACATAAGTATTCACACCCCTGAGACAATACATGTTACAATCTTCTTTGGCAGCGATTACAGCTGAGTCTTTCTGGGTAAGTCTCTAAGGCTTTGCACACCTGGATTGTACAATATTTGCGAAGAATTCTATTAAAAATTAGTTAAGCTCTGTCAAGTTGGTTGTTGATCATTGCTAGACAGCCATTTTCAAGTTCAAGCCGGTTTGAGTAAAAACTGTAACTAGGCCCCTCAGGAACATTCAATGTCATCTTGGTAAGCAACTCAAGTGTATATTTGGCCTTGTGTTTTTTACCAGTTTTTTTTTTTTTACCTGTGCTTAGCTCTATTCCGTTTATTTTAATGCTAAAAAGCTCCCTAGTCCTGACAGGCATACCCATAACATAATGCAGCCACCACCATGCTTGAAAATATGGATAGTACTCAGGGATGTGTTGTGTTGGATTTGCCCCAAACATAACACTTTGTATTCAGGACAAAATGTTCATTTCTTTGCCACATTCTTTGCCATTTTACGTTAGTGCCTTATTGCAAACAGATGCATGTTTTGGAATATGTTTATTCTGTATGCGCTTCCTTCTTTTCACTCTGTCATTTAGGTTAGTAATGTGTAGTAACTACAATGTTGATCCATCCTCAGTTTTCTCCTATCACAGCCATTAAACTCTATAAGTTTTAAAGTCACCATTGGCCTCGTGGTGAAATCCCTGAGCGGTTTCCTTCCTCTCCGGCAACTGAGTTAGGAAGGACGCCTGTATCTTTGTAGTGACTTCACCTTGCTCAAAGGGATATTCAATGTCAGCTTTTTTTTTTTTTTTACCCTCCCTGGTCTTTGTGGAATCTGTGTTTGAAATTCACTGCTTGACTGAGGGACCTTATAATAAGTTGCATGGACTCACTCTTGTGTGCAATAATAGTATTTAACATGATTTCTGAATTACTACCTCTTCTCTATATCCCACACATACAATTATATGTGTGACTTGTTAAGCAAATGTTTACTCCTGAACTTATCATAACAAAGGGGCTGAATACTTACTTTAATACTGAAGTATATTTCAAACCAAATACTTTTAGACATTTCCTCAAGTAGTATTTTGCTGGGTGACTTTCACTTGAGTCATTTTCTATTAAGGCATCTTTACTTTTAGCAGACGCTCTTATCCAGAGCAACTTACAGTTAGTGAGTGTATACATTTTTTATTTTACTTTTTCATACTTGGCCCCCGTGGGAATCGAACCCACAACCCTGGCGTTGCAAACCCTGGCCATTCCCTCCCCTACCCTGGACGACTTGTGCGCCGCCCCCTGGCCATTCCCTCCCCTACCCTGGACGACTTGTGCGCCGCCCCATGGGTCTCCCGGTCGCGGCCGGCTACGACAGAGCCTGGATTCGAACCAGGATCTCTAATGGCACAGCTAGCACTGCTATGCAATGCCTTACACCACTGCGCCACTCGGGAGACCAAGTATTTTACTCAAGTATGACAATTGGGTACTTTTTCCAACACTGTTTATTAGATATTTTACAAATGTATCCTATGGAGGACTAAAAGTGCCACAATTAAATAAATAAATACACCATTAAATAATTACTTAAATGTGTCATTAATTAATTAAAATTAGAATTAAATACATAAATGTGTTATTAAATGTGTCATTAATTAATTCAAATACCGATTCATTTTATGTAAAATACATATATAATAATTTCACTATTTACATTTACATTTCATGGTCCTGCGTTGGAGTGCTTCCTGAATTACTTAAAACTGTCAAACTGACCCATCAAAAGTTGGTAGGCGGAACCTAACGCCTGATTGGTTACCCTCTGCATCAAGCCAAGACAAATCAATTCCGGATAATGTCAGCAGGTCCTGCTTCTACATCCTCTGCTAAGTTTAAAATGTCTCTAACCAACTCCCTGGAAAGTTCACGGAGATCCTCCATTGTCTCTATCCAGGTTGGCCTACTCTACTTCAGACCAAAGCAATGGATCAGACTAGATTCGCGTTAGCCCCGCCCACTGACTTTGATGGGTCAGTTTGACAGTTTTAAGTAATTCATGAATCACTGCAATGCAGGATCATGAAATGTAAATGTAAATAGTGAAATAATTATATATGTATTTTACATAAAATGAATCGGTATTTGAATTAATTAATGATACATTTAATAACACATTTATGTATTTAATTCTAATTTTAATTAATTAATGACACATTTAAGTAATTATTTAATGGTGTATTTATTTATTTAATTGTGGCACTTTTAGTCCTCCATAGTATCCACTGCACTCACTCGTTTCTGTTAATATTTACCCCTAACCTAACGTAGCAGGCATGATATACAGTACCAGTGGTGTCTGCTCATCACACATCTTATTGGTGGGTGAGACCGGAAGTAAACATCATGTGACGTGGAAAATCAGCTGATCCAGCGTAGACATCTTTAGTCACGACTACAACGGTTAATTCATACATTCCTGGCTGTATTTCACTGGTATTTAATTAATTGATTGATACATCGCACTAAATAATTTACAATATTGTAAAGCAGGTTGCATTTATTGTATTGAAATCACGGTGTTTATCTTTTCTTCAAGGAAACAGAAGATCCTAGACTGCTGCAACCATGGCGCTCAGCGATGCCGACGTTCAGAAGCAGGTACATTGCAATTACAGCCTTTTAACCTTCACCCGTCTACCCATCTGCTGCTCTATTTAGGCCTTTTTTAAATGTCAAATTATAAATGATTGCAACAGTATATTTGTAAGGAGCAGAATTGTGATTGTATCATGCCAAGGCTGTCATTGAAAAAAATCTGAAATACTACTACTAAAATACAATCACAATGTCTAGTATGATTAGGACGTTTAATTGTTGATAAATTGAATTTAGACATCTAATTGCAAAATAAATTTACTCAGTGCTGTATTTGTGAGGGAGAGATGCAATATATGGTCACATGATGGGAAAACCCATGGTCAGCTGAGGAACTTGAGTGATCCTATGTCTGGGTGTCTTGTCTCACCAACCCTTCTCATGCACTGTATATAAAGTAGAATTGATTAGGAGGCTTCATACATGCATTACAGTTCCCTCTGTGGTTTATGGTTTAGAAACATGTTTTGTTAGATGAACATTACAGGGACAATTATGAAACAGAAATGTAAGCTAAACACCAGGCAGACATTCCACACCACATGGTGGAACCAAAAGACACAAGTTCATTAATGTACAGGGCAATGAAGCTTCCTAAGTCTGCCTCTTGACTCTCTTCAGTGTAAAACATGACTTGGAAAGCATGCCTAATGAGTCTTTTACTGTCAACTCCTCTCTAATTCACACTGTTCTATCCCCCTGTATAGATCAAACACATGATGGCCTTCATTGAGCAGGAGGCCAATGAGAAGGCAGAGGAAATTGATGCCAAGGTACAGTGCTCATTCACAAGTGACTGGCATAGTTCAGCACACAAAAATCCAGTGTGTGTTTTCAGCACACACAACCTCAAAAGATTTGCATAGGCACATTCAACTGAAATGAGAAAGCATGATCACTCCTCTAAGACATAATGAGAATTGACTAAATGAAAGCAAGTATTTTAGTTGTCCCCTTAACAATTCTACTGGTTCAATTCTTCTTAAAATGTATCCTCAGTAGTGAGGAAATGACCCTACCATCATAAAGACAGGGCCTCCTCATTGCATACTCTGAGTGACAAGTGTCTCCCCCTGCAGGCGGAAGAGGAGTTCAACATCGAGAAGGGCCGTCTGGTGCAGACCCAGAGGTTGAAGATCATGGAGTATTACGAGAAGAAAGAGAAGCAGATCGAGCAGCAGAAGAAAATGTAAGTCACTCTTTTTCTTTGCAGCTCAGGAAGTGTTGCTGCTAGTCTCTCAGCTCCCTCAGAGACTTCTTCAATCTCTTTTTTTTCTCTAAAGAGGAATTTCCATTTGTCTGACGCACAACTTCCTTTAAATCTTTTATATTTGAAATTTGAAGTCACATCCAACAGCTCCTCCATTGTAAGAAGCACAGTATATGTTACATTAGCTATAGCTTACACCTGCTTGGACTTGTGATGTGGTCCTGTGCCACAGGCTCTTGTTTACTTGCCTCTCTTCCTCTACAGTCAAATGTCTAACCTGATGAACCAGGCTCGTCTTAAGGTGTTGAAGGCTCGCGACGACATGATTTCAGTAAGTTTCATTTGTCTTGGCTGGCATATTGTTTTGTTCAAACACAGCCAGAGGCATGATGTTCTACTACAGCAACGCATTCTATGTAAATAATAGGCTAACCTCTCTCAATGTGTGCACTCAGGAAATGTTGAGCGAGGCGCGTCAACGGCTGGCCAACATAGCCAAGGACCCAGCCAGGTACCCAGCACTGATGGATGGGCTGGTTCTGCAGGTGGGGCCTTTTCTTTCTACCATTGTGTACAATAAAGTTGGGGGTATTCAATACTATAATCGCGTTAAGTTAAAATGGAAATAATAAAATACTTGTCACTGACACGGGTTTAGTGTTTTATTAGGATTCCCATTAGCTGTTGCTAAAGCAGCAGCTACTCTTCCTGGGTCCACACAAAACATCAAACATGACATAATACAGAACATTAATAGACAAGAACAGCTCAAGGAGAACTACATACATGTAAAATAAGACCAATAGAACCAAAAAAGGTCCTGTACTGACACAACGCTGAGAGAAACAGAGAACTATTACTATAGGACTACATTCATAAATTACATTTACATTCAGTAGCGTCTATCAGTTACACGCATATACATAGGCCTACAAGTTATTTAGGTCAAAGGCGTTGTAAGGTGTTTTTTTATTTAAAGCAAATGTTTTTCATGTGTCTGTTGCTCTGCTGTTGAATATCAGGGTTTCTATCAGCTTCTTGAGACCAAAGTGACCATCCGCTGTCGTAAACAGGACTTGCAGGTGGTTCAGGTCAGAATTAACTTTTTCACTCTATCCTAACAGTTAAATGTTGTTCAAGTGTATTTCTTTGTATGCTGGGTTGATGCATGATTCATATGATGTTTATGTTGAATTCCTATTCAGGCGGCTATCCAGAAGACCATTCCCATCTATAAAGCAGCAGTGAAGAACAATATTGAGGTTCGCATCGACCAGGACAACTTCCTGTCCCCAGAGATGTAAGAGGACAATCCCTTGTCTCAATGTGAACCCATTCATTTCAGATAGGTTTTACTTTGAATTAGTATTGATTGATTAACACGACGTCATATAATTTTTTTTTTCTTCTTATGTGGTCTTTCTAAGGTGTCAGTCAAGGGTTCATGAGTTAATTCAAAGATGTTTGTGTGTCTCCTTCAGTTCTGGAGGTATTGAGATCTACAACGCTGATGGGAAGATCAAGGTGTCCAACACCCTAGAGAGCAGACTGGACCTCATGGCTCAGCAGGTAAAGGCACAGGGACAGTCTCACAGGAACTATAGTGGCACTATGAACAGCTAGCACATCTAGTTAATGGACAGTTTGCCTATATAAACAACCAACAGTGTGAATATCCTCACATAAAGCTATCGGCTTAACACAATTCTTCAGATGTATAAGCTGTGTGAAGTTTTGCACATGATTGTACTGCAAATTCTCAGATATAGTTTGGCCCCTTACTCTGTGGTTTTTCATGAGGTTCAGCTTGGCACTAATCCAGTGTCTGTCTTTCTGCTCAGATGATGCCTGAGGTTCGAGTGGCTCTTTTTGGGCAGAACCAGAACCGCAAGTTTTTGGACTGAGTGTCGCCATCCATCATCTTGAAGAGGAGTTATTTATTTTTGTTGTGTGAAAGTTACCATTCCTGTGTCTGTGAGAATTCAAAAAATGCTGTTAAAAATCGAAAAGACACCGTTTGTCGTATTGTTGTATTTCTGTGCATCTTGGGACATTATAAAAGTTGAACTTCATTGCAGATGTGAGTAGGAGGAGGTACTTTTGCACAGTGGTAATGGATCTGCTGCTCCCCCTGGGGATCTTGGTTTACACACCGCGGTCATCTTTATTATGATTGGCTGGAAAGTAATCATTTCAGACTGATTGGATCAGACTGCATCAGCTACAATAGAGCCCAACAGAGGTTTCATAATACCTATAAAACCTAGCGGTCAAACAAGGAGATGGTTCCAATCGGTTTTCCACCATTCATTTTTCCAATAGGTGATTTTAGAAACACTTAAAATAAGGTGTGTGTTTTGTGTAGGCTTACCCTGGCGTGACGTTTTGATAACCGTGTAAATCTCTCTAGGACAAGGTCACTTTTATCAATGTATTTACCCCCCAAAAATAAAATGCTAATGTGGCTATAATAAAGAACTACAAATGCCATGATGATCTGGACGAAACTGCCGAATCGAGGCAAAGGTAAGAATCTCTAGCATTTTCAGATCTGAGAGTAAATGGAGCTGAATATATTGATAAAAGTCACCTTATCCGAGAGAGATTTACATGGTTATCAAAACGTCACCCCAGGGTAAGCCTACACAAAACACAGGCCTTATTGTAAGTGTTTCTAAAATTCCCTACGGGAAAAATTGATGGTGGAAAAATGATTGGAACCATTTCACTGTTTGACTGCTAGGTTTTATGGGTATTATGACACCTCCGCTGTGGGGCTCTATTGTAGCTGATGCATCTTGTATCAGTTCCTTATTTAATCTAATAACATCTTCCTCTCATGAAAATATTAATTGCATGGAGCATTGACTCACCCATAGCTATTTGCTCCCATCTATCACAATTAAAATGAAGTGATGCAGGAAAAACATTGAAGACCAACTATGTCCTTATTGAATCCAATTAATTTATTGATGTTATGTCTTTGCTGTTGTATCATGAAACAGAAGGAAGGGGGATGTCATTCCGTAAGGTGCTCCGTATGTATATGAGGATTGAAATGCATATTAAATTATACGTATGGTTATGTGTTTATTTTTTGCTTTATGTTGTTCATTTTGAGTCAAGATTTCCATCTGAAGAGGTTATATCGTGACAATATGTTCTAAAGTATAAATCGATAGTATCAGTTGCCGGCTCTTTTTTGACCTACACATTTTTTCTCTATCAGATTGTAATACAATGCATTTTTTTTCGACAAAGGAGTTGCACTATAGTCTCTTGTTATTTGTCCAATTGAATCATCTATGGTCCCTCCAGAGAATCTCATGACATGCTACATTTTTGGGCTGCATTCTGCTGACTAGCAACAGCCATTAAGTAAGTGGGCATAACACAATGGTATTGTGAGCCCATCAACTCAGACTAAATAGCATAGTACTGGGGTAGTTTATGTGAGAAAGGTTTACACACTTGAGAAGGAAAGAGTGAATAAGGGAAGAATACCTCACTTCTGTTGCTTCTCATTTGTAAGTATGCTTTATTTTATTAATGTAAATGTTATTTGCATTCAATTGTATGATTAAAATTGTATGATTATCTGAACATTCCTGTTCAGGGCTTAGAAAGGAACTAGCAGCATCAGCCTATAGGTTTACGGTAGTACCTTATGTTCTAAATTAAAATGTGTTCTAAATTACTATCTCTGAAAACCTCTGTGTTCATTGTTGAATTAAATCTAGCATTTAGTTCAATGAGTGGCCTCTTCAAGAAGGATTTCCACAGCCACTTCTTCCAATCTCCAATGACACTGCAGGACAATATGGTTTTCCCCTCTAGAGGGAGCTATACCATCACCCTCCAGTTGGCAGTTGTGATGTGCTGTGTGACTGTATGTGGCGGGACCCCTGACCCCCGTCAGAGGGAGACGATGATGCGCCAGGAGACCTCCAGGCAGACAGGGGGCCGTGTGCAGCTGACAGGGGCAGAGCAGTGGCTCGACGCACACCTTCACAAGCTAAAAGAACAAGAGATGGCTGCGGCCCAGTTCCCTCCTGCCATTCACTTCTTCAAGGCACGGCCCCTCATCCATAAGAGCCCCATCTTTAGCCTGCTGCAAAGGATGCCCAAAGGTAAGACAGTAATACAGTCCCACTGCCCTAGTGCAGCTGAGGAGCACCTTGGCTCACCTTACAAATATGTTTACCATCAATTTAACTACGGTTAGTATATTCTCTATTCTGGTTCACAGGGGCAGCCCTCCACATCCACAGCTCATCTCTGGTGAGTTGATTGGCTGGTGAAGAACATCACATACAGGCCCCATTGTTACATCTGCTTCACATGGGGCAGGTCTGTACGGTTCGTCTTCTCTAGTCGCCGGCCCTTCCCTACCTGGGACTGCCTCTACTGGCAACTGTTGAAGACCTTGAGAGCCAACATGGTGGATCCTACAGACTTTGACTACAGGTAGTCCACTATATCATCAAAGCCAAGCAATACAAATAGGCGTCTATGAATGAACACATGTAGTAGCAAAAATACAACTTTCTTATTCATGGAAGGGTAGTTTATTGTCTTTTTGGATGTTTTTCCAGCTTGATGCAGAACCTCACACTGTTCACTGATGATCCAGACACTACCTACCCGAGCCAGGACGCAGTGTGGGAGAGGTTTGAGATGGCATTTGTGGCCATAGCTGGGCTGGTCACCTACGCTCCTGTGTTTAAAGACTTTCTCTACAAGGGCTTAGAACAGCTGTTTGATGACAACATCATGTACCTGGAACTAAGAACTGGACTATCAAGGGTTAGTACTGTGGGCCTTAATCGGAAGTATAATGGGCAATGTAGTGGGCTGGAATTACATGTTACCTAGGCTATATGAGATACCTAGACATTTATTTTTCAAGGGTTTTTGGTGATGTTTTTATTCTGCATATCCTGCAGACATATGAGCTGGATGGAAGTATCCATGATAAAGCCTGGTCCCTGAGGACTTATCAGGAAGTCACTCAACAGTTTGTGGCTGAACACCCTGGCTTTCTGGGAGCTCGACTCATCATTTCCGTCCATAGGTACAGTACAGGGTTCAAATACTATTTATAATCATTTTGGACACTCTAGCTGTGCTTGATTGAGCTTGCCTGTTGCAATGAAAGCAATATAATTATGATTTCTGATGATTGGCACTGCCGTTGTGTGCACCTTAGGGTTCTGAGTGTGTCTGATGTCAAAGCAGCTGTAAAAGAGGCCATTCAGATGCAGAAGGATTTCCCAGAGTTTGTTGCAGGATTCGACCTGGTGAGAATTCTATTGAGGGGTTGAACCAATCATATGCCCTCTCATTACTGAAAATCAATACACAAATAAACAATTTCATGATTTACTACAATGTTTACATAATTATTTATTACATTGCATCTATTTGACACACATTGTAAAATGAACTGTTCTTTTGTGGTTTTAGGTTGGCAGGGAGGACAGGGGAAGACCTCTCTGGTTCTTCAGGGAGGCCTTATCTCTACCTGCAGAGCTTGGAGTCATGCTGCAATACTTCTTTCATGCAGGAGAGACTGGCAAGTATAGGATGATTGATTAAAACAATTGTGTAATCAACAAAAACAAATCACGGTATATACACATTATTGTGATGCACTTACAGTATAACGTGTGTGTGTGTGTGTGTGTGTGTGTGTGTGTGCGCGTGCATTTATACTTGTGCAGACCACGAGGGCACTGAAGTGGATGAAAACATTCTGGATGCCCTACTGTTCAACACCACACGTATTGGGCATGGGTACGCCTTGGCACACCACCCACTGGCAAAGGAGCTCTCCAGGAAGGGAAACGTGGCCGTGGAAGTATGCCCCATCTCAAACCAGGTAAATGCCACATTGTCTGTCAGTACTCATCATAATATTCCCATTGGTTAAATAAAAAAGCAGCACTGTAGGGTATTTCAGTTTGGGGACAATAAAGTTAATCTGAACTGAACCTCTAAATATCTCTGGTTCAGTTGTCTTTAGTCCACTGAGTTAAATCAGTGCTGATGTCTCTGAATCCCTGTGTGTCTATGACCAGGTGCTGAAGCTGGTGTCTGACCTAAGGAACCACCCTGCAGCTGTGCTGATGTCTGAGGGCCACCCCATAGTGGTCAGCTCTGATGACCCGTCTCTGTTTGGGACCACTGGGCTCTCCTATGACTTCTATGAGGTGTTTGTGGGCATCGGTGGCTTGAGGGCTAACCTGGGCACTCTGAAGGAGCTGGCCATCAACTCCATAAGGTGAGGTCAAGAGTTGTTTGGAGAATTTAAATGAAAGAGTATTTCATGTATCTCTATGGTATTACCTCTGTTTGCTCTGGATACTAACTGTTTAATCTCTCATGACAGACTGTTAACATAGCTAGCTAGCGTATGGGTGATTGAGTTCGGAGATTACCAACTGCTTAATTTGTAGTCGTGAAAAGCATGTGTTTGAGAAAGTTGTAGTTATATGTCCTCTACCATAGATATAGCTCACTGCCATCACAGCTGAAGGAGAGGGGGCTGGCCATGTGGCAGAGGACGTGGGATAAGTTCATCTCTGAGAACTCATATAGAAATCCCTGAGAAGTCAAGGACGGGACTTCTTCAAAACCACACTGATGTCAACTCAGCTCAATATGATGTCAATGCAGACAAATATTATATGACCCTCTTTGGTGAAAATCTACAGTGAATCAATAACAAACCACAAATGAGTGTAAATACAGAAATCATATTTATTATTTCTTTGCATTTACATTCAGGACCAAGGAAAACACAGCTCAATAGCATGCCACATTCTGTGAATAAACAGTACATCTGTCCCCAATCAACAGCTCACTAAGATCACACAGTCATCTCATTGCTGACCACCGATTGGCTTTTCAAAGCATGATAATAGCTCATATAGTCCTGCTGTATTGTCTCTGCTAGGCCTAACGATCTCAGTGTATCAGAAGTCTTTTATCAGATTCTGTATTTTCCAGTGCTGCCCACTGCACTCCTGAATGATGAGCTGGTAGTAGGTGTCGTCCCCTGGGGCAATCTCCAGACATTTCTTTGTCTGTCTGTTCTGGATGGCTTTTCCCTGTAAAATGTAAAAAACAGTCTACTGTACAACATCCCACAATAAAAACCACTAAAAAGTAAATTACAGTTCTTTTAGCCATGGTTTTGGGCATGTTGCTTTTGAAATTCCCTGTGTTTCAATATGCTTATTAGTATACATTTTCCTATTTTACAGAGTGTTGTAATCCTCACCTGTTGAAAGTCCCAGAGCATGTGGAATCCCTTCTGCTTGGCCACCTTGCACTCATACAGTCCTGGGGTTCGAGTACCAGTGTCCACCAGACAACGATTACTGTTGTACTTGTGAGACTTGATGCCTCCAATGTAGATCTCCCCGCTGGCTCGATAATAACAGTTCTGGACAGAGAGTATAGATATTTTGGCTTTTCTGAGTCTGTGGTATTGACAATATTTTGCATTGTGGTATGGGTTGAATCCCAGGTCTGCCATGGGATGGACCATATTATACATGTAGTTAAATAAAAAAATACTAAGCAATGATTCTACAAACCTGTGGACCATAATAATGGCATCCATATAAAATAGGTGTGTTCCCTGGAAATGGGCCTTGATCTATACAGAGATCCGCCTTCAGATCATTGACCAGCTGTTGATTTTATAGACAGAGATTAAACGGTTATAAAAGTGCAGATTATTATCCTGGTACAGTGTATACAGTATAGATAATGAATGTGTTATGTCAAGTATGAAAGTATTTATAGGTTTAAAGTGGGTAGTGTCTTGGTCGTGTAGTTGAATGAATAGTACATAATAGAACAGCAGACTGTGTGTGTGTGTGTGTGTGTGTGTGTGTGTGTGTGTGTGTGTGTGTGTGCAGAACAATGATAAATGTTTTAGCAACACTCACAGCTCCATAACCAAGCAAGTCACCCAGGGGGTCTAACATGGGATACACATTGTCCAGATACCACTGGAAGGGCTTGCAGTTCAGCCTCTTTCTCAACTTCTTCCTCTCTGAAACATCCCCAATGTCTATGCCATGGTCCTGTGGTGAGAAAGAGGAAGATTTCTAAATCAGAAACACAGGCCATGTGAGCAATCCACCTATTATCCATATTTGTTTTTATCTCCAGATATTTACATAGATCATACTTCAATATCCTTATTGTGGCATTGAATAATATAAACTTTTCACACATAGTGCTAATTCTGACTGTCTAGTCTTCTTTCAAGCTGCAATAACAACGATGATTGTTATTTTATAGGAGCATCTGAACAAAGCCTACTTTTTGAATTGTTTGTTCTGTACAGTACACTCTTAGAAAAAAAGGTGCTATCTGGAACATAAAAGGTTCTTTGGCTGTCCCCATAGGAGAACCCTTTGAAGAACCCATTTTGGTTCCATGTAGAACCCCTTTGGTTACATGTAGAACCCTTTTCACAGAGGGTTCTACATGGAACCCAAAATAGTTCTACCTGCAACCAAAAAGGGTTCTACCTGGACCCCAAAAAGGGTTCTCCTATGGGGTAAGCCGAAGAACCCTTTTGGAACCCTTTTTTTCTAAGAGTGTACCTTCAGTGGGAGGTTCCAGGCGATGTTGACATTATGTTTGTATTCATCCATCCAGACCTCAGCCACTCTCAGAGCATTCCTCTTCATTGTAATGCTCAGGTCGGGGAGATAGGGTTTATGGGCCCTCTCGATGTGGGCTATTTTAGAACAAGGTATAACCTCAATACTTCCCCCACACAGCCACACCTAGGAAAACCAAACACCAAGAGAGAAGGAAGAATTTATAGATATGGACTGAAGTGTCTAGATGTTGGCTCTAGATTGGTTTGTTCAAACTGAATGAATCAAGAACAGAAAGTAATTCTGCAAACACAAGTCTGCTTTGATTTCAAACATTCATTTAGCAACTGTAGCAGAGGGGCTTACCCGGATGCCCAGTTCAACATTTTCACCTCCATAGATCTTCATACCACCGTCGAGAGCACCAATTTCCCCAAAGAACAGCCGATCAACCACTAGTATGCCCATAATGGAGGGGCTCCTGACAAACATACAGTACAAATCATAGTAATTTCTACACTGGGAGAAGTGACATTCATTTTATTGAATAGATAACGTAAAATAATATTCCAGGTGTAAATATTAGGTGAGATTTTCCTCCCAATGCCGTGCTTTCCTTATCGCCTATTCAAACAGACTTGTGAAACTGAACTATCATCCTATGATGAAATCATGAACAACTCACTTTCCTGGCTGTGACTCGTCTTTCAAGGCATACCACTCAGGTCTGAAGGACTCGTACATACACCACAGGGCCCAGTCAAAGGCGTCTGCAGCAGGCCCATAACGTGTGACTGTCAAGTCATCGAAATTGACTTTGTCAAACACCGGTGTCAACACCAACGTGCGGTCCTCCTTTATCCGAGATAACAGAGGCTCCACCCTGTTCACACAAACACAGACTGAAAATACCATGTTGGGAGGAGGGATTCAAAAGCATATTTTATAACATAAACCATTTAGACTACCATTCCACATGGACCTCTATGTGGGCATCCAAGATGGCCACCACATCTTCTTCAGCTTCTCTCCACCCTGAGAGGCGGGCCTGTGTGAGACCGAGCTGCTCTGAGTGTCTCACTCTCTTCACCAGGCCCGGACGCTCTTCATGGATGAAGCTGATGTAGACATCCAACTTCTCCTTTAGATCCTCTGTGAAAGCAGACACTTGAAAATCAGTGAAACACAACAAAAGTTGAAAGCCACACCTATGTTCAATCTAAATGTTAACAAATGTAATTTCAAATGTTTCTATGCGTAGAGAAGAGACCAATTAGGCGAACCATTGGGGCTGTGGTCATCCACCAGTATGATGTCTTTGAGCAGGCGTTGGGGGGTCTTGTCCATGATGCTGCGGACAGCTCTCTTGATGATGGACAGTGCCTCGTCCAAGTAGATCAACACCACGCTGATGGTGGGCAGGTCATGGGGATACTGGTGATTAGCACACCTAACAGGCACAACAAAACATTTGGTCGACCTCATATAATTAATTCACTTCACCAAAGCTGCTGTTTCACTCTTAAAGTTATTGTCAATTTCAATGTCATTCGTCAAACTGCATTAAAAGTGCTGGAGATGGAATTGACCTCAGATGACCTCGGATGCAACAGACTGTGGTTAGAATTCAGAAGTCTTGAGTTATACATAATTTCTTGTGTAGAGGTGGGGGAGAGATGAGGAAAATGATTTACTTAGGATCGCGAGTATCAGGGATTTCCCTGTTCAGGGGTAGTCTGTCACTCAGGAAGGCGTTGTATCCATACGTCTGAAACAGCCCCTCTGCCTCTTTCTGCTCCTCCTCTGAGAGCTCATCACCCCAGCTTGTAAACAGAGCTGAGTTGGGGTACAACTTCTTCACCACCTTCCTCTCCTTCTTGACCTCGGGAGCTTTCACAGCCTGCCCCTCTTTCAGACTGATCCCTTCGTTGATTGTCTTCACTGTGGACACACATGACAGCTGTTCATCAAACTGTAATAAGTGTGTTAAGGCTGCCGGAATCAACATGAGTCATCCCTTTTCATACAAACAGAGCATGACCTCATTTACATAGCTTCAGTAACTGTTTGCATGTGTGTTTACAAAAAAAGTTGATTAATAATGTTTGATCTGCTTTGGAGAATTGTTTTTTGTAATAGTAAACAATGTGGCAAACTTGGCACACAGCAGTTGGTGGATCAAATGTTGTGCAATAAGCAACAGTGTACAGGATTAAATAACAATCTAAAATGATTATGGGCATATTTTATTTAATATTTTATTAGTTTATTTAAAACCCTTTATTTAATTGAGAACAAATTCCCTTTTACAATCATCACTGTGAAGTGTGAAATAACTTCCTGGGATCAACTCTACATGTAGGCTCAGGCTAGATTCTAATGTGATCTAAAATCCTCCCCTCTAAATCTGCCCTACCATCTAGAACAGTGGTAGACTGTAGTCCAGGTACAGTGTGTGGACAGAGTTACTGGCATTTCTCTTCCAGGTAAGTCACAGTTAAATGAAGGAGATTGAGACTCACCTCGCTGAAAGGAGGGAGGGGTGATGTAATAGGAATTTCCAGGTGAACAAAAGAGAAGATCAGTCGCAGAAAGTCAATCAAAAATCTAATTAGTTTATTACAAGTTGCAACAGGGAGAAACCTCCAGCCCAGAAGCAGAGAACATGTCTAACTGGCCTTCTCTGGGAACACCCTTATATCCTAATCAGCATACAATCTGTAAACACCAACCTGAGAGGCTTGTAGGAAGTCAAAACAGAAAGCAGTGACTTTGTCAGCTGCTACAGAATCACAGTGTTTCACACAATGCAATAATAATCAGTGTATCCTCTGTCCTTGTACCTCCAGTCTGGCGGCAACCATATCAGCAGCTATGAGTTTAATCCATAAAATACAGCCTCTAGTCTAGTGCCAATCAACCCGAGTGTTACAAACAGAACACTGGAAATCACGTGCATAACAGAAACTACAAATATGCTAAAATGGTATCACTAAATTAAATATGAACTTTAGTCATCTTAAATATTCCCTGGCTGGCTGGCACTCAGTGGGTGTGAGTTTCTTGTTACTTGCCTCCCCTAGGCCAGTGGACCTCTCCCTGCTGTCAATCACTCACTGTCCCTGGTCCTGGAGTTTGGGTCGATATGACAATTAGCAATTGTCATATCCATAATGTGTAAAACACAGTGCGCTATTCTGAGGAAAAGTCACAGTCACTTATATTTGCCTTTGGCCCATGAATGTTTACCTTGTAACTTTATATCACTTTGTCCTGAAAAACATAAACTAGGCTATAATGAGATACATCAAACATGGTGGACACTGATGTAGATGAAAACATTCAGGATGCCCTAACGTTCAACACCCAACGTATTGGGTATGGGTATGCCTTGGCACACCACATACTGGCAAAGGAGCACTCCAGGAAGGGAAACGTGGCCTAGAAGTATTACCCATCTCAAACCAGGTAAATGCCACATTGTCTGTCAGTACCTGTAATAATAACTAATTCATTTTGATTCAATTAAAAATAAGCACTGTAGGGTATTTCAGTTTGGGGACAATAAGGTTCCTCTTACAGTGGGGAAAAAAAGTATTTAGTCAGCCACCAATTGTGCAAGTTCTCCCACTTAAAAAGATGAGAGAGGCCTGTAATTTTCATCATAGGTACACGTCAACTATGACAGACAAATTGAGAAAAAAAAATCCAGAAATTCACATTGTAGGATTTTAATGAATTTATTTGCAAATTATGGTGGAAAATAAGTATTTGGTCACTTACAAACAAGCAAGATTTCTGGCTCTCACAGACCTGTAACTTCTTCTTTAAGAGGCTCCTCTGTCCTCCACTCGTTACCTGTATTAATGGCACCTGTTTGAACTTGTTATCAGTATAAAAGACACCTGTCCACAACCTCAAACAGTCACACTCCAAACTCCACTATGGCCAAGACCAAAGAGCTGTCAAAGGACACCAGAAACAAAATTGTAGACCTGCACCAGGCTGGGAAGACTGAATCTGCAATAGGTAAGCAGCTTGGTTTGAAGAAATCAACTGTGGGAGCAATTATTAGGAAATGGAAGACATACAAGACCACTGATAATCTCCCTCGATCTGGGGCTCCACGCAAGATCTCACCCTGTGGGGTCAAAATGATCACAAGAACGGTGAGCAAAAATCCCAGAACCACACGGGGGGACCTAGTGAATGACCTGCAGAGAGCTGGGACCAAAGTAACAAAGCCTACCATCAGTAACACACTACGCCGCCAGGGACTCAAATCCTGCAGTGCAAGACGTATCCCCCTGCTTAAGCCAGTACATGTCCAGGCCCGTCTGAAGTTTGCTAGAGTGCATTTGGATGATCCAGAAGAGGATTGGGAGAATGTCATATGGTCAGATGAAACCAAAATATAACTTTTTGGTAAAAACTCAACTCGTCGTGTTTGGAGGACTAAGAATGCTGAGTTGCATCCAAAGAACACCATACCTACTGTGAAGCATGGGGGTGGAAACATCATGCTTTGGGGCTGTTTTTCTGCAAAGGAACCAGGACGACTGATCCGTGTAAAGGAAAGAATGAATGGGGCCATGTATCGTGAGATTTTGAGTGAAAACCTCCTTCCATCAGCAAGGGCATTGAAGATGAAACATGGCTGGGTCTTTCAGCATGACAATGATCCCAAACACACCGCTCGGGCAACGAAGGAGTGGCTTCGTAAGAAGCATTTCAAGGTCCTGGAGTGGCCTAGCCAGTCTCCAGATCTCAACCCCATAGAAAATCTTTGGAGGGAGTTGAAAGTCTGTGTTGCCCAGCGACAGCCCCAAAACATCACTGCTCTAGAGGAGATCTGCATGGAGGAATGGGCCAAAATACCAGCAACAGTGTGTGAAAACCTTGTGAAGACTTACAGAAAACGTTTGACCTGTGTCATTGCCAACAAAGGGTATATAACAAAGTATTGAGAAACTTTTGTTATTGACCAAATACTTATTTTCCACCATAATTTGCAAATAAATTCATTAAAAATCCTACAATGTGATTTTCTGGATTTCTTTTTCTCATTTTGTCTGTCATAGTTGACGTGTACCTATGATGAAAATTACAGGCCTCTCTCATCTTTTTAAGTGGGAGAACTTGCACAATTGGTGGCTGACTAAATACTTTTTTCCCCCACTGTATCTAAACTAAACCTCTAGAAACAGTTGCTACCCACTGGGCACACACTGGTTGAATCAACGTTGTTTCAATGTCATTTGTCAACGTATTATGACGTGGAATCAACGTGGAATACACAGTGGATTTGAAAAAAGTTATCAACCAGTACGGTTTTCATCTTATTTCAACCAGCATTGTAAACATTGAAATGAGGGTAAAATGTCAACTGAAATACATTGACTTAACCTGACTAAGAGGTTGTTACATCAATCTAATTTCAACATAATCATCAGAACTACGTCTATGTTGAAATTGCGTTGAAAAGTTCAGGTAGAAACATCATATTCTGTTATATTGGGGGGTTGAAATTATGTTGAATTTCATATTTCATTATACATACACTACCGGTCAAAAGTTCTAGAACACCTACTAATTCAAGGGGTTTCTTTATTTTTTACTATTTTCTACATTATAGAATAATAGTGAAGACATCAAAACTATGAAATAACACATATGGAATCCATGTAGTAACCAAAAAAGTGTTCAACAAATCAAAATATATTTTATATTCTTCAAAGTAGCCACCATTTGCCTTGATGACAGTTTTCCACACTCTTGGCATTCTCTCAACCAGCTTCATGAGGAATGCTTTTCCAACAGTCTTGAAGAAGTTCCCACATAAGCTGAGCACTTGTTGGCTGCTTTTCCTTCACTCTGCAGTCCAACTCATCCCAAACCATCTCAATTGGGTTGAGGTCGGGTGATTGTGGAGGCCAGGTCATCTAATGCAGCACTCCATCACTCTCCTTCTTGGTCAAATAGCCCTTACACAGCCTGGAGGTGTGTTTTGGGTCATTGCCCTGTTGAAAAACAAATGATAGTCCACTAAGCGCAAACCAGATGGGATGGCGTATCGCTGCAGAATGCTGTGGTAGCCATGCTGGTTAAGTGTGTCTTGAATTCTAAATCAATCATAGATATCACTAGCACTTTAGATGCTGCTGCTGCCTATAGAAATCACTGGCCACTTTAAGAAATTGAACACTAGTCACTACTAATGTTTACATATCTTGCATTACTCATCTAATATGTATATACTGCATTCTATAATAATCTACTGTATCTTAGTCCATGCCGCTCTGACATTACTCGTCCATATATGTATATATTCTTAATTCCATTCCTTACTTAGATTTGTATGTATTGGGTATATGTTGTGAAATTGTTAGATATTACTTGTTAGATATTACTGCACTGTCGGAGCTAGAAGCACAAGCATTTCGTTACACCCGCAATAACATCTGCTAAACATGTGTATGTGACAAATAAAATTTGATTTGACAGTGTCACCAGCAAAGCACCATCACACCTCCTCCTCCATGCTTCACGATGGGAAACACACATGTGGAGATCACAAAGACACGGCGGTTGTAACCAAACATTTCAAATTTCGACTCATCAGACCAAAGGACAGATTTCCACCGGTCTATTGTCCATTGCTCATGTTTCTTGGCCCAAGCAAGCCTCTTCTTCTTATTGGTGTCCTTTAGTAGTGGTTTCTTTGCAGCAATTCGACCATGAAGGCCTGATTCACGCAATCTCCTCTGAACAGTTGCTGTTGAGATGTGTCTGTTACTTGAACTCTGTAAAGCATTTATTTGGGCTGCAATTTCTGAGGCTGGTAACTCTAATGAACTAATCCTCTGCAGCAGAGGTGACTCTGGGTCTTCCTTTCCTGTGGCGGTCCTCATGAGAGCCAGTTTCATTATAGCGCTTGATGGTTTTTGCGACTGCACTTGAAAAACTTTCAAAGTTCTTGAAATGTTCTTAATTGACTGACCTACATGTCTTAAAGTAATGCTAGACTGTCATTTCTGTTTGCTTATTTGAGCTGTTCTTGCCATAATATGGACT
The DNA here is from genome assembly GCF_964263955.1 of Coregonus lavaretus. NCBI lineage: Eukaryota > Metazoa > Chordata > Actinopteri > Salmoniformes > Salmonidae > Coregonus > Coregonus lavaretus. Next base: position 42,583,627 of record NC_139992.1, on the reverse strand, counting down.
TGGTCTTTTACCAAATAGGGCTATCTTCTGTATACCCCCCCTACCTTGTCACCACACAACTGATTGGCTCAAACGCATTAAGAAGGAAAGAAATTCCACAAATTACTTTTAACAAGGCACACATGTTAATTGAAATGCATTCCAGGTGACTACCTCATGAAGCTGGTTGAGAGAATGCCAAGCGTGTGCAAAGCTGTCATCAAGGCAAAGGGTGGCTACTTTGAAGAATCTCAAATATATAATATATTTTGATTTGTTTAACACTTATTTGGTTACTACATGATTACATATGTGTTATTTCATAGTTTTGATGTCTTCACTATTATTCTACAATGTAAAAAATACAATGTAAAAAAACTGAGCAGTCTGGGGAGAAGGGCCTTGGTCAGGGAGGTGACCAAGAACCCGATGGTCACTCTGACAGAGCTCTAGAGTTTCTCTGTGGAGATGGGGAGAAACTTCCAGAAGGACAACCGTCTCTGCAGCACTCCACCAATCAGGCCTTTATGGTAAAGTGGCCAGACGGAAGCCACTCCTCAGTAAAAGGCACATGACAGCCCGCTTGGAGTTTGCCAAAAGACACCTAAAGGACACTCGGACCATGAAAACAAGATTCTCTGGTCTGATGAAACCAAGATCGATCTCTTTGGCCTGAATTTCAAGCACTACGTCTGGAGGAAACCTGGCACCATCCCTACGGTGAAGCATGGTGGTGGCAGCATCATGCTGTGGGGATGTTTTTCAGCGGCAGGGACTGGGAGACTAGTCAGGATCGAGGCAAAGATAAAAACATTATTCATCAACTATTTTTTAAACATTTAAAAACAGTGACTGAAGCTATCTAAATAAGTTAATGCTCTGTTTGTATCAAAAGGAGTGACTCCTGGCAAAAATGTCTAAAAACCTGTTTTCACTTTGTCATTATGTCATCATTTGATGAGGAAAAAATGTAATTTAATCAATTTTAGAATAAGGCTGTAACGTAACAAAATGTGGAAAAAGTCAAGGGGTCTGAATACTTTCCGAATGCACTGTATGAGTTGGAATTATGGTTCATTGTTTAGCTAGCTAGCTACATGTCTAAACGAAAGACTCCATTTTGCAAGAGAATGATTACATGAAGCATCAAGTTAGCCAGGTGTGTTTGGGGGTGATGACGACCATCTATTGTATTTCATGAATATGTGTACATGACTAGACAATAGTGACCCATCCACTTAGCTAGATGTGGCTGGGGGGTGGTTATAGCATAGGGCGAAGGTTCAGCCTAAGCACACAGCCAAGAAAACGCAGGATTGGCTTCGGGACAAGTCTCTGAATGTCCTTGAGTGGCCCAGCCAGAGGCCGGACTTGAACCTGATCGAACATTTCTGGAGAGACCTGAAAATCGCTGTGCAGTGACGCTCCCCATCCAACCTGACAGAGCTTCAGAGGATCTGCAGAGAAGAATGGGAGAAACTCCGCAAATACAGATGTGCCAAGCTTGTAGCGTCATACCCAAGACGACTTAAGACTGTAATCACTGCCAAAGGTGATTCAACAAAGTACTGAGTAAAGGGTCTGAATACTTATGTATATGTGATATTTCCGTGTAATCTGCTTTTATACATTTGCACACAAAAAAAGTGTTTGCTTTATCATTATGGGGTATTGTGTGTAGATTGATGAGGGAAAAAAACAATTTAATCAATTTTAGAATAAGGCTGTAACGTAACAAAATGTGGAAAAAGTGAAGGGGTCTGAATACTTTCCGAATGCACTGTACAGGCCTATATAGAGATGTCCTAGCCTACCTCTTTCAGGTAATACATTCAATGCAGTATTAGCCTTATATTTAGCTAATGAGTGATGGGTTATGAGTAATAAGCTTCTAACTTACATTTACATTTACGTCATTTAGCAGACGCTCTTATCCAGAGCGACTTACAAATTGGTGCATTCACCTTATAGCCAGTGTGATAACCACATTACTGGGGGGGGGGGGGGGGGGGTAGAAGGATTACTTTATCCTATCCCAGGAATTCCTTAAAGAGGTGGGGTTTCAAGTGTCTCCGGAAGGTGGTGAGTGACTCCGCTGTCCTGGCGACATGAGGGAGCTTGTTCCACCATTGGGGTGCCAGAGCAGCGAACAGTTTTGACTGGGCTGAGCGGGATCTGTGCTTCCGCAGAGGTAGGGGGGCCAGCAGGCCAGAGGTGGATGAACGCAATGCCCTCGTTTGGGTGTAGGGACTGATCAGAGCCTGAAGGTACGGAGGTGCCGTTCCCCTCGCAGCTCCGTAGGCAAGCACCATGGTCTTGTAGCAGATGCGAGCTTCAACTGGAAGCCAGTGGAGTGTGCGGAGGAGCGGGGTGACGTGAGAGAACTTGGGAAGGTTGAACACCAGATGGGCTGCGGCATTCTGGATGAGTTGTAGGGGTTTAATGGCACAGGCAGGGAGCCCAGCCAACAGCGAGTTGCAGTAATCCAGATGGGAGATGACAAGTGCCTGGATTAGGACCTGTGCCGCTTCCTGTGTAAGGCAGGGTCGTACTCTCCGAATGTTGTAGAGCATGAACCTACAGGATCGGGTCACCGCCTTGATGTTAGTGGAGAACGACAGGGTGTTGTCCAGGGTCACGCCAAGGCTTTTTGCACTCTGGGAGGAGGACACACCGAAGTTGTCAAGTGTGATGGCGAGATCATGGAACGGGCAGTCCTTCCCCGGGAGGAAGAGCAGCTCCGTCTTGCCGAGGTTCAGCTTGAGGTGGTGATCCGTCATCCACACTGATATGTCTGCCAGACATGCAGAGATGCGATTCGCCACCTGGTTATCAGAAGGATAAGATTAGTTGTGTGTTGTCTGCGTAGCAATGATAGGAGAGGCCATGTGAGGATATGACAGAGCCAAGTGACTTGGTGTATAGCGAGAATAGGAGAGGGCCTAGAACTGAGCCTCTGTCTCTTGCGCAATACGCACACACCTGTGCTCCGCTGGCCTCTCTCTGTAAAAAAGGCTCCTTAGCACTTGGAGTCCCATGCAGGAAAAGCTAGACTAGAATTCCTTGCCGGACATTCTTTTTTTAGCATTTATTATACCAATAGACTATTTGAAGAGGGACGCAAGCTCTTGTTTGGTGAATGTTAAATAAAGACGCCAATAGAACTCACGGGTAGTTTGAAAGAAGAGCGAACACCCGATGGCAGTTAGGCTATAGCAGTTATTTATTCAGACCCATAACCATTCAATCCTTGTGAAGAGAAGTGAAAGCCTTCTTTATCTCATTCTAGTCCTATATCATTCAAGCATATCATTAGAATGATGAAAATAAGGACAACACACTTTACAGTGCTATGAAAAAGTATTTGCCCCCTTTCTAATTTTCTCAACTTTTGCATATTTGTGATACTGAATGTTATCAGATCTTCAACCAAAACCTAATATTAGATAAAGGGAACATAAGTGAACAAATAACACAACAATTACATATTTATTTCATAAACAAAGTTATGCAACACCCAATTCCCCTGTGTGAAAAAGGAATTGCCCCCTTACACTCAATAACTGGTTGTGCCACCTTTAGCTGCAATGACTCCAACCAAATGCTTCCTGTAGTTGTTGATCAGTCTCTCACATAGCTGTGGAGGAATTTTGGCCCACTCTTCCATGCAGAACTGCTTTAACTCAGTGACGTGTGGGTTTTCAACCATGAACTGCTCGTTTCAAGTCCTGCCACAACATCTCAATTGGGATTAGGTCTGGACTTTGACTAGGCCATTCCAAAACTTCCAATTTGTTGCTTTTTAGCAATTTTCATGTAAACTTGATTGTGTGTTTTGGATCATTGTCTTGCTGCATGACCCAGCTGCGCTTCAGCTTCAGCTCACAGACGGATGGTCTGACATTCTCCTGTAGAATTATCTGATACAGAGCAGAATTCATGGTTCCTTCTATTAAGGCAAGTCGTCCAGGGCCTGAGGCAGCAAAGCATCCCCAAACCATCACACCACCACCACCATGCTTGACCTTTGATATGATGTTCTTACTGTGGAATGCAGTGTTTTGTTTTCGCCAGGCATAATGGGACCCATCACGTCCAAAAAGTTGACTAAAGTTTGCCAAAAAGCACCTGGATGATCATCAAGACTCTTGGAAGAACGTTCTATGGACAGATGATTCAAAAGTATAACTTTTTGGACGACATGGTTCCAGTAATGCCTGGCGAAAACCAAACTCTGCATTCCACAGTAAGAACATCATACCAAAGGTCAAGCATGGTGGTGGTGGTGTGATGGTTTGGGGATGCTTTGCTGCCTCAGGACCTGTCAAGTCTGGGGTGAACCAGGGGCAATATCTGTTCTTAGTTCTGCATTTTTTGAATGGGGCATGCTTATTTAAGATGGAGAAGAAAGCACTTTTGAAGAACATCCAGGCATCCTCTACTGACGGAATGAGGTCAATATCCATCCAGGATACCCGGGCCAGGTCAATTAGAATGGCCTGCTTGCTGAAGTGTTTTAGGGAGCTTTGACAGTGATGAGGGAGCTTTGACAGCAACTCCCCTCCAAGTCTCCGACCACTACTTTGTATCCTTTTCTCTCTCCCTCTCCTCCAACACTACTCACTCTGTCCCTACACAGATGGTAATGCGCCGTCGCAACCTTCGCTCTCTCTCTCCCGCTACTCTCTCCTCTTCCATCCTATCATCTCTTCCCTCTGCTCAATCCTTCTCCCTCCAATCTCCTGATTCTGCCTCCTCAACCCTCCTCTCCTCCCTTTCTGCATCCTTTGACTCTCTATGTCCCCTATCCTCCCGGCCGGCTCGGTCCTCCCCTCCAGCTCCGTGGCTTGATGACTCATTGCGAGCTCACAGAACAGAGCTCCGGGCAGCTGAGCGGAAATGGAAGAAAACTAGACTCCCTGCGGACCTGGCATCTTTTCACTCCCTCCTCTCTACATTTTCTTCATCTGTTTCTGCTGCTAAGGCCACTTTCTACCACTCTAAATTCCAAGCATCTGCCTCTAACCCTAGGAAGCTCTTTGCCACATTCTCCTCCCTGCTGAATCCCCCCCCCCCCTCCTCCCTCTCTGTGGATGACTTCGTCAACCATTTTGAAAAGAAGGTTGACGACATCCGATCCTCGTTTGTTAAGTCAAATGACACTGCTGGTCCTGCTCACACTGCCCTACCCTATGCTTTGACTTCTTTCTCCCCTCTCTCTCCAGATAAAATCTTGCGACTTGTGACGGCAGGCCGCCCAACAACCTGCCCGCTTGACCCTATCCCCTCCTCTCTTCTCCAGACCATCTCCGGTGACCTTCTCCCTTACCTCACCTCGCTGATCAACTCATCCTTGACCGCTGGCTATGTCCCTTCCGTCTTCAAGAGAGCGAGAGTTGCACCCCTTCTCAAAAAACCAACACTCCCGATCCCTCTGAAGTCAACAACTACAGACCAGTATCCCTTCTTTCTTTTCTCTCCAAAACTATTGAGCGTGCCGTCTTTAGCCAACTCTCTTGCTATCTCTCTCAGAATGACCTTCTTGATCCAAATCAGTCAGGCTTCAAGACTGGTCATTCAACTGAGACTGCTCTTCTCTGTGTCACGGAGGCTCTCCGCACTGCTAAAGCTAACTCTCTCTCCTCTGCTCTTGTCCTTCTAGACCTGTCTGCTGCCTTTGATACTGTGAACCATCAGATCCTCCTCTCCACCCTCTCCGAGCTGGGCATCTCCGGCGCGGCTCACTCTTGGATTGCGTCCTACCTGACCGGTCGCTCCTACCAAGTGGCGTGGCGAGAAGCTGTCTCCGCACCACGTGCTCTCACCACTGGTGTCCACCAGGGCTCAGTTCTAGGCCCTCTCCTATTCTCGCTATACACCAAGTCACTTGGCTCTGTCATATCCTCACATGGCCTCTCCTATCATTGCTACGCTGACGACACACAACTAATCTTCTCCTTTCCCCCTTCTGATAACCAGGTGGCGAATCGCATCTCTGCATGTCTGGCAGACATATCAGTATGGATGACGGATCACCACCTCAAGCTGAACCTTGGCAAGACGGAGCTGCTCTTCCTCCCGGGGAAGGACTGCCTGTTCCATGATCTCGCCATCACGGTTGACAACTCCGTTGTGTCCTCCTCCCAGAGTGCGAAGAGCCTTGGCGTGACCCTGGACAACACCCTGTCGTTCTCCGCTAACATCAAGGCGGTGACCCGATCCTGTAGGTTCATGCTCTACAACATTCGGAGAGTACGACCCTGCCTTACACAGGAAGCGGCACAGGTCCTAATCCAGGCACTTGTCATCTCCCGTCTGGATTACTGCAACTCGCTGTTGGCTGGGCTCCCTGCCTGTGCCATTAAACCCCTACAACTCATCCAGAATGCCTCAGCCCGTCTGGTGTTCAACGTTCCCAAGTTCTCTCACGTCACCCCGCTCCTCCGCACACTCCACTGGCTTCCAGTTGAAGCTCGCATCTGCTACAAGACCATGGTGCTTGCCTACGGAGCTGTGAGGGGAACGGCACCTCCGTACCTTCAGGCTCTGATCAGTCCCTACACCCAAACGAGGGCACTGCGTTCATCCACCTCTGGCCTGCTGGCTCCCCTACCTCTGCGGAAGCATAGTTCCCGCTCAGCCCAGTCAAAACTGTTCGCTGCTCTGGCACCCCAATGGTGGAACAAGCTCCCTCACGACGCCAGGACAGCGGAGTCACTCACCACCTTCCAGAGACATTTGAAACCCCACCTCTTTAAGGAATACCTGGGATAGGATAAAGTAATCCTTCCTAATTGTCCAGGCTAGAGGTGGCTGGTAGGTAGTGCAGGCCACAGACAGTGGTGAAGACTGCTAAAGGTGACTAATAGCAAGTAGCTAGTTAGCTGGCTAGCTGGCTAGTTTCAGCCATAGGTTCTTGATAAAAATAAATAAATAATAGAAACCGTTCCACATTGGATGAGGTGGGTTGCAGGAAAGTATATTTAGTTAAAGGATGGAAATTGAGATATATACGAAAAAAAGAAAAATAACTGGCTATTTACATGAAGACACAACAGAATACACAACCGCACTACTACGCCATCTTGGATTAAGGACACACGACTGTTCTATCGATCTCCTGCCGGGTGCCATGCCCACACAAGGGCGATTGTTTTCCTTGTCCCGGCCGGAGATGCTGGCAATGAGGGAGTATATCGACGAGGCACTTGTCGAGGGTCACAGCCGTCCCTCTACCTCACCCGCGGGCGCGGGCTTCTTCTTCGTTGGGAAAAAGGACGGTGGGCAGTGGCCGTGCATTGATTACCGGGCAGTCAACGACATCACGGTTAAGAACCTCTACCCACTCCCCCTGATGACGACGGCATTCGAGTCGTTGCAGGGAACCCGGGTCTTCACCAAGCTGGACTTACGTAATGCCTACAACCTGGTGAGGATTTGGCAGGGGGATGAATGGAAGACGGCATTTAACACACCCAGTGGGCATTACGAGTACCAAGTCATGCCGTTTGGTCTAGCCAACGCGCCTGCGGTGTTCTAGGAGTTGGTCAATGACGTATTCCAGGACCTCCTCGACTACAGCGTCTTCGTGTATTTTGATGATATCCTCATATTTTCGAAGGACATGAGTGAACACCAGCAGCACGTTCGGCAGGTCCTCCAATGCCTTCTCTGTCAGCAGTTCTACGTCAAGGTGGAGAAGTGTGTATTCCACACTGAGACAGACTGCTTCCTGGGTTTCATCGTCACCCAGGGGGACCTACGGATGGACCCGGCCAAGGTCAGCGCGGTACTGGATTGGCCCCAGTCCTCATCCCTCAAGAAACTACAACGGTTTTTAGGGTTGGCTAATTTTATAAGCGATTCATTCGCATTTTTAGCTCCCTAGCCGCTCCCCTGACAGACCTCACCCAGATGAGTGTACGCTCCTTCGCCTGGACTCAACTCGCGCCAGGCCAGGTGGGCGTTGTTCTTCACCAGGTTCTGGTTCACCATCTCATACCGTCCGGGGTCTAAGAACACCAAGCCTGACGTGCTCTCCCGGCAGTTCGACCCCATGGACCTGGTGGAGAGGGATGACCCCATTGTCCCCAACGCCCTGATTGCTGCCCTAGTTTCTTGGGGAATCGATAGGCTGGTCAGAGCAACGCTACTGCGGGAGCCTGATCTGGGCGGAGGTCCATCGGGGAGGATGTACGTACCCAAGGCGGCGCTCTCGCGACTGCTTCAGTGGATGCACGTGTCCGACCTCACCAGCCATCCGGTGGGTGCCAGGACGTTGGAGTTCCTGCGTAGGAGGTTCTGGTGGCTATCTATTGAGGGAGGTACGCGCGCCTTCGTGGCTGCTTGCCTGGTGTGCGCGCGCACGAAGAGCTCAAATCAGCCCGCGGCAGGGCTGCTCCTCTCCGACCTCTGCCTATCCCCAAGCGCCCCTGGTCCCATATCTCGCTGGATTTCATTTCCGCCCTATCCCCCTATGATGGATACACAGTCATCCTGGTCGTTGTGGACCGGTTCTCGATGGATAAGCTGGTGGTGCAGCACGTTTTCCGGGTCCATGGCCTTCCCCAAGATGTGGTGTTGGATCGGGGCCCTCAGTTCGCCTCCAGGTTCTGGAAGGCGTTCGCCACCTGCCTCGGCGCCTCCGTCAGCTTGTCCGGCTTCCAGCTTCCATCCCCACTCGAATGGGCAGACATAGCACGTCATCCAGGATCTGGAAGGGGTGCTGAGGTGCTACGCCTCCAGCAACCCAGCTACGCGGAGTCAGCGACTGGCGTGGGCGGAGTACGCCCACAACACTCTTCTCTGCTCGTCCACCGGCCTGTCCCCCTTCCAGTGCCAATAGATGGAGTTAGGAGTTAGGTGCGGGCCTCGGTCAGGTCTCAACATCAGGCCAACCGCAGCCGTTGCCCGGCCCGAGTCTTTTGCCTGGGACAGAGGGTGTGGCTCTCCATGTGGGATCTTCCTCTCTGCGTGGAGTCCAGGAAGCTGTCCCCCCGGTTCGTCGGGCCATTCAGAGTGGTCCGGCGAGTCAACCCAGTGGCCTACCGCCTGCAACTTCCCCCCACCATGCGGGTGCATCCCACATTCCATGTGTCCCTCCTCAAGCCCATGGCCACCTGTCCACTGGCTCCCCCTCCTCGTCCTGTTCCCCCGCTGCGCCTTGTCGGAGGGCAGCCGGCTTTTAAAGTGGACCGGATCCTGGACTGCCGGCGGGTGGGGAGGGTGTTTCCAATTTCTGGTGGACTGGGAGGGTTATGGGCCAGAGGAGCGGTCCTGGGTGCCCAGGAGGGACATTCTGGACCCAGGGCTGATAACAACATGCCGTCGCCTACACCCGGAGGTGCCGAGGTAAATGGCTGGGGCAGTTGCTCAGTTTTCCGGATGGGGCCGTTGCTCCCTGTGTTCCCTTGCTCAGTTTTCTCTGCTAGTTTCACTGTGCCAAGCAGTACTAATCAGTGTCTGATCGCGGGACGTATGGACAGGTACGTGAGAAGTGTTTATTATTTCAGTCATAGTTAGTATTTCATATTTTGGTCTGTCTTCCTGTTTTTTGGAGTCTTATTTGTTCCTCCTTTCTTTTTCGTGTAAAGTCCGTTATTTTGTATCCTGGCTTCAGGACCATCAGTAAAGTTCCTTGTTTCACCATCTCTGCCTACTGCCTACTGTCTAACCTGCACCGCACCTGGGTCACACCTCACACCAACCCTTACAGCCTTGTGGCATAGGACGTAGGATAAGTTAATCTCTGAGAACTCATGCTGAAGTCCCTGAGCAGTCGAGGACTTCTTAAAAACCACTCAGCTCAGCTCTATATGTCAATGCAGACAAATATTCTACGACCCCCTTTGTTATTGATTCTACAGTGAATCGATAACAAACCACAAATGAGCTTAAATACAGGAATGATATTTATTATTTCTTTGCATTTACATTCAGGACCAAGGAAAACACAGCTGAATAGCATTTCACATTCTGTGAAGAAACTGTACATCTGTCCCCATGAAGAAATGTACAACCAACTGCTCACTAAGATCACAAAGTCATCTCACTGCTGACTACCAATAGGATTTTCAAAGCATGATGATATTGCTGTGTTCATAACAAAGTGGGAAGGTGGTAGTTACCAGTTATGAAGTCGTAAATACAAGTTGGATGCATTCACGTGCTTTGAACTCATTGAGAAACGCTGATTGGCTAATGGCTAACAAGCTGCGTCAACCATAAACTATAAGTACAGCTATCATGTTGTTAAGAAAAAGATCAGGGGCGGGGCACACGTAAACAAGATGGCGTATTGAATAGAAATCGGTACAAAACACCTCAAGATAAAAACATAATATTCAAAATCAGTAAGTTAGACTAAATATTAGCATTTCATATATTCACAGTTAATATAATTCAATCTGGATAATAACAGAAATAAGATCATAAGGCTAGAGAAATATATCGACAAATATTACTACAACAAGCAACACCCAAACATGACTGAAGACAAGCGTGGAGAGCCGATCCCCAAAAGGAAACGCGATTCATCGACAGATACAGATGATATATGCTTTTCACCACTGGGTATGGTAAGTGTGGAAAGCGACCTGTTGAAGTCGATAAATGACAAATTGGGCATATTAGAATTGGTCAGTAAAGACGTAAAAGAGTTGAAAGCGAGTCTTCAAATGAGTGACGAAAAAGCTTTGGTAATGGAGAAAGAAACCAAAGAAATAAAAGTGACAGTCTCTAAAATGGAAACGGACGTTAGGGAATTAAAAAAGGAGAACAATCTTCTGAGAGAAGCCTTACTAGACATCCAAACTAGATCGATGAGGGAAAATCTAGTACTTACGGGTATTCAGGAAAAGGAGGGAGAAATAACAGAGAATATTATGAAGGACTTCCTGCATACAGCGCTACAAATCCCACTCGAGGCTGTCGATAAAATCCAACTCGAACGTGTACATCGTTTCGGAAAAAGAGGACAGAAATATGAGCGCCCAATCGTTGCCAAATTTGCTTTTTTTAAGGACAAAGCTATGGTGAAAAGCCTGGGAAAAAGACTTGCTGGCACGAAAATAGGCATGAATGATCAGTTCCCGAAGGAGATTGTAGAAAGGCGCAAAGTTCTGTATCCAATCTTCAAGGAAAACAGATTAAAAGGGAAACGTGTTGCACTAGTGGTGGATAAATTATATATTGACAACCAAATGTTCAGAGACACAAAGACTACTCCATGGCTATTCTAAAAGTTGTAATAGAGGAGTCAAATATTGGAGCACCTGATACTAGCAATGATAGGGATTGTAATATTAAATAACATTTTATAGTAAGTATAGTATTTTATAAATGGATAAAACGATATAACAAGCAGAATAATACATCTTTATATACAAATAATTAGAACATGGATTTTTTGGCGGGAGGTTGTTGTTTTGGCGGATGGTTGTTGTGGTTGGTCCTGTGTTCTCTCTGGCGTCCTTTCCCCCTTGCAGCAGATGTGGATGCGGGTGCGTTTGCACGCTCGGCCCATTTCTTCCGCAGTCAACCATGTGGTGTGCATTTTTGTGTTTGAAAAGGTGCGGCGTTAAGTGAGTGAGAGGGGAAATGGTTGCATATCCCAGAGCCGACCGGGGGTCTATGAACAGGGGTAGTGAGAGAGAGAGCTTTCAATTTTGTGTAGATGAGGGATATACATTTTTAAATATAGTATACATCTAATCTAATTATTCATTGTCCTATCATGATGGAAAGATCCCTAACCCTATAACCTGGACACCCACCTGAGCGACCCATACACCAAAGAGAAGTTCCCATCTATTTTATGGACCTGCTGTGAATATGCAGCCTAAACAGAGAAATAAATGCGGTCAGAGACCTACTTGAGCAGCACCGCCCCCTCAAGATTCTGAGCCTGCCTGGCAGGGTTGGTCCTACAAAGCCAGAGCCCCCTGATGGGAGAGCATAATATACAAGGAAATTCTCAAAGCTGCTAATGAGAACCTTGACGACCTTTTACCTAGCCGGTGGGGATTCCGGTGGGGTACGCCCACCCAGGTAGTGGCAGTGCTGGCAACACTGGCTGCAGTAACCCATGGGGAGGGGGTCACACTCGGACAATCAGAGAGGGGGTTTATCATTGTGGCCCAGGTGGCACAAAATAATCAAAGGTCTGACCGCATGGAGATGCTTGGGAAAATGGTTACAACAGGGGATCAGAGTGTTTGTGTCTCAGGTGAAGAGGGTGGATCTGATCTCCATCACCTAGGACTTGACATAGATTAAGTAGAGTAATCAAATCTCACATTGTTATCAATTTCTGCTCAATCTGCATGCTTTCTCAATCAGCTTTAACTGTATGTGCACTCGTAGATCAAGTTATTTCTCGAGTTGGGCTCTGGGATATAACAGCCGTTGAGTATCGGATTTTATGGTGGATTGTGGAGGAGGGGGGTTGAGTGTGTTGGAGTATGTGAGTATGTGCGTGTGTGCTTGTCTGGCATCTGTTGTGGGGGGGGGGGGGGGGCATTATTACGCATATTAATTGATAATGATGGAAAATAGGATATGCATAATTAAAAAAATAATAATAGTTATATAGATATATATATATAGAGGTGAAAGCATTGGAAATGCTTTTGGCGGTTAACCTGCTTCTGTTTTGTGGGTGGCACTGTGTGCTGTTTTCGATGGATGGGTCCTGGCCTCTCGGGGCATTAGGGATACGGAGGGACGTGGGTGGGATGCTGATCACTGGGATGACGGCTCAACTTGGGATGGGGAGGGGCTTTAGTGGGGGAATTAGTGGAGAACAATTGAAGGGTTACTCCGTAGCAATGCAAATATCACGGTACAGCTATATGGACACTCAATCATTACGCTATTTTTTATTGGTAAATTTACAAACATATATAATGATAAATAGACTTGAAACTTGTATCTCATTATGGTGTATGGTGAAATAAGTATAGCCAGTTATAATTGTAATGGCTTAGCTGATAATAACAAAAGAAGAACAATATTTACATGGCTCAAAGAGAAGGAATATAATATCTATTGTATACAGGAAACTCATTCAACAATTCGAGATGAAGTAGCGTGGAAAAAAGAATGGGGGGGGGAAATATACTTCTCCCATGGGCAAAGAAATTCAAAAGGGGTGATGATATTAATTAATAGTAATTTCGATCCGAATGTGCAAATTGTCCAAATAGATACGCAAGGTAGATGGATTATTTTAAATATGGTATTGGACCATAAACAGATATGGCTCATTAACCTTTACGGACCAAATAATGATGATCCACAATTCTTTGACAATATATATAATAAATTATCAAGCCTGCAAGCAACTCAAGACAATATTATTATGGTGGGGGATTATAATACTGTTTTAAATAGCTCAATGGACCGAAAAGGAAATCACACCACAAACAATCACCCACATGCTCTTAAGGAAATTGTGAATGTCATGGATACATTAGAACTAGTAGATATATGGAGGCTTAAATATGCTGATCTAGTGAGATATACATGGCGGAGACTGAATCAAGCTAGTCGTCTTGACTTCTTTCTTATCTCATTCTCGTTGGCACCAAAAGTAAAAAAAGTGTTGATAGGGGACAGAATGCGGTCGGACCATCATATAATAGGCATATACATTACTCTGACTGAATTTCCACGTGGGCGAGGATATTGGAAATTTAATCAAAGCCTATTAGATGATAATTTATTTATAATTAGAACAAAGGAATTTATAACTGACTTTTTCCAACATAACATAGGTACAGCGAATCCCCTTATTGTATGGGACACCTTTAAATGTGCCTTTAGAGGCCATGCAATTCAGTACTCATCTCGAAAACAAAAGCAATTTAGGTCAAAAGAGTTTATACTAAGAAAGGAAATAGAAAGTCTAACAGAACAGATAGATGGCAATAAAAACTGTAACATAGAGGCTCAGAATAAATTAGAGGAAAAACAAAAAGAAATGGAAAAACTTATTCAAGAAAGATCAAGTGTAATATATTATAAAAATAAAGCAAACTGGATGGAATATGGGGAAAAATGCACAAAATTCTTTTTTAATCTTCAACATAGGAATGCTACCAAAAAGAACTTAATGAAACTGGTTACAATTGACGGAGTCACCCATAATTCACCTAATGATATTTTGAAGGAAGAAACAAAGTATTTTAAGCATATGTTTTCTTTTCAGTCGCCTCCATCTCCTCTAACTGAAGCTAATTGTAGAGATTTTTTTTCTATTGATAATGTCAAATTAACAGCCACACAGAAAGACTCATGTGAAGGTGAAATTACAGAGGAGGAACTTCTGGATGCAATTAAAGACTTTAAGTCCGGGAAAACTCCAGGGTTGGATGGCATACCAATCGAGGTATACCAAACCTTTTTTGATATACTAAGAGGACCGTTATTAGCATGTTTTAACCACTCCTATGTAAATGGTAGATTATCTGACACTCAAGAAGAAGGTCTGATCTCATTATTACTGAAACAGGATACAAGTGGAAAATATAAAGATCCAGTCCATTTACAAAATTGGAGGCCACTTACACTTCAGTGTTGTGATGCAAAGATCCTAGCAAGATGTATAGCGCATAGAATTAAAAAGGTATTGTCGGATATTATTCATTCTAATCAGACAGGTTTTTTACATGGAAGATACATTGGAGATAATATAAGGCAAGTATTGGAAACAATAGAACACTATGAAAAATATGGGAAACCAGGCCTGCTATTCATAGCAGACTTCGAAAAGGCATTTGATAAAGTTCGACTGGAATTTATATATAAATGCCTGGAGCATTTCAATTTTGGAGAATCTCTTATAAAATGGGTCAAAATCATGTATAGTAACCCTAGGTGTAAAATAGTAAATAATGGCTATTTCTCAGAAAGTTTTAAACTGTCAAGAGGAGTGAAACAAGGTTGTCCACTATCGGCATATCTATTTATTGTGGCCATCGAGATGTTAGCTATTAAAATCAGATCCAATAATAATATCAGAGGATTAGAAATACAGGGCTTAAAAACAAAGGTGTCATTGTACGCAGATGATTCATGTTTTCTTTTAGATCCACAACTAGAATCCCTCCACAGCCTCATAGAGGATCTAGATACATTTTCTAACCTCTCTGGATTAAAACAAAATTATGACAAATGTACTATATTACGTATTGGATCACTAAAAAATACAATTTTTACATTACCATGTAGTTTACCAATAAAATGGTCTGATGGTGATGTAGATATACTCGGAATACATATCCCAAAGGAAATAAATGATCTCACTTCAATAAATTTTAATAGAAAGTTAGCAAAAATAGATAAGATCTTACTACCATGGAAAGGAAAATACCTGTCAATTTGTGGAAAAATCACCCTGATTAACTCTTTAGTATTATCCCAGTTTACCTATTTGCTTATGGTCTTGCCTACGCCTAGCAAACAGTTTTTTAAATTATATGAGAAAAAAATATTCAATTTTATTTGGAACGGCAAGCCAGACAAAATTAAAAGAGCATATTTATATAATGAATATGAATTCGGAGGACAGAAATTATTAAATATTAAAGCATTAGACCTATCACTAAAATCTTCAGTCATCCAAAAGTTATACTTAAATCCGAACTGGTTCTCAAGCAAATTAGTAAGATTGTCTCACCCACTGTTCAAGAAAGGCCTTTTTCCCTTTATTCAGATTACAACCTCTCACTTTCAGTTATTTGAAAAGGAAATAATCTCCCAAATGTCACTATTTCTAAAACAAGCCATAGAAAGTTGGTTGCAATTTCAATTTAATCCTCCAGAAACGACAGAACAAATAATGCAACAAATATTGTGGTTAAATTCAAATATACTAATTGACAAAAAACCTTTATTTTTTGACAGAATGTTTAAAAAAGGTATAATCTTCGTAAATGATATCATCGGTAGGACTGGTGGAGTTATGTCGCACATGCAGCTAACAAAAACATATGGAAATGTCTGCTCTACCCAGAATTACAACCAAATAATTGCAGCCTTACCGCAAAAGTGGAAGAGGAAAGTTGAAGGGGGAGAAAGTAAGGAACTTGTCTGTCGGCCTTGCATTAAAGAACATAATTGGTTAAGGAAAACTGTGATAAATAAAAAAGTATATCAGTTTCACTTAAGGACCAAAGGATTGACAGCCGTCCCATATAGATTGCAAAATAGTTGGGAAGAGATCTTTGACGTACCGATCCCTGTGGGCTATACTCGGCCTTGTCTCAGGATTGTAAGTTGGTGGTTGAGGATATCCCTCTAGTGGTGCGGGGGCTGTGCTTTGGCAGAGTGGGTGGGGTTATATCCTTCCTGTTTGGCCCTGTCCGGGGGTTTCTTCGGATGGGGCCACAGTGTCTCCGGACCGCTCCTGTCTCAGCCTCCAGTATTTATGCTGCAGTAGTTTATGTGTCGGGGGGCTGGGGTTAGTTGGTTATACCTGGAGTACTTCTCCTGTCTTATTCAGTGTCCTGTGTGAATTTAAGTATGCTCTCTCTAATTCTCTCGTTCTCTCTTTCTCTCTGAGAACCTGAGCCCTAGGACCATACGTCAGGACTACCGGGCATGCTGACACCTTGCTGTCCCCAGTCCGCCTGGCCTTGCTGCTATTCCAGTTTCAACTGTTCTGCCTGCGGTTACGAAACCCCTACCTGTCCCAGACCTGCTGTTTTCAACTCTTAATGATCGGCTATGAAAAGCCAACTGAGAGACCTGAGCCCTAGGACCATACGTCGGGACTACCGGCCGTGGTGACTCCTTGCTGTCCCCAGTCCGCCTGGCCTTGCTGCTATTCCAGTTTCAACTGTTCTGCCTGCGGTTATGGAACCCCTACCTGTCCCAGACCTGCTGTTTTCAACTCTTAATGATCGGCTATGAAAAGCCAACTGAGATTTATTCCTGATTATTATTTGACCATGCTTGTCACTTATGAACATTTTTGAACATCTTGGCATGGTTCTGTTATAACCTCCACCCGGCACAGCCAGAAGAGGACTGGCCACCCCTCATAGCCTGGTTCCTCTCTAGGTTTCTTCCTAGGTTTTGGCCTTTCTAGGGAGTTTTTCCTAGCCACCGTGCTTCTACACCTGCATTACTAGCTGTTTGGGGTTTTAGGCTGGGTTTCTGTACAGCACTTCGAGATATTAGCTGATGTACGAAGGGCTATATAAAATAAAAAAAATAAAAAAATTAAAATTGATTGATAGTGTTTATGAACTGACACGCAAAACGACACCGGATTCAAAAATTAGAATCTTTCAATTTAAATTATTATATAAAATTCTTGCTACCAATAGAATGTTATTTATATGGGGGATACAATCTTCCCAGCTCTGCAGATTTTGCTGTGAAGAGATAGAATCATTAGATCATTTGTTTTGGTTCTGTCCATTTGTAGCTTGTTTTTGGACACAGGTCCAGGAATGGCTAAAGGATTGCAATATTTACCTGGAACTAACCTTGCAGATAGCATTACTGGGTGATCTGAAAAGTCATAGTCAATCAATCAATAATATAATAATACTTTTAGCAAAAATGTTTATTTTTAATTCACAATCTGTAGAAGCAATGAGAATAGAAAGGTTCAGAACTTTTGTAAAACATCACAGTACGGTTGAAATATATATGGCAAATAGAAATCCTATATGGATGGTGTTAAGAGATAGATGGGAGGTATTGAATAGAGTTGAAGGATGGGACTAATAACAAATAACAACAAATAATAACAAAGATAGCTAATAATGTAAGCATACTGTGTCCATAATAAGTATATAGGTTGTATGTTGGGAGCTTTTGGGAAAGAGCACAGTTAGAAAGATATGGCATTTAGAAGCAAACCGGATGGACATCATGAAAATGATCGGAGAGGTTGAGAGTAGAAGAAGTTCAGGAGCAAAAAAATAAATAAATATATATATATAGATATAGAATTATTGTAAAATTAACTCTGTCCATAAGGTGTAGATAGTAAGTATAGACCGGAAGTAGAGGCCTGGGCGTTGTTGTTCACTAATTTACTCCAAGTAGGGAAAGGATGGTGGGGTTGAAAAGTAATAAAGGGGAATATATATATAAAAAATAAAATAAAACATGGGGGATTGGAAGTGATGCAGACAATTATATTGATAGAAGATACAATCTATCTGCAATATTAAGCTGATCCATCCCCCCTAAAAAAAAAAAAAAAAAAAAAAAAAGTACAGCTATCATGTTTGTAAAATAATTTGGTGTTCAAAAACATATATTTATAGACTGCTTTTTGTAAATAATGTTTTGTTGTTGCATTTAACTGCTGAAAATGCTGTTAAAAATGTAATTTCCTTAGTAGGTGACGTCAGAGGTCAGCATGTGGGAGAAGTCGGAGATCAGGGATGATAGACGAGTTTCCCACTAGTAATTACCAGTTGGAGGGGCGTTCAAGTGGACTTTTCTGGTAAATACCACCTTTCTACTTGCTTATTATCACAACATAACTCTTATAGTCCTGCTGTATTGTCTCTGGTAGGCCTAACTATTGTCGTGGAAATATTTGACTAATAGATAATCAACTCCAAAATATCTCTCAAGACACCGGAGCTTGTGAATTCAAGAATTAGACTTTATTGCATAACAAAGCCTGAGCTTGCTCCATGGAACAACAACTGCTTGTCCTGAACCGGAGTGCTCCTTTTTATACAGTCACACTGATACAACTGATGGTTACACCTTCCTATGTGAATCAATAGCATCTTTCAGTATCACATGTTGGCTGCTCACGAGGGCTACTTGCGCTTCTCTAAGTGGGGCCACTGTGTCTTATTAGTGGCATGACTGGCAATGAAAATTATGCACATACGTACGTTAAAGAACAATCACACTCTGTATTGACTATATTCACTATCCAGGCATGCATCTGGAGTACAAAGTATCAATTATGTTCATTCTGTTTCACCATTATCATTTCATAACACATTATCCATTCATACTTAAACATGATTTATACATGTCATCCATAATCCATTCTCAACCACATACCATTAAACATTTATCATTTATCATCCTCCCCGGCCCCTGAGATTATGTGCATGTGGCCATGTGTCAGGTCATAAGGTCATAAGCACAAAGAAATGATAACACTAGTTCCATTGTTACTCCAATCTCCACACAGCCATCACGAGGAGTTGTATCTCCATCACATGTCATAGACATACCCAGACCAGCTGGAGGAGTTTTATGAAAAACACATAAATGTCTCTGCTCTGTATTAACCCTTCAACTGGTTCTCAATCCATAAACATTTTAAGGCATATAGGTTTTTAATTTTACAACATATCCATGCTTATTACTAATATTATTATTTTACCTTTGACCTCTCCCTACATTTGCCTTAATGATACATAAAATAATACCATATAATCCCCCCTATGGGACATTCCACCAATGTCCCAACAATACAAAGATTAATCACCCATATCACAAGTATTATAACAATCATATAATAAATATCCATATCTAATCAAGTAATTGCCATGTCAACATCACTAAGCATTAATATTAATACGTTATTCAGATCAATCAGTCCACTTATAATTTATAATCATAATCAAATTAATTACCCAAAACAACTTTAGAATGACAATTCTTAATTAGTCACCTTTGTTCCATCATTCAAAGTTAAAACTCTCACCTTGGCACATATTGATACTGGCCGAATGTATATTTATATTATAATTATTCTAGCATTAACTTCCTCATAACAAGAATTACAACAGATCAGTACCTTAATGCATTGTCCAAATTACTATAAATTTAGTAGTGTATAATACCTCCTTAATCAACATACTACCTCAACTAACACTCCCTTCCTCTACCGGCACTCAATCTTCTGGCGTCTTCATTATGTTCTTCAGATAGCTTCATAGTTCATCTTGGATTACCCATAGCAATGTCCCAATTCCAATGTCACACCTGAACCGCCACACCTCCACCATCATCCTGTTTTGTCCATGTGCAACCCAGTATACCCAAACTAGGAAGAACGTTGCATTTGCATATACCTCTTTCCTCACATTCTTGAAAGAAAAGGCACAAAAGAGAAGGCAATTGATTGCTTTGATTTGATGCTGGATTCAGGTCTCCTGGCAGAAGTTGTCAGACAGGAACGTCTTCAACGCCTTTGTTGTTCCTCTTCAGCCAAGTAGAGGATTTTTGGTTTTTATTGAGGTTTACACCGTTCTGGGCCAAATGATCTCTGCAATGCATTACGACACCATCCGTAGCAACCTCAGGAAAGGACAGATCATAACAGTTCAGTTGAGTTAATTTCCAATCCAAAACATCCCTATTAACATTGTCTACATGACAAATCATTATGTTTCATCACTCATTCTTATACCCATTTCTATCTAACGCATGATAGATTTTCCTTTGAGGAGCCCCTGTATTCCAAAGGCTATCTGTTTAAACACCCCCTAGTTTCACATTCTCCCTTGAATTCTCCCAAATTATATAACCCAATTGTTTTATTGTAACATTCCTATATTTTTGCTCATACTCTATTTGACATTACTCTGGTGTTTCCCTTTCCTTGTTCCCATTCTAACAATTGCTTACACTTCTCTCTTCTAATAACACTTTCCCCTGGAAATCTAACACCAAATACTACATCAAATTGTTTATTTAAGTCTTGGACTGTTTTCCTTATGTCTATGATTCACCTGTCTCTTTCTTTCATTATCTTAAAGTCACACTACCCCATGTGACTTCCCCATACTCTTTGTGCTGGTTTCTCACACACCAATAATATTTTAACCCTTGTATTTTAATAGTGATCCCTTCCTGTATTTTTAGTTATGATTCCTGCCTGTGCAAGAATATACATTCTAATCCTGTCTATATCCCTTCTATGTCTTGTTCTTCTGCTCTTTATTGTTATCAGTACTCCATTCCCCTTATTCTCAGGTAACTAGTCAAGTGTAGAGAAATCAATGATAAGGATATCTGGTGGGTCTTGGAGGTCTGGAATCTCTCGGTGGTCTGGAAGGTCCTTAAAGTCTCTTAATCATCAGTTCCCTCACTCTGGTACAATGGTTAAGATGATACCCGATACTCCCCTCTATCCGTACCATCGTCGGTATAACCTGGACAACGATGTGTATGGTTACTTCAGTTGTTAACCTTCCCCCGTCACTAGGGTCTCCGGATCAGCCAGAGTCCCTCTCAATCTATCGACATCGGTCTGTGAAAAGTGTCCTTCAATCAGCCTACCCATAGGGAAGCTCAGAGTTACTGCTGCAAAGACACAAGCACAGACACACACAAAAGACAACAATGCTACCCAATGGCTGAGGTTGGGACACTCCTATAGTGGGAAACATGAATCTAAGTATCTGTCTCCACCACTTTTACCATCATTAAGGTAGCCAACCACACCTGGTACAGGCCCCTCCACATAGGGTCTTTCCAGCTCTTTCTTCCGTAGTCTTTTGCAATCACATAGTCTCCAGGGCACAGAAAATACTCAGATTATCCTACTCAGTTGGGCATAGTTATCTTCACCCATGAAAAGAAAATCTTAAGAACATTGTTAGGTTAGGTGAGACACAGTATGCTACTCATGTCCTCTCATCCGTCAAGAGAAGCCTTGAGATTATGAAGCACACCTGCTTCCAGCTTGTTGTAGTTCACTTATCTCATAGACAGACCACCTCTACACCATGCCTCCTATCACAAAAACAAAAATGATTTAACCTAACCCATAACACATTATTACTACTGCTCACATCCTTAATACACCTTGCATACTTCCCCACAAAACCATAATAAAACATTAAAACCTCTGTAATCCCAACTTCCCCCCTTGGACACATACATCACATCGTGATTCATGTGTACAAAAAACAAAACAACAACAATATTGCCTATTAAACCAAAAATAATAACTAAACTGAAAATGACAACCCTTGAGCATATCTTTACTTAACTGTATTCCATAACACTATTCAAGGAATACCTCTCCTTCAGGACTAACTCTCTCACTTCATCCTTGTCCTGTTTGGACTAATTTATATATAGGATTTTTTCCAAATTATAAACTTCTTCACAATTATCCTTATTTTATCTAACCCCCTAATTCAGCATGCCTCTAGAATTCATAGTGCGGTTGAACAGGTCACACTATAAAGCCAGGACAGATTTCAGAGGTCATTGAAATCATTCAATGAATTGTTTCATCCTATAGTATACTACTTCTAACAACCATCAAGCCCTTTCATAAATGTTGTAATTCCTTAGTACAGCTCTTTTCAAAATAAATCATACATATTTACTTATCCCTCAGTAAATAAAACCCAAATTACATGCGTATGCACCTTTAAGATATTTCACTTCCATCCTGTCAAAAAACCCCAAATAGAAATAAAAATCCTATACAACTAACATTTCATACTAAGTAGATTGTTTGTGGTTATTTGAACACCATATAGTAAAACAATAAACAAACAAAAATGGCCAGGCCTTATTTATTTAGGTAGCTCCCTATGACAACCTAAAAATAAAACTACTTAATTTTACTAACTAGTTCCACCCTAGCCGACATACTTTTTTAACCTCCCAATAAAGAAATCCCCATGTTCCTGGAAGAGAAAGTATACATGTCGTTAACATATAATCAACAATCCAAAGATAGTAATTACACACAAAACATCATACATATATCCCCAGTCCTATCTCACCCCTAACATAATATTATAGGAGACTCCCATCAATCCTTAAAAGAAAACTCCCACTTAGAAGACATTAGATAATAACACATTTTATTAAGTTAACTACACCTTCCACTATAAACCTATAACCCCTTTTTAGTAATTTAAACGTCGCAAACTGTTGCATTGATGTTTTCTTTTTTCTATTTTTTTTCTTCTCTAAAATATAAACGTATTGTTTCATAATCCAAAACCCATAAAAAGATGTCTACTTAATCCATCAAGTCAACAGCAACAACTACCTCCCAAGGTTCAACGTACTATAAACAAATTATCGTTATCTGAAGTAATAAAACATCATCATAACTCACTGCTGTTTAAACAAACTATATAATGTCATAATAAAATGATCAATTATCAAATATCGTTCCTTATTCAACTATCGAGACATGTTCTTCATTAGTTAATCGTCTCCACAAAGCAATACTACCTAATAACATATTCTCATTCTCCTAAGTATAAATAATTACTTCTATTAAACAATCCCATTCAACATCAAGTCAACCTGTCTCATCACCCAATTAACTTATTTTTTAAACCCTCTACAATATCTATCATACTCTACCGCTAATTTCCCTCATAACGGTACCTCAACAGATGACAAATTATTTTATATTTATAGTAAAAACCAATAAAACACCCAATTCACCAATATGCAATTTTAATTACTATGTTATCCTATCCGACATGGATTGGTAGGACAACATCTTTCCTATAATGTTATCAATGACACCAGTAATTCACATCAATAACATCAATGTAAAATATTTGCTTTCTGTCCCTCACTGGATTCGAACCAGGGACCCTCTGCACACATTGACAACATTCACCACCGAAGCACCGTTACCCGTCGCTCCACCAGTGCCACACAAAGCATCTACTTCCAGTTCATAGAGCAAGTGACATCACCCAACGAAAACCGCACTAGCTCTCACCGCTAACTAGCTAGCAATGTCCTGCCGATAACATTCAACCTTCCACGACCTCCCACAAAACACGCGATCCCCGTACACCTAACGTAACCCATAATGTCCCTTATAGCGCTCTCACGTTTCAGCAAGCCCCAATGTTTAACATCCACAGAGAAAAAATTGAAATTCTTCAATTTTTCCTAGCAGACCCAATAAAACACACTTTAAAACAGCGTTCTGCATTTACCTCTATCATAGGGTTTAAAAACGAACTTAACAACATTAACCATCCTAAATTGCCGTAGTAAGGTCATGTTTGGTTCAGTTGATCTATTACCATAAAATACATTCACTTCTCCATGCGTAGTAAACTATATCCTATTTCTCCTGTAATCAACTAAAATCATAGCCACGCAATTAAACCATCACCCCGCCATTACAGAATGAATTAACTATCCTTTATAAGTAAGCTACAAGTAACACCAAACACTTGCTGTAGTTTACCATCATATATTGAAATCATCCATTTATCACAATCCAATTTATCTATAGACATATTTCACCATTGTCACTCGTTTAATCTAGCAAAACCTCATTCAATGACTAAAAATTATTACCACGTAGTCTCCTCTCCGTTAAAATTTTAGTCATTTAGCAGATGCTCTTATTCCAAGCAACTCACAATTAGTGGGCTCATACATTATTATACTTATACTAGCCCCCCTTGGGAATCGAACACCCAACCCTGGCTTTGCAAGCACCGTGCTCTACCAACTGAGCTACAGAGGACCACAGATGAGCGTATAGTGCCTTTTTCTGATAATGTTATAATTGTAGCCTATTGCATTACTTTAGTTTAAAATATGAGTTTGTTTATTCAACAAATCTAGAACCCACTATAGCATAATAGCCAAAGCTTCTTGCATCCCCTAATTCACGTAACGAAAATACATTATCATTCTAGAATTCAACTATTCGCATACATTACTGATGTCACGCAAACCATAGAATAAAGTAATAACAATTAGAATTTTGTCAAATAAATGTTTTCCATCCAGCTATTCAGACTTTCTTTAAATAACTCTTTCAGCTCGATACAGTCAAACAAGTATGACTCTCTTTTAACCGGAAACTAATTCATGGCATTAGTAAAATCTATTCACATCCCAACAATAACTAATAATCCTGACTGTTCCTTCAATCTAAACAACCCACAACTATAGCTAAACTATATTTAGAAAACCTAGACTCTGTTCAGCGATGCAGAATCTATGCTTTATCGAAATGACAAGTTAATCCTCTTTTATTCCAATGATAATGGTCAGTAGTTTCAGTATCTGGCACATACCACACTTTATCAGAAAATAGCTTTGAAGGACACAGATCTCACACGCTCAACGTAATCAACTTAGCAGTCAACAAGTCAAACCCCACATTCATTGATTTGGAAACAGATCTTACGACCTAACCAAATGAATTATATATCTGCTTCTGAAATAATAGATCGTTTATTATAATGCTTAATTCTACCACATGTCCTATGTACTCTCTCCCATTTCCACGTACGTCTACGTGTTTGGGCAAGTCAACACCTATAATTTTATCCAATCCCTCGTATTAAATCACACTCACATAAAATTCATTATATTCCAATATATTCATATCTACCAAACCATTCATGTTTCTAATTATTCTTTATTGCCACAATCTGTTAATCACCATCTAGTCTCAGCGGAACAAACAACACATTACCCAAATCCTTTCCCTCAGTCATAGAATCCTCCTAGAATCATATATGCTGGTCACTATTCCCTGATCTTACAAAATTCTATGACAGGCATTGTTGTACGAAACTCCAAGATATAATTTACCAGAAAAGCTTATTATTTCAATGTATATATAATTATCAAACACACCTCTATATCTCATCATTCAAACTTCAGAGTCCGACTAATTTACATCATTATACCACTCTTATTCCATATTTATACAATGTTGTTCTTAAACGCCCTTAATTACTTTGTATAACCTACAGGAATATTTTATTCTATCAAAGGGCCCAAATTTGGAATGTTAACCCTATCCTAGTTATTATTTTACTGTAGTCAATTTATCATAATACTGCATCACCTCTAAAGTTTCTAAATATAATGTCAGAAACATACCCTAACAGATTTATCAAAATACAATGCATAGACGTCATATGACCACACCGGTACACCTGTTCCTCCAACAGGATTTATTCTACCCCACCTGGTAACGTGAATTTTTTACACTCAGTTGGTCAATGAATATCCACGCACCATTTATTCTTCTCTTTCCTAATGTGAGATTGGGCACACCCTTTCTCCATCAGACAGAAGTTTCAAACAACCTCAAATATGTTTCCTTTCCTTACAGAAAGGCTATTTACTTGCAGGATTTCTTATTATTCTCACTCACACAGATGAGCAGCCACTTGTGCCCAAATGAATCAGACAGTTGAATGACTCACAGCCGCCCAAGCAACCCATTCCCCATATGAGATGAGCAGACATACTCTATATATAACACTTTATCAAAATTTTGAAGCCCTTGTAGCTATTTAACCCGTTCACCTACTCAGGATGACCGGTGTTACTCCAATTTATGGTGTCACCTACGCCGGATGACCTAACTTTTTTACCTGATCGACCCTACCTAATTTTGGCATCACCACAACACAGGATGATGCCCTACCTACCCGAGCAGACCTCTTAACAATGAATTCCTCATTAGAGCGGTAACCGTAGGTAGCCACCTGCCCGTTCAGACCCCTGGAGTGCTAATTTTAGCTCTCCAAAGCGGTATCCACAGGATTTATATTTATTTAGCCCCCTAGGTATTACACTTCCTCAACACACCTGGACTTCTACTACGCTTTCCTAAGCGACCTGTAAATTCTGCCTTATTTTTTCTGTTACACTTTCTCAACACAGAAAAAGGAGTGGTATTACACAGGATTTCTGCCTACCTAAGCAGTCCTCAAGACGATTCACTTCCCCAACACGTCTAAAGCGGTATCTGCAGGACTTAACATGTTATTGTCTGATCGCTCAACCAGCTGTACAACCACCCATGTCGAAATGACCCAGACAAAGCGATCAGCAAGATGAATCAAATGAATCAAATGAATCAAATCAATTGAACAGACGGTTCAGACAAACAACAGCGACATGTATTCTTAAATTCAAAAGCCCCTAGTCTCTAATTTTCTGGTTCTTAAATTTGTAGAGACCTACTTTGGTATTTCTGCTACTGATACCGTGCCCCGGATCGGACCACACAAACGTTATACTATATAAGTAAGAACTTGGCTTACCTTTTTAAAAGCGGCCGCTTTTGTTTGTATGGTCCGTCCAAGCCATTTCATAACTGCAGATGTACACCGTCTCTGGCCCCTATTGTCAACTCCTGGCAAGCTCGCCAATTATGTCGTGGAAATATTTGACTAATAGATAATCAACTCAAAAATATCTCTCAAGACACCGGAGCTTGTGAATTCAAGAATTAGACTTTATTGCATAACAAAGCCTGAGGTTGCTCCATGGAACAACAACTGCTTGTCCTGAACCGGAGTGCTCCTTTTTATACAGTCACACTGATACAACTGATGGTTACACCTCCCTATGTGAATCAATAGCATCTTTCAGTATCACATGTTGGCTGCTCTCGAGGGCTACTTGCACTTCTCTAAGTGGGGCCACTGTGTCTTATTAGTGGCATGACTCAAACAATTATGCACATACGTACGTTAAAGAACACTCTGTATTGACTATATTCACTATCCAGGCATGCATCTGGAGTACAAAGTATCAATTATGTTCATTCTGTTTCACCATTATCATTTCATAACACATTATAAAACATATCCATTCATACTTAAACATGATTTATACATGTCATCCATAACCCATTCTCAACCACATACCATTAAACATTTATCATTTATCATCCTCCCCGGCCCCTGAGATTATGTGCATGTGGCCATGTGTCAGGTCATAAGGTCATAAGCACAAAGAAATGATAACACTAGTTCCATTGTTACTCCAATCTCCACACAGCCATCACGAGGAGTTGTATCTCCATCACATGTCATAGACATACCCAGACCAGCTGCAGGGAGTTTTATGAAAAACACATAAATGTCTCTGCTCTGTATTAACCCTTCAACTGGTTCTCAATCCATAAACATTTTAAGGCATATAGGTTTTTAATTTTACAACATATCCATGCTTATTACTAATATTATTATTTTACCTTTGACCTCTCCCTACATTTGCCTTAATGATACATAAAATAATACCATACTATCTCAGTGTATCAGAAGTCTTTTATCAGATTCTGTATTTTCCAGTGCTGCCCACTGCACTCCTGAATGATGAGCTGGTAGTAAGTATCGTCCCCTGGGGCAATCTCCAGACATCTCTTTGTCTGTCTGTTCTGGATGGCTTTTCCCTGTAAAACACAGAAAACATTCTACTGTACAACCTCACAATAAAAAAACAAAAAAGTCAAAGACATCTCCCTTGTTTCCAACAGTTTATAAGCATCAATTTCCCTATTTCATGTTGGAGTGCTTACCTGTTGAAATTCCCAGAGCATGTGGAATCCCTTCTGCTTGGCCACCTTGCACTCATACAGTCCTGGGGTTCGAGTACCAGTGTCCATCAGACAGCGATTACTGTTGTACTTGTGAGACTTGATGCCTCCGATGTAGATCTCCCCGCTGGCTCGATAATAACAGTTCTGGACAGATAGGATAGATATCTAGGCTTTTCTGAGTCTGTGGTATTGACAGTACTTTACATTGTGTTATTGTGTTATGGGTTGAATCCTGGGTCTGCCATGGGATGGACCATATTACACATCTAGATAAATTCTGAAATACTAAGCAATGATTCTACAAACCTGTGGACTATAATAATTGCATCCATATAAAATAGGTGTGTTCCCTGGAACTGGGCCTTGATCTATACAGAGATCTGTCTTCAGGTCATTGACCAGCTGTTGATTTTATAGACAGAGATTAAACAGTTATAAAAGTGCAGATTCCTATCCTGATAATGAGTTGGATGTATGACCCTGCATCCTATTGAAAGAAGGATGCCATGCATGCCACCAAACACAGTTGGTGAGGAAATAATTCCAGAACAATGATAAGTGTTTTAGCATCACTCACAGCTCCATAACCAAGCAAGTCACCCAGGGGGTCTAACATGGGATACACATTGTCCAGATACCACTGGAAGGGCTTGCAGTTCAGCCTCTTTCTCAACTTCTTCCTCTCTGAAACATCCCCAATGTCTATGCCATGATCCTGTGTTGAGAAAGAGGAAGATTTCTAAATCAGAAACACAGGCCATTTGAGCAATCCACAAATTATCCATATTTGCTTACCACCATCATTTCACATAGATCCTATGATCTTTATTATGGCATTGAGTAATAAACAGTTATTATAATATTTACTGTCTAATCTACTTATTTTCAAACACAAAGCATGCATAACAGCGATTATTGTTATTCTATAGGAGCAGCTGAACAAAACCTACTTTTTGAATGGTTTGTTCTGTACAGTACCTTCAGTGGGAGGTTCCAGGCGATGTTGACATTATGTTTGTATTCATCCATCCAGACCTCAGCCACTCTCAGAGCATTCCTCTTCACTGTAATGCTCAGGTCGGGGAGATAGGGTTTATGGGCCCTCTCGATGTGGGCTATTTTAGAACAAGGTATGACCTCGATACTTCCCCCACACAGCCACACCTAGGAAAACCAAACACCAAGAGAGAAGGAATAATTTTTAGATATGGACTGAAGTGTCTAGATGTTAGATGTAGATTGGTTTGTTCAAACTGAATGAATCAAGAACAGAAAGTAATTCTGCAAACACAAGTCTGCTTTGATTTCAAACATTCATTTAGCAACTGTAGCAGAGGGGCTTACCCGGATGCCCAGTTCAACATTTTCACCTCCATAGATCTTCATACCACCGTCGAGAGCACCAATTTCCCCAAAGAACAGCCGATCAACCACTAGTATGCCCATAATGGAGGGGCTCCTGACAAACATACAGTACAAATCATGGTCATTTCTACACTGGGAGAAGTGACATTCATTTTAATGTATAGATAACGCAAAATAATAATCCAGGTGTAAATATTAGGTGAGATTTTCCTCCCAATGCTGTGCTTTCCTTATCGCCTATTCAAACAGACTTGTGAAACTGAACTATCATCCTATGATGAAATCATGAACAACTCACTTTCCTGGCTGTGACTCGTCTTTCAAGGCATACCACTCAGGTCTGAAGGACTCGTACATACACCACAGGGCCCAGTCAAAGGCGTCTGCAGCAGGCCCATAACGTGTGACTGTCAAGTCATCGAAACGTACTTTGTCAAACACCGGTGTCAACACCAACGTGCGGTCCTCCTTTATCCGAGCTAACAGAGGCTCAGCCCTGTTCACACAAACACAGAGTGAAAACACCACATGGGAGGGATTTAAAAAGTCTCACTGAGATATTTTATAACAGAAACCATTTAGACTACCATTCCACATGGACCTCTATGTGGGCATCCAAGATGGCCACCACATCTCCTTCAGCTTCTCTCCACCCTGAGAGGCGGGCCTGTGTGAGACCGAGCTGCTCTGAGTGTCTCACTCTCTTCACCAGGCCCGGACGCTCTTCATGGATGAAGCTGATGTAGACATCCAACTTCTCCTTTAGATCCTCTGTGAAAGCAGACACTTGCAAATCAGTGGTATGCAACAAAAGTTGAAAGCCACACCTATGTTCAATCTAAATGTTAACAAATGTAATTTCAAATGTTTCTAAGTGGCGAGAAGAGACCAATTAGGCGAACCATTGGAGCTGTGGTCATCCACCAGTATGATGTCTTTGAGCAGGCGTTGGGGTGTCTTGTCCATGATGCTGCGGACAGCTCTCTTGATGATGGACAGGGCCTCGTCCAAGTAGATCAACACCACGCTGATGGTGGGCAGGTCATGGGGATACTGGTGATTAGCACACCTAACAGGCACAACAAAAACATTTGGTCTTGCTCATATCATTCATTCACTTCACCAAAGCTGCTGTTTCACTCTTAAAGTTATTGTCAATTTCAATGTCATTCGTCAAATTGCATTCACAATGCTGGAGATGGAATTGACCTTGGATGACCTCGGATGCAACAGACTGTGGTTAGAATTCAGAAGTCTTGAGTTATACATCATTTATTGTGTAGAGGTGGGGGAGAGATGAGGAAAATGATTTACTTAGGATCGCGAGTATCAGGGATTTCCCTGTTCAGGGGTAGTCTGTCACTCAGGAAGGCGTTGTATCCATACATCTGAAACAGCCCCTCTGCCTCTTTCTGCTCCTCCTCTGAGAGCTCGTCACCCCAGCTTTTAAACAGAGCTGAGTTGGGGTACAACTTCTTCACCACCTTCCTCTCCTTCTTGACCTCGGGAGCTTTCACAGCCTGCCCCTCTTTCAGACTGATCCCTTCGTTGATTGTCTTCACTGTGGACACACATGACAGCTGTTCTCCAAACTGTAATAAATGTGTTAAGGCTGCCAGAATCAACAAGTCACTCCTTTGGATACAAACAGAGCATGATCTCATTTACATAGCTTCAGTCACCGTTTGCATGTGTGTAAAAAAAAAAAAAAAATTGATTAATAATGTTTGATCTGCCTTGGAGAATTACCTTGAAGTAACTGACAAATCTTTTTTACTTCTTTTTTTTGTAATAGTAAACAATGTGGCAAACTTGGCACACAGCAGTTGGTGGATCAAATGTTGTGCAATAAGCAACAGTGTACAGGATTAAAGAACAATCTAAAATGATTATGGTCATTTTTATTTAATCTTTTATTCGTTTATTTAAAACCCTTTATTTAATTGAGAACAAATTCCCTTTTACAATCATCACTGTGAAGTGTGAAATAACTTCCTGGGTCAACTCTACATGTAGGCTCAGGCTAGATTCTAATGTGATCTAAAATCCTACCCTCTAAATCTGCCCTACCATCTAGAACAGTGGCAGACTGTAGTCCAGGTACAGTATGTGGACAGAGCTACTGGCATTTCTCTTCCAGGTAAGTCACAGTTAAATGAAGGAGATTGAGACTCACCCAGCATCTTGATGTGAGCCTCCATTTTCTCCAGCCTCTTGAGCATGTCCTGGCCCCTGACCGAGTCATTCTGATGGGCCCTCTGCAGTATCTCCCCATGAGAATGAATCTCCTGCTTAATGGATGTGATGTAGAGTATTCCAGCAGCCATGGCCAGCAAAGGGGCCAGCCCACGGACCCAACCTAGCCTCATCGCCCCTCTGAATGTGAGCGCTCAGCCTGGGGATACAGACAGGATGGCCTTCCTCTCTCACTCTACCACTGAGATCCAGGCTCGCTGAAAGGAGGGAGGGGTGATGTAATAGGAATTTCCAGGTGAACAAAAGAGAAGATCAGTCGCAGAAAGTCAATCAAAAATCTATTTGGTTTATTACAAGTTGCAACAGGGAAAAAACCTCCAGCCCAGAAGCAGAGATAATGTCTAACTGGCCTTCTCTGAGAACGCCCTTATATTTACATTTACATCATTTAGCAGATGTTCTTATCCAGAGCGACGACTGTTCTGTAAACACCAGCCCGAGAGGCTTATAGGAAGTCAAAACAGAAGGCAGTGACTTTGTCAGCTGCTACAGAATCACATTGTTTCACACAATACAATAATAATAAGTGTATCCTCTGTCCTTGTACCTCCAGTCTGGCGGCAACCATATCAGCAGCTATGAGTTTAATCCATAAAATACAGCCTCATTGATCACTCTAAATTAAATATGAACTTTAGTCATCTTAAATGTTTCCATTACAGGTGAGGTGCACCATACCTGGCTGGCTGGCACTCAGTGGGTGTGAGTTTCTCGTCACTCACCTCCCCTAGGCCAGTGGACCTCTCCCTGCTGTCAATCACTCACTGTCCCTGGTCCTGGAGTTTGGGTCGATATGACAATTAGCAATTGTCATATCCATAATGTGTAAAACACAGTGCGCTATTCTGAGGAAAAGTCACAGTCACTTATATTTGCCTTTGGCCCATGAATGTTTACCTTGTAACTTTATATCCCTTTGTCCTGAAAAACATATAGACAATGATAAACTAGGCTATAATGAGATACATCAAACATGGTGGACACTGATGTGGATGAAAACATTCAGGATGCCCTAATTGTCAACACCCAACATATTGGGAATGGGTATGCCTTGGCACACCACATACTGGCAAAGGAGCACTCCAGGAAGGGGAACGTGGCCTAGAAGTATGCCCTATCTCAAACCAGGTCAATTCCACATTGTCTGTCAGCACCTGTAATAATATAACTAATTCCCATTGATCCAAAGCGCCATAGGGTATTTCAGTTTGGGGGACAATAAAGTTTATCTTATCTTAACTAAAACTCTAGACACAGTCGCTACCCACTGGGTACACAATGGGTGAATCAACGTTGTTTCAACGTAATTTGTCAACGTATTATGACGTGGAATCAACGTGGAAAATACATTGGATTTGAAAAAAGTAATCAACCAGTACGGTTTTCATCTAATTTCAACCAGCGTTGTAAACCTTGAAATTAGGCTAAGACTTCAACTTAAATACATTGACTTAACCTGACTAACAGGTTGTTACATCAGTCTAATTTCAACATAATCATCAGAACTATGTATACGTTGAAGTTGCGTTGAAAATTCCAGGTAGAAACGTTTTTTTTTAGTTATTTATCCGTTATATTGGGTGGTTGAAATTATGTTGAATTTTATATTTGATTATACACGTTATTTTAAAATGGTATGTTTGAATCAACATCATTGTTTCAACATCATGCAATCAGCCAAAATGAAGAGGTATATGGAAATAAAATGTGAAGCCACAGTCCAACAATTCCTTCCTGAACAGTTCTTCCTGAACACTTCTATCTCTTCCAAGATGGCGTAGCAGTGCGGTCGCAGTTTTATTCATTGTCCTAGTGTAAATATCCCGTTTCTTGTTTTTTTTGTCTATTTTGTATATATTTCTCAATTTTTACTTTTCATTCTTTAACTAAATATACTTTCCTGCAACCCGCCTCACTCAACGTGGAAAGGATTCTATTATTTCTTTATAACTTTCATCAAGAACCTTAAGCTGAAACTAGTGTAGCTGCAACTGAATGGCTACTTGCTATTAGTCACCGTTAGCGTCTTCACCATTGTCCGTGGCCTACACTATCCACCAGCCAGCTCTAGCTCTAGCCTGGACAATTCGTCGGCCAGTCTGCACAGCGTGCTATCGACCCAGAGCTTATCGGACTTTCTGCCGGAATCACTGGACCCTAGCGCCGGATCATCGCAACCAGCTAGCTAGCTGCAACCTGTTGTTGGCTAATTACCATTGCCCTATAGCAAGCACCAGTTAGCCTTGAGCTAGCCTCAGGCCCATCTCCCGGCTATCTACCTCTCTGTCAACCGGACGGGACCTCCTAGTGTTGACGCTGAGCCCCGCCGATCCAACACGACTGGTTTGCTGACGAAATCGTCTGATGTGGTTTCAACAGGCTTCCCGTTGCGACGACCACGAAGATCCATCTGCTAGCCCCGGCCCGTAAGCACACGCAAACTACAACTGTGCTCCCTGCTAGCTGTGCTGAAGCACCAATTTGAACTGCTCTCGGACTCACATGTTGCTGTTCACTGGACCTTATGATCACTCAGCTGCACAGCTGATGCCTGCTGGACTGTTCCTTTACACGGTACCCTGTCCTGTTTATTCTGTTTAACCTCAGCCCAAACTTTATCGCTATTACCAATTGTTGTCTTAGCTCTCTCTAATAACACCTGTGATTGCTTTATGCCTCTCTCCCTTGTCAATATGCCTTGCCTATTGCTGTTTGGGTTAGTTCTTATTATACAATTTCACTGTAGAACCCCTAGTCCCTCTCAAACTACCTCAAATAGTTCCTTTGTTCCACCCCCCATACACGCCGAGACCGGCTCAATCGGTGCCTCCAGTGATGCTATCTCTTTCATTGTTACCCAACGCTTAGGTTTACCTCAACTGTACTCATATCCTTCCATATCCTTTTCTGTACATAATGCCCTGAATCTTTTCTACAACGCCTGGAGAACTGCCCCCTTTATTCTATGTACCCAACGCACTAGAAGACCAGTTCTTAAAGCCTTTAGTCGTATCCTTATTCTAGTCCTCCTCTGTTCCTCTGGTGATGTAGAGGCTAACCCAGGCCCTGCAGCCCCCAGTATCACTCCTACTCCCCAGGAGCTATCATTTGTTGTCTTCTGTAACCGTAAAAGCCTTGGTTTTCTGCACGTAAATATCAGAAGCCTCCTTCCTAAGTTTGAGTTATTCACTGCGTTAGCACACTCCGCCAACCCTGATGTTCTAGCAGTGTCTGAATCCTGGCTTAGGAAGGCCACCAAAAATTCTGAAATTTCCATCCCCAACTATAACATTTTCCGTCTAGATAGAACTGCCAAAGGGGGTGGAGTTGCAATCTACTGTAGAGATAGCCTCTATCATACTATCCAGGTCTGTGCCCAAACAGTTTGAGCTTCTACTTCTAAAAATCCACCTTTCCAGAAATAAATCTCTCACTGTTGCCGCTTGCTACAGACCCCCCTCAGCCCCCAGCTGTGCCCTGGACACCATATGTGAATTGATTGCCCCCCATCTATCCTCAGAGTTCGTACTGCCTGGTGACCTAAATCGGGATATGCTTAACATCCCGGCCATCCTACAATCTAAACTAGATGCCCTCAATCTCACACAAATTATCAACGAACCTACCAGGTACAACCCTAAATCCGTAAACATGGGTACCCTCATAGATATCATCCTGACTAACTTACCCTCTAAATACACCTCCGCTGTCTTCAACCAGGATCTCAGCGATCACTGCCTTATTGCCTGCGTCCGTAACGGGTCCACGGTCAAACGACCACCCCTCATCACTGTCAAACGCTCCCAAAAACACTTCAGCGAGCAGGCCTTCCTAATTGACCTGGCCCAGGTATCCTGGATGGATATAGATCTCATTCCGTCAGTAGAGGATGCCTGGTTGTTCTTTAAAAGTAATTTCCTCTCAATCTTAAATAAACATGCCCCATTCAAAAAATACAGAACTAAGAACAGATATAGCCCCTGGTTCTCCTCAGACTTGACTGCCCTTGACCAGCACAAAAACATCCTGTGGCGTACTGCATTAGCATCAAATAGCCCCCGCGATATGCAACTTTTCAGGGAAGTTAGGAACCAATATACACAAGCAGTTAGGAAAGCAAAGGCTAACTTTTTCAAACAGAAATTTGCATCCTGTAGCACTAACAAAAGTTTTTGAAAGCCAAGTTAACAAACAGATCACCGACCATTTCGAATCCCACCGTACCTTCTCCGCTATGCAATCCGGTTTCCGAGCTGGTCATGGGTGCACTTCAGCCACGCTCAAGATCCTAAACGATATTATAACCGCGATCGATAATAGACAGTACTGTGCAGCCGTTTTCATTGACCTGGCCAAGGCTTTGGACTCTGTCAACCACCGCATTCTTATTGGCAGACTAAATAGCCTTGGTTTCTCAAATGACTGCCTCGCCTGGTTCACCAACTACTTCTCTGATAGAGTTCAATGTGTCAAATCGGAGGGCCTGTTGTCTGGACCTATGGCAGTCTCTATGGGGGTGCCACAGGGTTCAATTCTTGGGCCGACTCTTTTCTCTGTGTATATCAATGACGTCGCTCTTGCTGCTGGTGACTCTCAGATCCACCTCTACGCAGACGACACCATTTTGTATACATCTGGCCCTTCATTGGACACTGTGTTAACAAACCTCCAAACGAGCTTCAATGCCATACAACACTCCTTCAGTAGCCTCCAACTGCTCTTAAACACTAGTAAAACTAAATGCATGCTCTTCAACCGAACGCTGCTTGCACCCGCCCACCCGACTAGAATCACTACTCTCGACGGGTCTGACCTAGAGTATGTGGACAACTACAAATACCTAGGTGTCTGGTTAGACTGTAAACTCTCCTTCCAGACTCACATTAAGAATCTCCAATCCAAAGTTAAATCTAGAATCGGTTTCCTATTTCGCAACAAAGCCTCCTTCACTCATGCTGCCAAACATGCCCTCGTAAAACTGACTATCCTACCGATCCTTGACTTCGGCGATGTCATTTACAAAATAGCCTCCAACACTCTACTCAGCAAATTGGATGTAGTCTATCACAGTGCCATCCGTTTTGTCTCCAAAGCCCCATATACCACCCACCACTGTGACCTGTACACTCTTGTTGGCTGGTCCTCACTACATATTCGTCGCCAAACCCACTGGCTCCAGGCCATCTATAAATCACTGCTAGGCAAATCCCCGCCTTATCTTAGCTCATTGGTCACCATAGCAACACCCACCCGTAGTATGCGCTCCAGCAGGTATATCTCACTGGTCATCCCCAAAGCCAACACCTCCTTTGGCCGCCATTCCTTCCAGTTCTCTGCTGCCAATGACTGGAACAAATTGCAAAAATCTCTGAAGCTGGAGACACTTATCTCCCTCACTAACTTTAAGCATCAGTTGTCAGAGCACCTTACCGATCACTGCACCTGTACACAGCCCATCTGAAATTAGCCCGCCCAACTACCTCATCCCTATATTGTTATTTATTTTGCTCATTTGTACCCCAGTATCTCTATTTGCACATAATCTCTTGCACATCTATCATTCCAGTGTTAATACTAATTGTAATTATTTTGCACTATAGCCTATTTATTGCCTTACCTCCATAACTTGCTACATTTGCACACACTGTATATATATTTATTTCTGTTGTATTTTTGACTTTGTTTTGTTTTACCCCATATGTAACTCTGTGTTGTTGTTTTTATCGCACTGCTTTGCTTTATCTTGGCCAGGTCGCAGTTGTAAATGAGAACTTGTTCTCAACTGGCTTACCTGGTTAAATAAAGGTGAAATAAAAATAAATAAAATAAAAACAGTAACTCCTACTGGTATTGGTTTAGCCACAGAAAAAGACGGGAACCATGATAGGCTGAGATAATGGATGGGCTAGGCATGCCGAGAGATGAGTTCGGATTGGTCTGCCATGTAGCACCCTTCTGTCTATAACATTAGCTGCTCAGTATGTGTAGATCATCTTTGCTACCACAGCTTTTTTGAAAGATATAACTTTAGCCATGGAGAACTTAAAAAGTGTTGCTACTGCTCTCAACAACATTGCTGCCCAGAATTTAGCTGTCGCTATCGACAAAGATCAGTGGGAAAACTTTGTGATGGACTATTTTCTGCACATGGTCAGTGTGAACCGGAGTCTAGCTACATTTTCATATATTATACGTTAAAGAATTTGCCAGAACGTTGTTTTCATTGCAAGTTAAAGTGTACTGCTAGATAGCTAGCGAACGTTAGCTTGCTGGCTCGCTAGCTAACATTACCTGTATGATCTGTGTAGTAATATTATTTGTAGCTCAGAAACCCATTTGCATTGCTAGTTATAGCCTAATGTTAGCTAGCTCGCTAACATTGAACCTAGTTGATTAGCTTTAGCTACCTGCAGATTCATACTCCAGCAATTAATGCATGGTGGCTAGATATGAAAATCCTATGGGTTGGGATTCTGGTTAATTGTTTAGCTAGCTAGCTACATGTGGTCCTCTGTAGCTCAGCTGGTAGAGCACGGCGCTTGTAACGCCAAGGTAGTGGGTTCGATCCCCGGGACCACCCATACACAAAAAAAAAAAATTATGCACGCATGACTGTAAGTCGCTTTGGATAAAAGCATCTGCTAAATGGCATATTATTATATTATATTATTTACATGTCTAAACAAAAGATTCAATTTCGCAAGAGAATGATTACATGACCCATTACGTTAGCCAGGTGTGTCTGGGGGTGATTACGGCCTTCTGTTGTATTTCATAAACATGTGTGCATTTCTAGACAATAGCACCTCTTAAGGGGGTAATATCTGGCGTGTCGTCGGAAGTCGATGTAGAAGAAATGAAAAGTATCCCAGGAGTGATTGATGCTCGGAGGATGAATTGTGTTGTGAACGGAAAGAAAGGGAAAAATCTGTCTGTACTTTTGTTCTTACCTACCCAGGTGAAGTTGGTTTATATGAATTACCGTGTTAGAGGGTTTATCCAAAGACCGATGCAGTGTGATAACTGTAAAGCGTTTGGACATGTGTAAAGTGTTTGCAGAAGGAAAAAGCAGAGCTGTCCGTGTTGTGGAGGTAATAATTTAATGTGTTGTAGAAGTGAGGAGAATGTGGAGTGTTGAAATTGTGGTGGGAACCATGAAGCAACGGCTTTGGCGTGCCTGACGAGGGTGAAGGTGAAAGACGTGGCTAGAGTCAGGGCCAGTCAGAGCATCTCATATGCAGCAGCAGTGAGAAGGGTTGAAGGATTGAGTGGTCCTGAAGAGTTCATGTTGGTGGATAGGGCTTCTCTGCAGGCGGCAGGGGTTGCCTCTCACCAGAAGGATGCAGAAATGTTACATGTAAAGAAGGTGGACTTTGTGGCATTTATAGCTATGGTGATTAATGGTACTGCCAAAGTGAAGAGGAAGTCCAAGAAAATAGACATCATTGTGTATGTGGCAGAGAGGACTCAAGGAGTTCTCGGCGGAAGAGTTGCATGGAGTATTGTCATCTGACGTACCTCCCTCTCAGACCCCAGAGCATGAGAAGGGAAATATGGAGATTTGAAGGAAGGAAGAAGTGTGAGTTTTTGTTTGTCAATGTACTATTTTTAGTTGTATGGATTAAGGTAGTTTTCCCCGTCATGTATGGATTTTGTTTTTACTTTGTTTGTTTTCAACACCGTCCAGTTGGTGGCGGTAATGCACCTTTTGGTTGCCAACCGCCATTTAAAAAAAGAAGCAGTAGCAGTAGCAGTAGCAGTAGTAGTAGTAGTAGCAGTAGCAGTAGTAGTTGTCACAATTCTCTAAAGCAGAACCCAGAAGCAGACCAGGACAAGGTGAGTAGAACGAAGGTGAGTATTTATTTACAGACTCAAATGTGGGAGCAGAATAATCCAGGAGACGGAGCGGGCAGCGGAGGTGAGTTGGTGGGAGTGAATAGGCAGATCCAATGGTGTCACAGAAGCCACCGACGACCAGGCAGGGGTGGGGTGAATGTTCCGGGAGAATGACTGTAGACAGAGTAAACGGAGGTGAGTACACGGCAAGCAAAAAGTACAGAACAACAAAACTAACTCTAGTAAACTTGAGGCTGATACGCTGACACAACATACTGTTCATGGCTAACGATCCGGCAGGGAATGGATGTCAGGTCAGAGCTTATGAAGTGGAGAGGTGATGGTCAGGACCAGGTGTGCAGATAGCTGATGAGATGTAGGTGCGGGTAATCGAGAGATCTCCCGCCTAGCCTCGTCGCCCGGCAACCAGACAGGGTGCGTTCAGGAACCTCAGGAAACAGACTCCAAGACAGAAAACAGGCAACTCAGGCAAAAACAGACTGAGGAAGCGGGATTCATGACAGTAGTAGTAGTAGTAGTAGTAGTACAGGAACATAGAAATGTGGGTGATTGGTTGACATGCCAGTGGGAAATTTTCTACACAGTCAATTTGGTTTGGAATCATTGATGGACAGCAATATTTAAACCTCATCTCTTATTTTCAAGCAGATTTAAGTCAGGACTTAGACTGGACCATTCGCCAACACTCAACATCTCTTGGAAAGCCATTTTGGTGTGTCTTTGGCATTACAATGTGTGTAAAACTAAATAAATAAAAAACACTATGGTGGGTTTTTCTGTGACTTAAGTATTTATGTGGGTTTCTGCAGCCGTAGTTCTAACGCTAAGCATGATGAAAGTCAGTTGTTAGAGGGACTTCCTGAAGTACTGTAAGACACTCACATTTTCAGTAAAGCATTCGTTGCCTCTAAAACAATTTACCTGTCTCCGACCCCATTACTGAGTGAGTCTAAAGTTAATCTGAAGAGTCAAGATACAACAAAGAAACTGGTGACGAGGTTTGACGGATTTACAGTATGCAGCATTTTCCCCTGGATGATGACGAGTGAATGAAAAAAAAAGAAGCGACAGAAAGCAATAATTAGTTAGCCAACAAGGAGGGGATCCGATTAATGCCCTGGCCTCATAACAAAAGTGATGTAGGTTAAGCACGTGGAGTAATAAAAAGGATTCTGTGTTTTCACATGCAAAAGGGGTTGCTTTTGATAAAAACGCTTTATCTGCTTCCACAATGAAAACAAGCTAGAAAATTCTAACATATATTTTATGGAAAAGAGATGTTGTATGTGTATGAACAATGCACCATGCTGCATTGTTGATCACCATTCAATTTGATTAGGGCGCGCCACCCTCACCGTCTTCGCCCGGTCACTTGACGGGCCATAGCCTGGTTCAACCCTGGGCAGCTTAATCAGCTTAATTCTTCTGTCAAGTAGAAGAACATCACAGACAAAACTGTATATAAAGAGTGAAAACAGGAGGAGAAAGTAAACTAGTAAAAGGAATTTACTAGCAAACATGAAAACCAAGAAGGAAGGCTGATAAAATGCCTCTAACTGGACCACTTGGTCAGTTTGAGTAAACAATGGAACAATAGAGTGCTTTCCCGGAGCGTTTTGATTTTTTTGTGAAAGGTAATGGCATTAAAGATTAAGTTAAAGTGGCAACATTAGAGTGGTGGGAGCTGAAACTTTGAGCTTGCTAAGGAGCTTGGTCCAGACTGATAAACCAGGTGACCAGTCATTTGTGGCCGACTGGCTCAAATTGGTCTCATGTAGCAAAATTTGATATTGTGTTTTTTACATTGGATAAAAGTAGAGACTCAGAGCTACAAAATGGTATATCATACACTACAGTTGAGGAACAATGGGAAAGTAATTTTGCTTTGAAAGTTGATAAACTCACTTTTGAGAAAATGGCCTTTAAATCTTTTGGTACTACTACTGGAGAGCCCTTATTTGTCTACATACATTCAGCATCGTTCACACCCTCTTAAGCTTTAGCCCCACCCATCTCTTTAAGGGTTGATCCAAGCGTTCTGTACTAACAACAGAAGTCAAGCACCCAAGCTAACTTGCTAGCTACTTCCAGACAGAACAGCTCACATAACATGACTTGCCCTAGCAGAGCTGGTTAGGCTGTTATGTTATCCAGAGCGTTGGTGACTGCAAATGTGCTGTCAGATTGTCTGTTCGTAAATTCAAAACGTGTCGCTCTCGGAACGTTCAGATCGCACACCAGACGCTCTGGCCGATCCGAACGTTCTGACCTCACAACGGCAGTCAAGCACCCAAGCTAACTGGCTAACATTAGCTAGCTTGCTAGCTACTTCCAGACACATAATGAGAGAACACTCCACTCATACATTACATTTATATTTTAGTCATTTAGCAGATGCTCTTATCCAGAGCGACTTACAGTTAGTGAGTGCATACATTATTTTTCTATTTTTATACCCCCGTGGGAATCGAACCCACAACCCTGGT
The DNA here is from genome assembly GCF_964263955.1 of Coregonus lavaretus. Classification (NCBI taxonomy): domain Eukaryota; kingdom Metazoa; phylum Chordata; class Actinopteri; order Salmoniformes; family Salmonidae; genus Coregonus; species Coregonus lavaretus. Next base: position 42,541,372 of record NC_139992.1, on the reverse strand, counting down.
GTTGCAAACGCCATGCTCTACCAACTGAGCTACATCCCTGCCGGCCATTCCCTCCCCTACCCTAGACGACGCTGGGCCAATTGTGCGCCGCCCCATGGGTCTCCCGGTCACGGCTGGCTACAACAGAGCCTGGATTTGAACCAGGATCTCTAGTGGCACAGCTAACACTGCGATGCAGTGCCTTAGACCACTGCGCCACTCTGGAGAATAATACAACTGGAGGGTTATTGAAAAGTAGTGTAATGAGGATATTGATAGGGGAAAATAGGGTGTGGTCTAGTGACCCGAGGCTGAACAAACCACTGGGAGTATACCTAAGCGCAGGAAAGCGAGAGTGGTTTTATAAATTTTAGGTAACTTACAGGAAAGTAACGAGGAAAGGGAATAAATTAAAAGAATATAGCACATAAGGACAGGAGAGCAACTATGTTATCTGAATGGGAAAAAAGAACCAGGAAAATAGCAACAAAATGGCCAAAGGAGGGAACGTTTGATGTGGCAGTGTGTGAGGACATGGATACCCTAATAAAGAACTATAAAACAGGAGTAAGAGGATCACACTTAGATATAGACTGCTACGAGGGACTGAAGAGTATGTTAAACAAATTGGAAAATTATGGGATAGATGGACAAGATGTTGATGGACAGAGCAAGTGGGATGATGCAAGTAATGAGGAACTAAAACAGTGTGCTGACTCTGAGCAAGAACAGAGTGAGACAGAGGGACAACTATCACACCAAGGAACCACAGGAGGCAAAACTATAGTAACAGAATTAGGTAAGGCACTGTACGCTCATCTGGAAGAACCAAATTTAAGAAACAGAAGGATAATAAAAAAGCCAGAAAAGTATGGAGCTCAATATCCTATTTTGGTAAAAGGGACACAGGTTCACTATGTGCCCTGGGGATCACAGGACCTGGAAGGCCTGATGACTAGACTGCCTAACCTGCATGAAGGAGCAGGGAAATGGATTAGAACATTTGAAGAACAAACAATGGGGAAGCTACTGGCGGTGGGAGACTTGAAGGCATTGCTGGCCAGGGTGGTGGGAGTGGCCAAAATGGAGGACCTGTTGCAGGCAGGTGGCCTCATACAGGCGGTGCGGAGGACGTTACTGGATGGAGTGGCCTTTGACAATTATAGGCCAGGACTATGGCACACTCTGAGAATGGAGGATCCAGCCAAAATAGACCCTAAAGGACTGAGAGGGGAACAATTGGGGGATAAAGAAAACCCTGCAAACTACCTAGAAGTTAAGCTCAAGAGGTGGTGACAAGAAACAGAAAAAGACCCAGAGGGGGATCCATTGATGACAACACTATTCAGGACATCACTGATGGAGGCAATGCCAACGCCTATCAGAAGCAGACTGGAAGATGTGGTGGGAATAACGTCAAAATCACGCAAGGAATTCTGCGACCCTATTATCCACGCAATGGAGAGATACAGGAGGGATGAACAGAAACTGGCGAAGCAGTGGAGAGAGATTCTGAGAAAATTGGGACAAATGCAGCTGGAAGAGCTAACAAGAAAGGACAAAAAGAAAACACAAGCTCCGGTGATTGCTTCAACACTGCCAGAAGAGGGCGCCTTGACACCTGTTCTCCAAGGGGGTCCACAAATACCGCCTCAACCACAAGGCCAAAGAGCTCCTGCCTTACCAGTAGTGAATGTGTACACACAACAATCCCCTAGACAGTGGCAAAACAAAAATAATAAAAACAGACCAAGGAAACAATGGTACCGACCACAGCAGCAGACACACCAGAATGGTGGACCAAGAAGACCAGGTGTCTGCTGGAGGTGCAATCAATCAGGACATACAAGAAGGAATTGTCCTACCAAGCCGTGGTGACCTAGGCAACCACAACAGGGTAATTGGCAAGGAAATGGGCCCAGCTTAGCTGAATGGCAGCAGTCTCAGACACAGGCTCCACAGGTCCCAGTGAACCCGTGGGGAGGACCAAATCATGGATACTAGGGATGCCCAGGGAATCCTAAAGGGGAGGGTCAGCTAGTGGCAGTAACTATGCAGGCTGATGAAGAACCTATGCTGCAGGTTCAGGTGAAGAATAGAGGCACCCCAATAACGATAGATACTGGAGCAACATACTCATGTGTAAGTCCAAATTATGCCTCTCACACCTCCCCATATCAGGCAAATATGCAAAGACAGTAGAATTTTCATGACAAACGCAGTTAATACATATGACAGTTCCAGTAAAACCAGAAGCAGGAAAAAGCTACCTATATTAGTGTCAGAACAAACTTCAGGGCTAAAGTTCAAGAAATGAGAGTACCAAAAGTAGGCTATCATTGTACACTGCAATATGATTCATATCAAAATAATTTGCTAGAACACCTATGTTGGTTCAAAACACTTTTAGTGGCCAAGGGATAACCACCAATGTTGTTGTTTACTTTTTTGAACGCATGAATCACTATGTGAATCGTGTGTCCAAAGGGGGGAGTACTGGTTAAAACAGAGTGACTGTAACAAGCCACCAGTACTAAAGGCAGACAAACAGAAGTGGAGATTGGTTCATGACCTGAGAGCAGTAAATGAAGTAGTTCAGGATAAAGTATGAAAAATATATGCACTCACTAACTGTAAGTCGCTCTGGATAAGAGCGTCTGCTAAATGACTAAAATATAAATGTAAAAGCAGAGGTGCCTAATCCACACACACTGTTAACAAACCTTCCACCAGATGCAAAATGGTTTTCAGTAATAGACTTAGGTGGGGCATTTTTTTGTGTACCCTTGGCATGAGAAAGTAGGTACTTGTTTGTATTTACTTACAAAGGACAGCAATTTATGGAGAACAGTGGAATTATTTTTACGTTTTGTTTATAGTTAAAAAGTTTGGGTGGCTGATTAAGATACTATAGTAAATGTTAACGAAATGTACATTTTCTTTTCTAGGAGAATGGGAGTTTCAATATCTCTCATTGGAATGTTTTCTGAGACTGTGAGCTGAGGAGAACAATTAGTAAAACTCAGCAATCTTGTAATTAGGCCGCAAGAGGGAGCTACCAAATTAAATAAGGCCTAGCCATTTGTTTGTTTTTGTCCTACGTTTCACCAGTACACACGACCCACCTATTATTAATATTTGTAGTTGGGTAGGGTTTTATTTTTGGTTTCATAGGGTAGAAATAATACACCTTAAAGGGCACATAAGGTAAATTTTTTGAAGTTTATATTGTCAGAGTTTTAAGTACACACATATACATTTTCCTGATAAGAAATGTACTGAAAAACTCAATATAAACCTGGTACACAAAATGTTTGAAATGTTTAAAATATCGTTAAATAAAATAATTTACATGGGGTTGAATGACCTCTGGCCTTTGTTCTGACTTTCTGGTGGGGCCTGATCACCCTCTCTAGAAAGCTAGAGACATTGTGTGAGATTTATATGTAGTGTGAAAACACTAATAATTAGGAAGATGGATTATTTTAAATATGGTATTGGACCATAAACAGATATGGCTCATTAACCTTTACGGACCAAATAATGATGATCCACAATTCTTTGACAATATATATAATAAATTATCAAGCCTGCAAGCAACTCAAGACAATATTATTATGGTGGGGGATTATAATACTGTTTTAAATAGCTCAATGGACCGAAAAGGAAATCACACCACAAACAATCACCCACATGCTCTTAAGGAAATTGTGAATGTCATGGATACATTAGAACTAGTAGATATATGGAGGCTTAAATATGCTGATCTAGTGAGATATACATGGCGGAGACTGAATCAAGCTAGTCGTCTTGACTTCTTTCTTATCTCATTCTCGTTGGCACCAAAAGTAAAAAAAGTGTTGATAGGGGACAGAATGCGGTCGGACCATCATATAATAGGCATATACATTACTCTGACTGAATTTCCACGTGGGCGAGGATATTGGAAATTTAATCAAAGCCTATTAGATGATAATTTATTTATAATTAGAACAAAGGAATTTATAACCGACTTTTTCCAACATAACATAGGTACAGCGAATCCCCTTATTGTATGGGACACCTTTAAATGTGCCTTTAGAGGCCATGCAATTCAGTACTCATCTCGAAAACAAAAGCAATTTAGGTCAAAAGAGTTTATACTAAGAAAGGAAATAGAAAGTCTAACAGAACAGATAGATGGCAATAAAAACTGTAACATAGAGGCTCAGAATAAATTAGAGGAAAAACAAAAAGAAATGGAAAAACTTATTCAAGAAAGATCAAGTGTAATATATTATAAAAATAAAGCAAACTGGATGGAATATGGGGAAAAATGCACAAAATTCTTTTTTAATCTTCAACATAGGAATGCTACCAAAAAGAACTTAATGGGAGGGGGCGCTAGAGAGCGTGCTATGGAGTAGACGTGCATTGCTAGAGCTCCGCTCAATTTTGAAACAAATTAATATTTATCTTAACCTCTCACAACCTATAACTTCAAACAAATATGACAAAGGGAAAAGGCAACAAAAAAGGGGGCGCTAAACAAGATAATTGGAATGAGATAGACAACGAACCAATTTCAACGTCGCCGACCCACGAGGAGCTAGCTGAAGAGGCTAGCTTCCAAGAGTTCCCCACAGATCCTACTCAAAGTGACATACTGGCTGCCATAAACGCACTAAGCAAGAAGGTGGACACAAGGTTGGCTGATATCTCAAAGAGTATTGGGACTTTGGCCGAAACTGTGAAGGCAACTAAGGGAAGGGTGCACGAGGTTGAGCAGACGACAATCGATCACGAGGCCAGGCTACAGGACATAGAGAAACAGTGCGCAACGTTCAAAAATGACAACAAAACCCTGAAGGCCCGACTGGAAATGCTCGAGTCGCATTCAAGACGCCAGAACATCCGAATATGTGGGATCCAGGAGGACACGGAGAAAGGGAAACCCACTGAATTTGTCTCGGAGCTGATACCGGCATTGCTGGGGAGTGAACACTTCAAAACGGCCATCCTGATCGACCGCGCACACAGAGCACAGGCAACGAAGCCGGCCAAGGGCGGGCCACCAAGGCCATTCATTGTAAGGCTGCACTATCCCCACACCAGGGATCTCATCCTCAAGCTGGCTAGTCAAAAGTTCCCCCTTAACTACAACGGAGCCAGGGTGTCTTTCTACCCAGATCTTACCTTGGAGGTGAGGAACCAACGGAAAGAGTATGATGAGGTACGCAACAAATGCAGGGCGGCCAACATCCGATATGGATTCCTCTTCCCAGCCCGGTTTAAGGTGACAGTCGAGGGATCAACACGTACGTTTGACAACGCAAAAGAGGCAGATCTGTTCTTGACAAGCAAGCTCCCCGGCTGAGGATACAGAACGGCTGTGCCAGCAGGCTAAATGGCCAAATACAGGCCAGGAATGTGTGTGAATTGAATTTCCGGCCTATGTCTTTTCGATCAGAAGATCAGAAATTGGGACTTATAGGATAGGTGAGATGTTGTGGCTAATATAGCATTGTTTGGCATGTCATGTTTTAGCGCCACTCACCCCCTAACATGAGAGTTAAGTTAAGTGTTATTTAATATTAGTTTATATGCGGAGCATCTATAGACGACGAGTTAGTTCAAGCTTTATGTCTAGACACCCTAACGTTTGTGTGTTAGCCAAGGAGTGCTTCGTTTGGGGAAGTCACTCAGTAAAGGGACGGGAGGGGGGTTGGGGTCTGTGTTTTATGTTCACGTTTATTAGTACAGGTGGCATGACAAGCTCCCGCACGGCGGGACGTTTTTCTTCTGGGTTTTGTATGACAGCAGCAATTTGCTTTAAAATAAGAAATGCCACATAGTGACCGAGCACAGAGTAGACCAGGTGGAATAAAGATAGTCAGCTGGAACTGTAATGGATTAGGGCATGTCGTGAAACGAGCTAAGGTTTTTTCTCATCTTAAATCACTGGGTGCTGACATAGTGCTTCTTCAAGAAACTCATATTAAACGCCCCGCGCAGGCCAAGCTACGAGTCGGCTGGATCGGTCAGATATACCAGTCTAACTTTGATGCAAAAGCGAGAGGGGTAGCAATCCTGATAAGGAAAAACATTCCTTTTGTTTACTCAACCTCGATTTCAGATCCTAATGGTCGGTATATTATTGTGGCTGGTACACTGAATTCAAAACCAATAACCTTGGTCAATTTATATGGACCCAACTTCGATGATCCAGTATTTTTTCAAAGGGTATTTAAGGCCATACCAAATATCTCGGATACAAGTGTTATTGTTGGAGGTGACTTTAACTGTACGTTAGACCCTCTTTTAGATAAACAGCTATCAAGGTCACTTCAACAATCAAATGCCAGTGTCTGTCTAAATACATTGATGACAAACCTTAACATTGTCGATATTTGGAGACTGACGCACCCAACAGACAGGGATTATTCTTTCTTCTCATCAGTTCATAAATCATATTCCAGAATTGACTATTTTTTGTTGGACTCCAAACTAATCTCAGCAGCTGAGTCGGTTACCTATCACCCCATTCTAATTACGGACCACTCTCCTCTGTCCATGGTGCTGAAACTCGACAATATGTCGACAGGTCGGCGACCGTGGCGCTTAGACGCATACCTGTTGAAAGATGAGGCTTTTTGTCAGTATTTGGAGGAGCAGATTGCCTTTTTCCTCAGTACTAACGACACGGGGGATGTTGACGACTCCACCCTTTGGGAATCTCTAAAGGCTGTGATTAGAGGTTACATTATCTCTTATACATCAGAGAGGAAGAAACGTGCCAATACTAGGCTGAGAGAAATTGAAAGAGAGTTAGGGGAACAGGAGAACGTTTTTAGGACAAATTCCTCGTATACAGTCCTTGAGAAGATCACAAAGTTAAAGTATGAATACAATACCATCCTTTCGAAACGGGTGGGCTCTTTACTTGCTAGAACGCAACAAAGTTATTTTGAACTGGGGGACAAACCACATAAATTATTAGCAAGACAGCTAAGGCATGTACAAGCATCTAGAGCTATTCACAAAATAAAAGACAAGAAGGGTAAAATAGTAACAGATCCGCAGGACATTAATAAATGCTTTGCACAGTTTTACTCAGAGCTATACCAATCAAAATGCGATGCTACTGATCCACAAACTATGGAACGCTTTCTCGCTGATTGTGAACTTCCTAAACTAGACAGGGGGGCAGCTGCCGCACTCGATGCAGGGATAACCTTAGATGAAATTAACACAGCGATAGCACAATTTCCAAACAGCAAGGCCCCTGGGCCCGATGGATATGTAATAGAATTCTATAAGAAGTACTGCGCTAGTCTATCTCCACTTATGCTGCGAATGTTTCAACAATCCAAAGAAAATACCAAACTCCCGCAAACACTGTATGAGGCTACAATAGCCCTGATCTTGAAAAAAGATAGAGATTCCATGGAGATGTCGTCGTATCGCCCCGTGTCGTTACTCCCCATAGAAAACAAGGTGTTGACAAAGATATTGGCAAACCGATTGAAAAAATATATTTCCGACATCATACACCCTGACCAGACAGGTTTTATCCCGGGCCGACATATATACTACAATTTGAGACGCCTTTTCAACGTAATGTATCATGATCATAAAGTTGAGGCAGTGGTAATAGCTCTTGATGCAGAGAAGGCGTTTGATCAGATTGAGTGGAAGTATATGATGTCGGTTCTGGAGCATTTCGGATTTGGAAAGGAATTTATTAATTGGATAAGAATTATTTATGCACACCCAATGGCGTCCGTGGTGACCAATCAGGAAATGTCGCAGTCATTCCGCCTGTTCAAGGGGTGCCGACAGGGGTGCCCTATTTCGCCTGCTCTCTTCGCTATAGCCATGGAACCCCTTGCTACGCGCATTCGGGCATGTGCCGATATAGCTTCTGTTAAAATAAAAGACACACAGCACAAAATTTCCCTATATGCAGACGATGTTCTTTTGTTTTTGTCCAAGCCTAAAACGTCTATTCCACCATTACTTAACTTGATAAACACATTCGGCTCCTTCTCTGGCTACAAGATAAACTGGCAAAAAAGTGAGATGATGCCAATATCACGGCCTGTGGATATGCAATTTCTGCAATCTACCCCGCTTAGAACAGTGAGGGACAAGTTCACAAGCCTTGGCATTGTAGTGACAAGAGACCTTGACCAGCTATTGAAAGTGAATTGGGACATGAAAATATATCAGCTTAAACAAAATATAGATTTCTGGAAAACTCTGCCTATTTCCTTGGTTGGTCGTATAAACGCTATTAAAATGGTTGTCCTACCCAGGTTTCTTTACCTCTTCCAATGTCTACCCAATTTCATACCACAAAGCTATTTTAAGAAACTGGATTCAATAGTAACTCCATTTTTATGGGATAACAAGGCAGCCAGAATTGCAAAGAAGCATTTATGCAAGTACAAGATAGAGGGGGGCTTTGGCCTTCCTCACTTCAAACTGTATTATTGGGCTGCTAATCTGAACATTGTGTCTTTCTGGAGGGAAAGTTTACCTGAGATGAGACGGAAGGATATGCCTTCATGGCTTTTGATTGAGCAGGCCTCCTGTCAACGTTCCTCACTCCCTGCACTTGTTAATAGCCCATCATATGTGAAAAAAGCCACTTATGACTCCAATCCAGTCATTTGTCATACTCTTAGGATCTGGAAACAGATTAGGGATTTTCTTAACATACCCACTGTGTACATAGACAGCCCGATTAGCCGGAATCATGCTTTCCACCCTGCAATGGATGATGTGGTGTTTTCACAGTGGAGGGAGAAGGGGCTCACAACAATTGGTAATCTATACATAGATGGTCAGTTAGCTTCATTTCAACAACTACAGGCAAAGTTCAACATGCCAACAACACATTTTTTCAGATACCTCCAAATCAGGAATTTCTTAAGGACACACATCCCACAGTATGGCATGAAGCCAAATAGTCCTACATTAGATAGCTTGATCCTTGTCAAACCCCATTCAAAAGGGTCGGTCTCCAGACTGTATGATGTGCTACAGGCCCACATAGAGGTATCCACAGACACCATTAAAAGGGCTTGGGAACAAGAACTTGGTTCAGAAATCTCAAATGAGGACTGGATAGAAGCTCTCAGGAATATAAACCACAGTTCAGTGAATGCCAGACACAACCTTGTACAGTTTAAGGTGATACACAGGTTACACTACTCAAAAGTAAAACTGCATAAAATATTCCCGGACACCTCACCACTGTGTGAGAGGTGCAAGCAGGAGGAGGGGACGTTGTCCCACTTATTCTGGACATGTCCTAAATTACAGGCTTACTGGGCTCTCATTTTTGATTACTTATCTAAGGCCTTTGATAGAGTTCTAGCCCCAGACCCATTGATCGCTCTGTTTGGTACAGTTGATGGGAATAACCAGGAGGGGAAAGCTGTCTCTCTTTGTACTCTATTAGCCAAAAGGCTCATATTGCAATTTTGGAAATTGGAGACTGTACCTACCTTTGAAATGTGGTTACGGGATTTAGGGAATGTAATCCATATGGAAAAGATTCGATACAACACCTCCAATAGAAGTCCATTGTTTTACAAAATATGGCAGCCGATACTGGATAAATGGTCTAGTCCCGCTTCATAACTGGGCTGACGATCTGCTGCTACTCTGTGCTGTACTCCACTCAATATTTATTTTTGGCTGAACTACACTGCTTGTAATGACTATATGCTGTCTTCTTATACACGTACCACCTAATAGGATTTTGTTTTATTTTGTGTATGTGTGAGTTAACTTTTGTTTTGTCCTCTAAACTGGCCATCCCATCCAACAGTACAATGAATGTCATTGTTTGTATTGCTGTCTCTTTTACTTTATTTTTATTGGAAAATAATAAACATATTATAAAAAAAAAAAAAAAAAAAAAAAAAAGAACTTAATGAAACTGGTTACAATTGACGGAGTCACCCATAATTCACCTAATGATATTTTGAAGGAAGAAACATAGTATTTTAAGCATATGTTTTCTTTTCAGTCGCCTCCATCTCCTCTAACTGAAGCTAATTGTAGAGATTTTTTTTCTATTGATAATGTCAAATTAACAGCCACACAGAAAGACTCATGTGAAGGTGAAATTACAGAGGAGGAACTTCTGGATGCAATTAAAGACTTTAAGTCCGGGAAAACTCCAGGGTTGGATGGCATACCAATCGAGGTATACCAAACCTTTTTTGATATACTAAGAGGACCGTTATTAGCATGTTTTAACCACTCCTATGTAAATGGTAGATTATCTGACACTCAAGAAGAAGGTCTGATCTCATTATTACTGAAACAGGATACAAGTGGAAAATATAAAGATCCAGTCCATTTACAAAATTGGAGGCCCCTTACACTTCAGTGTTGTGATGCAAAAATCCTAGCAAAATGTATAGCGCATAGAATTAAAAAGGTATTGTCGGATATTATTCATTCTAATCAGACAGGTTTTTTACATGGAAGATACATTGGAGATAATATAAGGCAAGTATTGGAAACAATAGAACACTATGGAAAATATGGGAAACCAGGCCTGCTATTCATAGCAGACTTCGAAAAAGCATTTGATAAAGTTCGACTGGAATTTATATATAAATGCCTGGAGCATTTCAATTTTGGAGAATCTCTTATAAAATGGGTCAAAATCATGTATAGTAACCCTAGGTGTAAAATAGTAAATAATGGCTATTTCTCAGAAAGTTTCAAACTGTCAAGAGGAGTGAAACAAGGTTGTCCACTATCGGCATATCTATTTATTGTGGCCATCAAGATGTTAGCTATTAAAATCAAATCCAATAATAATATCAGAGGATTAGAAATACAGGGCTTAAAAACAAAGGTGTCATTGTACGCAGATGATTCATGTTTTCTTTTAGATCCACAACTAGAATCCCTCCACAGCCTCATAGAGGATCTAGATACATTTTCTAACCTCTCTGGATTAAAACCAAATTATGACAAATGTACTATATTACGTATTGGATCACTAAAAAATACAATTTTTACATTACCATGTAGTTTACCAATAAAATGGTCTGATGGTGATGTGGATATACTCGGAATACATATCCCAAAGGAAATAAATGATCTCACTTCAATAAATTTTAATAGAAAGTTAGCAAAAATAGATAAGATCTTACTACCATGGAAAGGAAAATACCTGTCAATTTGTGGAAAAATCACCCTGATTAACTCTTTAGTATTATCCCAGTTTACCTATTTGCTTATGGTCTTGCCTACGCCTAGCAAACAGTTTTTTAAATTATATGAGAAAAAAATATTCAATTTTATTTGGAACGGCAAGCCAGACAAAATTAAAAGAGCATATTTATATAATGAATATGAATTCGGAGGACAGAAATTATTAAATATTAAAGCATTAGACCTATCACTAAAATCTTCAGTCATCCAAAAGTTATACTTAAATCCGAACTGGTTCTCAAGCAAATTAGTAAGATTGTCTCACCCACTGTTCAAGAAAGGCCTTTTTCCCTTTATTCAGATTACAACCTCTCACTTTCAGTTATTTGAAAAGGAAATAATCCCCCAAATGTCACTATTTCTAAAACAAGCCATAGAAAGTTGGTTGCAATTTCAATTTAATCCTCCAGAAACGACAGAACAAATAATGCAACAAATATTGTGGTTAAATTCAAATATACTAATTGACAAAAAACCTTTATTTTTTGACAGAATGTTTAAAAAAGGTATAATCTTCGTAAATGATATCATCGGTAGGACTGGTGGAGTTATGTCGCACATGCAGCTAACAAAAACATATGGAAATGTCTGCTCTACCCAAAATTACAACCAAATAATTGCAGCCTTACCGCAAAAGTGGAAGAGGAAAGTTGAAGGGGGAGAAAGTAAGGAACTTGTCTGTCGGCCTTGCATTAAAGAACATAATTGGTTAAGGAAAACTGTGATAAATAAAAAAGTATATCAGTTTCACTTAAGGACCAAAGGATTGACAGCCGTCCCATATAGATTGCAAAATAGTTGGGAAGAGATCTTTGACGTACCGATCCCATGGCATAGTGTTTATGAACTGACACGCAAAACGACACCGGATTCAAAAATTAGAATCTTTCAATTTAAATTATTATATAAAATTCTTGCTACCAATAGAATGTTATTTATATGGGGGATACAATCTTCCCAGCTCTGCAGATTTTGCTGTGAAGAGATAGAATCATTAGATCATTTGTTTTGGTTCTGTCCATTTGTAGCTTGTTTTTGGACACAGGTCCAGGAATGGCTAAAGGATTGCAATATTTACCTGGAACTAACCTTGCAGATAGCATTACTGGGTGATCTGAAAAGTCATAGTCAATCAATCAATAATATAATAATACTTTTAGCAAAAATGTTTATTTTTAATTCACAATCTGTAGAAGCAATGAGAATAGAAAGGTTCAGAACTTTTGTAAAACATCACAGTACGGTTGAAATATATATGGCAAATAGAAATCCTATATGGATGGTGTTAAGAGATAGATGGGAGGTATTGAATAGAGTTGAAGGATGGGACTAATAACAAATAACAACAAATAATAACAAAGATAGCTAATAATGTAAGCATACTGTGTCCATAATAAGTATATAGGTTGTATGTTGGGAGCTTTTGGGAAAGAGCACAGTTAGAAAGATATGGCATTTAGAACCAAACCGGATGGACATCATGAAAATGATCGGAGAGGTTGAGAGTAGAAGAAGTTCAGGAGCAAAAAAATAAATATATATATATATATATATATATATATATATATATATATATATATAGATATAGAATTATTGTAAAATTAACTCTGTCCATAAGGTGTAGATAGTAAGTATAGACCGGAAGTAGAGGCCTGGGCGTTGTTGTTCACTAATTTACTCCAAGTAGGGAAAGGATGGTGGGGTTGAAAAGTAATAAAGGGGAATATATATATAAAAAATAAAAAAAACATGGGGGATTGGAAGTGATGCAGACAATTACATTGATAGAAGATACAATCTATCTGCAATATTAAGCTGATCCATCCCCCCCCCCAAAAAAAAAATATATATATATATATATAATTAGGAAGAAGTTTATAATTTAGCAATAGGCCTATGTATGATTCATACCATAACAAGGATAGAGAAAGAGAACTAGCTCTGAATGAGGGACACCTGTCGCTAATAAATTGTACTATTCCTTGAATGACCTAATGAGCTATCGCATGCAAGTTAACAGAATAACGCATCTAACACCGCATGAAATGCTAACGGGTTGACAAGCCTGTGCCGGTGCTTAGGGGACCATATGAGGGTCCGCCTCTAGAGCAATTGGAAAGGGAATTGGAAGGGTATATCAGGCAACTAACTGTTATACATGAAGGTATATGCCAACAGGAGAGAAGCAGAGTTCTAGAACCAGAGGCGAATCCACCACGACCAGTGGTCCCAGGGGAGAAGGTCTACGTCAAGGTCTTTAGAAGGAAGTGGAAAGAACAGAGACGTGAGGGGCCCTACGCCTTCATCCAGGTTACACCAACTGCTGTAAGGGTTGAGGGGAGCTTGACCTGGTATTACCTAAACTGATGACCAAGAGATGAGGAAGTTGAAGATGCCGAGACCCTAGTGATGGAAGAAGGTCCTGAGTGAAAGGGACCAACGCAGGCCCGGAGTAGTGGCCCAGAAGCAGATGGTCATTATCAGAAGAGAGCCTTCTTGGCCCTCACAACATTGAGAACCACTTGACTGCCCGTATGGCAACCTATGTTGTCTATATGGGGTAGTGGCAGGGGGTGGATGGGCCTGTCATGGTTACAAAGCTCAACAGCAGCAATTGGAGGTTAAATTAGATGGAAACCTTCCGGATTTGTACCCAGTACCTGACTGGGCTCATCGTCCTCATTGTGATGGGTCAGACAATGAGGAAGATACATTGATCTGAATATATTCTTATAAAATGAAATCACAGATGGCAAGGCTAAGAATAAGTATATGCACATGTTTACACTCATTTTATGTTAACTTTTGTTTTATTGGTTGGGACTTATTTAGGAAGTCCCAAAAGGGGGATATGTGGGTAATTTTTGGTTAACAACTCTATCTCACTTAGGGGCAGACAACATAAAAACCAACTATATGAATTATGCATGTTGTAGAATGAAATGCCTATATGCCTTATATGCTTATGGATTAAGAACCAATTAAAGGGTTAAAACAGAGCAGAGACATTTCTTTAGTGCAAATGCTGTGCTTCTGATAAATGGATGGTTCCCTCTCGCTCCATGCAGCTGGTCTGGGTATGTCAATGACTTGTGATGGAGATAAAACTTCTCGTTGCAGCTGTGTGGAGATAGGAGTAACAATGGAACTAGTGTTATCACTTGTTTGTGCTTATCACCTGACACACATAGTCACATGCACATAGTCACAAGGAAAAACCATAGTGGCTCAGGGTCCTTGGAGGATGGCTGTTGGTAAAGGCTTAAATGTATGTGGTTGAGAATGGGTGATGGACATGACATATTTAAACCATGTTTAAGTATTAATTGATATGTTTTATAATGTGTTATGAAATGATAAAAGTAAAACAGAATGAATATGATTGATATGTTGTACTCCAGATGCATGCCTGGATAGTGAATATAGTCAATACAGAGTGTGATTGTTTTTAACGTACGTATGTATATAATTTTTTGAGTCACGCCACTAATAAGATACAGAAGCCCCACTTAGAGAAACGCACGTAGCCTCGTGAGTAACCAACATGTGACACTGAAAGATGTTATTCATTCACGTAGAGAGGAGTAACTATGTAGGTTGTATAAGCTTGACTATGCATTTGTGTCTGTATAAAAGGAGAGCTTTGAGTCATGGCAAGCAGCTACTCCATGGACCAGCTCGGCTTTCGTTGCTTCGTGTAATAAAAGTATATCTTGATTCAACAAAAACTCTGGAAGAACTTTTGATTGTCAACAAGTATAGTATAGCATATCCACGACACATGCAACGCTTCCCCATATGGAGTTGGGGCCGTCGTGTCACACATCACATCTGCAGGAGAAGAGAAGCCCATTGCCGTTACGTCGAGGACTGAAATACCCGCAGATTGAGAAAGGGTATTGTCTTCTGGATCAAAAAGTTCCACACCTACCTGTTCGGATGGAGGTTCACCTTGCTGAAGGACCATCGTCCCCTTACCTCCATCTTTGGTCCGCACTCTGGCATAACAACTCTAGCAGAATGCAGAGTTGGGCGCTAATCCTGAGTGCTCACAACTATGACATCAAGTACCGGAGGTCTGAAGCCCACGCCAATGCTGACAGCTTGTCACGGCTTCCCCTACGGGACAAGTCTCTGAATGTCCTTGAGTGGCCCAGCCAGAGCCCGAACTTGAACCCGATTGAACATCTCTGGAGAGACCTGAAAATAGCTGTGAAGCAACGCTTTGCTGACAGCTTGTCATGTTTTCCCCTACCTGACTGCCCTAAGAGCAGTGAACAGAAGATCTTCTTCTTCGACATGGTGGATAACACACCTGTGAGAACTCACCAGATCAGGAAGGAAAGAAAAGTAGATCCAACACTGTCCAGAGTGTTTGACCAAGTGATGAGAGGCGGTCTTGCATTGCTGATGTGCCACCAGATCTCCAGCCTTATCTTTCACGGAAAGGAGTTGACAGTGACAGCTGAATGCTTACTCTGGGACAGGCGCTTTATCCCTCTCTCTGGTCTGGCTCTCCACCAGGAACCTCCCGCTCCGCCTGTTTGTGGAGCCATTCAAAGCCCTCTGGAGGCTCAATGAGGTAACTTACCGATTACAGCTTCCCAATAACTCACGGATCTCACCCTCTTTTCACGTTTCCCTCTACAGGCCAGTGGTTCCTGGTCCCCTGGCTGATGCTGTCTCCAAGACACCCCTCCACCTCCCCTGGACATCGAGGGAAGCCCCGCCTATGCCGTCAGATCCCTCCTGGACTCCTGACATCGTGGGGGTCGGCTCCAGTACCAGGTGGACTGGGAGGGGTACGGTCTAGAGGAGCGGTGTTGGGTTCCGGTGGACGACATTCTAGATCCCAACATCATCCGAGAGTTCCACCTTTGCCGTCTGGACCGGCCCGCTCCTCGCCCTCAGGGCCGTCTTCCCGGCTGGCGTCGTCCTGCGGCAGGGTCAACGTTGCCGGTCTACTAACCACCGGTCCTGGCAACCCATCATTACGCACATCTGGCAACCTTCATTACGCACACCTGCACCTCATCATTAGGCAAACCTTGTCTTCATCATTTCCGTGATTACTTCCTCTTTATTTAGCCCTCTGCTGTCATCAGTCCTTAGGTGTTATTGGTTATTCTGTCACGCTCAGTACGCTTCCCATGTTTGTTCTTTTGTATCTGTTCAGTATAAAAACTCACCTTCTGCACCTGCTTTCTGACTCCCGGCATATACGTTACAGAGGTCGAAGGAAATGGCAAGAATTGTGTAAGCTAACAGGCGGGCCACAAACAGACAAATAATGGCGCAATACAATAGGGGTGTGCAGAATGGCATCTCGGAACACACAACTCATCACGGATGGGCTATTGCAGCAGACGACCACACCGGGTTCCACTCCTGTCAGCTTGGAATGATGTCATGTCATAGTATTGTGTGGACCAGGGGAGAGTTAGTAGATAAGTGGTTTGCTGCCACAGAGTCTACATTCCGTTATGTCAAAGGAGATTACTGATGTTGATCTTAGAAATGATTGATGGACAGGATATATGACTTAGGGGTAAAGAGTAATAACATCAAAGAATGGGAGTGCCCATGGCGGTTTACCAGATGTTCGTGGAGAGACTTGTAACAGAGTGTATATATAGAGAGAGTGGATCTTTGTTCTGGAGTTAGGAAGATGGCAGAGGCAGGGCCATGTCCTTCGTCTGTTATAACTAACCATTGTACCATATTAAATATCTTATATGAACTCCCCATCAAAAGTGTCTAAGTACATCCTTACATTCGTAATCACTTGATACCTTAGAAACTCATCATAACAGATTGGCGTCTAAATTAACAGGATGCAGTTTACAGCCGAACTATCAGTTAAGCAGACGTAATTTTTTTTGATAATGTCAAATTCTGCTTATCTGTGGCAAGGCTTAGCTGTAACAAACATTTAAGCAATATTTTAAAAAGGGGACGATGAGTGGTATTGCGTTATGTAAGCGATGTAAGGAGAAATATCAAATAGAACTATAACATGGTGTTATGATTCAAAAATAGGGTATGGTCGAAGTAAGGAGTAAAAGCAACAGAAGGACAAATGTGTGGGCGCAGGGCATCCTTAATGTACGATGCATCATAAAGAGAGTGGGCAAGGCACCCTTGATGTAAGATACATCATAAAATGAGTGGGCTCAGGGCATCCTTGATGTAAGATGCATCATAAAGAGAGTGGTTAAGGCACACTTGATGTAAGATACAGCATAAATAAGTGGGCGCATGGCACCCTTAATGTACAGTACATTATAAAGAGAGTGGGTTTTTAGTCCCGTAGTGTGTAAGACATTATAAATTAAATAGGTTACGGACCTTTGATGTGGTAAATCGTCATAAACAGAAGGGAGAATTAACCCCTTTTTAATGACTCAAAACGACCAGGAGATGGAGCCAATGCAATGTAACATATTGAATCATAGCACCAAAACGACAAATAGGAACTAGATTTTAATACAGATCAGGATGGGGATTTTATTTAAGTGTTTAATTACTAATAATTGCATGAACTAATAGTAGTAATTTTCTTTTAGTAATAATCATAATTTAACTCGAAGAGAGAGAGACAGGAAATGACAAAATTTTACAGGCAAGTCCGCAGTTAGAATAAGTATTTTGGATCATGTGATAGAGATAAGGTTTAAGGAATAAACTGACCATAAGTAATGTGGTTATAGACATAAAGTATAATATAGTACAAAGCTAATATAGGGTTTCCATTCAACTAATTATCAGTGTAGAGCTAAGGTAGTGAAGTGATGGAACTTAATTTTGTATCAGAGGGTAAGATGACAAACCATTGTAATTGAGCTATTTGTGGAATTTATTTATCATTTCAATGGCATAGAGTAAAATCTGTATTTATGAGTGTAATTCAATTCAACTGATGGTATGTGTTGCTTGAACGGATACTACAGAGTATTTGGTTTGGAGTGGAAGATTTGAAGCGTGCGTGGTTTAAATAGAAAGACTCACTTATTTAACATGGAGAGACGATTGCGTGGTAGTAATTTTTTGGGGGGAGTTGACTATGGGTTTGCTAGATTAAACAATTGAGAATGGTGGCGTAATGTCTATAAATAAATTGAATATTGATACTCTGGATATAAATTCAATATATGATGGGAAACTACAGAAAGTATTTGGTGTTACTTGTAGCCTACTTAGAAAGGACAGTTACCTACATCTGATGTATTCTGATAAGGGAGGAGTGGTGGTTTCATATGAGCTGTGACTATGATCTTAGTTGATTACAGGGGAAATAGAATGTAGTTTAGGATGCATAGAGAAGCGAATGTCTTATCTTCATGGGAAGTGAAGCAGGGGAATTCAGAGAATAAAAGGAAATATAACATTGACTGAGGACTATGGCAACTTTTGGTTGAGGTCAATACAGAAGTATTATGGACATACTATCGTAATAGATAACTGAACCAAACATGACGTTACTACAGCAATTTAGGATGGTTAATGTCGTTACGTTAGTTTTTAAACCCTATGATAGAGGGAAATCCAGAACGCTGTTTGAGAGTGTGTTTTATTTTGTCTACTAGTAAAAAAATAAAGAATGTCCATGTTTTTTGTCTGCGGCTGTTAACCATTGGGGCTTGCTGAAACGTGAGGGCGCTGTAAGGGATATTATGGGTTACGTTAGGTGTACAAGGACCAATGGTTGCTGAGGAGAAGGAAGTCATAGGGGGTTGAATGTTTGGTGTGAAAGGGCTAGCTAGTTAGTGGTGCGAACTAGTGACGTTTAGAGTGGTGACGTAACTTGCTATGCGACGTGGAAGTAGTTGTTTAACTTGCTTTGCAAGGATCGCAGATTTTGTGGAGTGACGGGTAATGGTGTTTCGATGGTGAAGGTCGTCGATATGTGTAGAGGGTCCCTGGTTCAAGCTCAGGTAGGGACAGAAAGCAAAACTTTTACATTGATGCTATTGACCTAGATTACTAGGTGAATTGATAATATTATGTGAAAGGGATTGTCTTATCAACACATAGAAGATAGTATAGCATAGTAATTAAAGTTGCCTATCGGTGAATAGATGTTTTATTTGTTTTGACTATAACTTCACAATCATTTATATTCTGTTGCGGTACTGTTATATGGAAAGTTAGCGATAGAGAATAAGAGATATTGTAGAGGGTTTACAAAGTAAGTAAGTTAATTGGGTAATGAGACATGTTGAATTGGATTGTTTAATAAGACTGATGTTAAAATAATTATTTATATTTAGGTGAATGAAAATATGTTATTAGGTAGTATTGCTTTGTGGAGACAATTTACTAATGACATGATTTCATAAGAGGGTGAAAATAAGTAGTGATAGTTGGGCTATATTGACATATGTAGGACGCATTGGGATGATATGAAGAACATGTCTAGATAGTTGAATATGGAACGTTCTTTGACAATTTTTTATTATTATTATTAAATTCTATAGTTTGTTTAAGACAACAAGGAGTTATACAGACAGTTCATTAATTCTAAAAATGATAATCTGTTTATGGTATCTTGAACAATGGGAGATCGTTTTTACTATTAGGCTTATGAAGAAGTAAACATTTTTTTTATGTTATGAAGTTATTAAACAATAGGTTGTTATTGTAAAACATCAATGCAACAGGTTGCGATGATTAAATTACTAGAAAGGAGTTATAGGTTTATATTAGAAGGAGTAGTGAACTTAATTAAATGTGGTATCATCTAGTGTCTTCTGAGTGGGAGTTCTTTTTCCAGGATTGATGGAAGTCTCCTATAGTATTATGTTAAGGGGAGAGTAGGAGACAACGTATCAAACCGTTTTTAAATAGATGCCTGGGATAAAATATCATGTCTTACTTACACGGAGTACGTGATTGTATTGGCTAATGAATTAAATATTATATTTAAAGGGGTGACATGAACTATATAAGGGGAAACAGATATTTCCTATGTTGTTGATCAAGTAAAAAAGAATGGATAATTTGATATGGGATCACAAGGAGCAGATTTAGGAGTTTAATAATCATTGTGATATTTAAAGAGGATAAAGTATGAAGAGTAATCAATTAAAAATAATCATTGTATACTCAAGGAATATTGAGTGGTTTTCATCTTTTGAGAGATTTTATATAATATTTTTATGGAGCAGTTATGAGGAATTAGATTGATACAAATGATTGTTGATGAGATAGGACTGTGTATATCTGTATCATGTTTTGTGTGTACTTACTATCTTTGGATTACTGATTGTAATTGAATGTTAATTAAATGTATAATTTCTCTTCCAGGAGAAAGGGGATTTCCTTATCTCATTGAAATGTTGCCCAGGGCTAGGGGGAGCAGTTTAGTGAAGTTAGGCAGTATTAGGTCGTAAAAGGGAGCTACCAAATTAAAGTAAGGCCTGGCTATTGTTGTTTGGTCTTTTCCAATAGGGTTTTTCAAATAAAAACAACACACCTAGTATGATGTTTATAAAGGGTTGTTATTTTGATTTTAGGGGGGGTTTAACAGGTCAAAGGTGATAAGTCTTAAAGGAGCACACAGTGAATTTTATAAAGTTTTTCTTTTCATTTTTGGACTGTGTTTTGGGTATACACATGATTTATGAAATGTAATGAGGACTTAATGTACACTTGGGATACACAACATTTATGAAATGTTTTGAATGTTGGTAATGATTAGTATACTATAGGATAGAATAATTTGTTGAATGATTTCAATGACCTGTGAACTCTGTACTAACTTTCTAGTGTGAACTGATCACCCACACTGGTAATTCTAATGGCTTGAGATGAGGACTTTAAGATAGTTTATTTTACCGAGTTGAGGGTAATTTATAATACTGAAAATTGTGAAAAAGTTTATAATTTGGTAATAATATATATGATTCGAACCATAAAATAACAAAAGAGAGAGAGAGCTTTCCCTGAATGAGGGATACCTGTTGCTAGTTAATTGTACTAATCTTGGATTACTTTACAGGATAGAAGTAAGTTAAGGTATTATTAAATGTTGTCATTTTAATTTCATTTATTACTTTGGTTTAATAGGCAATGTCGATCGTTGTGACTCGTGTGTTCAGAAAAGGGGGTAGTACTGATGGTAAGAGGATTTATTGGTACATTTGCATATTGTAGTAAGAATATGAGCAGTAGTAATTAATGTGTTATGGGTTAGATTAAATGTTTTAGGTGAAAATGTATTTGTGGTATAAGTGGAGGCATGTCTATGGAAAGAGTGACTTTAACAAGATGCAAGAATGTGCACTTCCTAATCGAGGCTTTTAATGACTGATAAGAAGACAGTGTAAAGTAGCATATTGTGTCTCAACTAACAATGTTATGCAGACTTTCTTTCAAAAAGATGAAGGCAACTCTGCCAACATGAAAGGAGAATCTGGGTATTTTCTGCGTATGGGTGACTATGTGGCAGTGGAGGACTATGGAAGTCAGAGCTGGACAGAATCTAGGTGGAGTGGTTAGTACTAGTTGTTGCTGGCTACCTCAATGGAGGGGACAGTAGAAGAGAGATTTGTACATCTATTTGTCCCACTGTAGGAGTGTTAAAAATAATAGGAGGAAGATGGAACTGCCACTGTGGAACATTGTTTTTGTTTTTGTGTTTATGTCTGTGTGTCGTTGCAGCAGTGAATCTTTCATCCATATTGGTGCGATGCAAGAAGGACGCTACATAGAGCGATGTGAACA
Source organism: Coregonus lavaretus (assembly GCF_964263955.1). Taxonomy (NCBI): domain Eukaryota; kingdom Metazoa; phylum Chordata; class Actinopteri; order Salmoniformes; family Salmonidae; genus Coregonus; species Coregonus lavaretus. The sequence goes on along the minus strand of NC_139992.1, from coordinate 42,519,442 downwards.
GAAATTGGGAAGTGTATTAGAAATTGGTATTAAGAATAATTGGTAAAACATAATAATTTGTCATATGGTCAATGATTGTATGGATTTATTGGATTAGAAATGAAATCAATTAAAATGTTTGTCTTCTAGTGAGGTAAATACAGATGGTGTCTTGATGCATAGTAGGGATAATTTGGCCTAGCACGGTGTGAACCTAAATAAATAAAAGTAACAAACTATGAACCAGCTGAAGATGAATATCAGAGGCGTTGAAGATGTTTTTGTAAAATACCACTTCTACATGCAACTGGTCTACAACAAACAATCGAAGATATCAAGGGATTTTCTCATGTTTTTATCTTGAAGGAGTGGGAAATGAGTCAACCATTGAGTGAGAATGAAGAAAGATATGTTGAAATGCAACATTTTTAATGTTGTGGGCATAATGGTTGGCAAATGGACAAGACAATGAGATTGTGGAGTTGGTGGTGATTCTAATGAGACATTGTAGTTGTGACATTGTCATGGGCAAGTCATTTTGAAATGTGAAGATGTCTGAAGAACATACAGTGAGGGAAAAAAGTATTTGATCCTCTGCTGATTTTGTACGTTTGCCCACTGACAAAGAAATGATCAGTCTATAATTTTAATTGTAGGTTTATTTGAACAGTGAGAGACAGAATAACAACAAAAAAATCCAGAAAAACGCATGTCAAAAATGTTACAAATTGATTTGCATTTTAATGATGGAAATAATTATTTGACCCCCTCTCAATCAGGAAGATTTCTGGCTCCCAGGTGTCTTCTATACAGGTAACAAGCTGAGATTAGGAGCACACTCTTAAAGGGAGTGCTACTAATCTCAGCTTGATACCTGTATAAAAGACACCTGTCCACAGAAGCAATCAATCCGAACTCTCCACCATGGCCAAGACCAAAGAGCTCTCCAAGGATGTCAGGGACAAGATTGTAGACCTACACAAGGCTGGAATGGGCTACAAGACCATCGCCAAGCAGCTTGGTGAGAAGGTGACAACAGTTGGTGCGATTATTCGCAAATGGAAGAAACACAAAATAACTGTCAATCTCCCTCGGCCTGGGGCTCCATGCAAGATCTCACCTCGTGGAGTTGCAATGATCATGAGAACGGTGAGGAATCAGCCCAGAACTACACGGGAGGATCTTGTCAATGATCTCAAGGCAGCTGGGACCATAGTCACCAAGAAAACAATTGGTAACACACTACGCCGTGAAGGACTGAAATCCTGCAGCGCCCGCAAGGTCCCCCTGCTCAAGAAAGCACATATACAAGCCCGTCTGAAGTTTGCCAATGAACATTTGAATGATTCAGAGGAGAACTGGGTGAAAGTGTTGTGGTCAGATCATACCAAAATCGAGCTCTTTGGCATCAACTCAACTCGCCGTGTTTGGAGGAGGAGGAATGCTGCCTATGACCCCAAGAACACCATCCCGACGTCAAACATGGAGGTGGAAACATTATGGTTTGGGGGTGTTTTTCTGCTAAGGGGACAGGACAAGTTCACCGCATCAAAGGGACGATGGACGGGGCCATGTACTGTCAAATCTTGGGTAAGAACCTCCTTCCCTCAGCCAGGGCATTGAAAATGGGTTGTGGATGGGTATTCCAGCATGACAATGCCCCAAAACACATGGCCAAGGCAAAAAAGGAGTGACTCAAGAAGAAGCACATTAAGGTCCTGGAGTGGTCTAGCCAGTCTCCAGACCTTAATCCCAGAGAAAATCTGTGGAGGGAACTGAAGGTTCGAGTTGCCAAACGTCAGGCTCGAAACCTTAATTACTTGGAGAAGATCTGCAAAGAGGAGTGGGACAAAATCCCTCCTGAGATGTGTGCAAACCTGGTGGCCAACTACAAGAAATGTCTGACCTCTGTGATTGCCAACAAGGGTTTTGCCACCAAGTACTAAGTCATGTTTTGCAGAGGGGTCAAATACTTATTTCCCTCATTAAAATGCAAATCAATTCATAACATTTTTGAAATGCGTTTTTCTGGATTTTTTTGTTGTTATTCTGTCTCACACTGTTCAAATAAACATACCATTAACATTATAGACTGATCATGTCTTTGTCAGTGGGCAAACGTACAAAATCAGCAGGGGATCAAATACTTTTTTTCCTCACTGTAATGAAGAGACGACAGAAGATTAAGGTGCTGGGAGAAAGAGGGGTTGCTTAGCTGTGTTGATAATAAAATTGGATTTATCTAAATTTGCTAATTTGGGTAGTTGGTTTATACACTGCTAAATTAGTAGTATTAAGAATGCATTGAGATAATGATCTGTATTTATTATCAGGATGAGGAAAGTCATAATTGAATTATGGATGTTTATAATGTACAGTTGTGGTCAAAAGTTTTGAGAATGACACAAATATAAATGTTCACAAAGTCTGCTGCCTCAGTTTTTATGATGGCAATTTGCATATACTCCAGAATGTCATGAAGAGTGATCAGATGAATTGCAATTAAAGTCCCTCTTTGCCATGAAAATGAACGTAATGCCAAAGAAATATTTCCACTGCATTTCAGCCCTGCCACAAAAGGACCAGCTGACATCATGTCAGTGATTCTCTCGTTAACACAGGTGAGAGTGTTGACGAGGACAAGGCTGGAGATCACTCTGTCATGCTGATTGAGTTAGAATAACAGACTGGAAGCTTTAAAAGGAGGGTGGTGCTTGAAATCATTGTTCTTCCTCTGTTAACCATGGTTACCTGCAAGGAAACACGTGCCGTCATCATTGCTTTGCACAAAAAGGGCTTCACAGGCAAGGATATTGCTGCTAGTAAGATTGCACCTAAATCAACCATTTATCGGATCATCAAGAACTTCAAGGAGACAGGTTCAATTGTTGTGAAGAAGGCTTCAGAGCGCCCAAGAAAGTCCAGCAAGCGCCAGGACCATCTCCTAAAGTTGATTCAGCTGCGGGATCGGGGCACCACCAGTGCAGAGCTTGCTCAGGAATGGCAGCAGGCAGGTGTGAGTGCATCTGCATGCACAGTGAGGCGAAGACTTTTGGAGGATGGCCTGGTGTCAAGAAGGGCAGCGAGGAAGCCACTTGTCTCCAGGAAAAACATCAGGGACAGACTGATATTCTGCAAAAGGTACATGGATTGGACTGCTGAGGACTGGGGTAAAGTTTTGTAAAAGGAAACAATGTGGCAAACGTTGGCACACAGAAGTCGGTAGATCAAAATTTAACACATTTTGTACAACAAGCAACAGTATGCAGGATTAAAGAACATTCTAAAATGATTATTGGCCATTTTATATTGATTTTATCTAATCCTTTATTAGTTTATTCAAACCCTTTATTTAATTGAGAACAAATGTGACCGACCACCTCGATTCAGTCTTGAAATTGTGTTTTTTACATTAGATAAAAGTAGCGACTCAGAGCTAGAAAATGGTATATCATACACTGCAGTTGAGGAACAATGCGAATGTAATTCTGCTTTGAAAGTTGATAAACTTGTAACCCCACTTTTGAGGAAATGGCCCTTGAATGTTTTGGTACACCTACTGGAGTACTCTTCTTTGCCTACACCTATTCAGCATTGTTCACACCCTCTTAAACTGTCACGACTTCCTCCGAAGGTGCCTCCCCTCCTTGTTCGGGCAGACTTCGGCGTTCGTCGTCACCGGCCTTCTTGCCACTGCAACTCCATATCTCATCATTCCATTTGTCTTGTCTTGTCAATTACACACACCTGGTTCATATTCCCCTCATTAGTATGTGTTTAAGTGTTCCCTCTGCCCCCTTTTGATGTGTTTGTTCTTTGTGAGGATTAGTAGCTCGGTTGAGCTCAGTATTTTGTATGGCCGGGGTATTTTCCCTGTGTGCATGTTTGTTCCAGTGCGCCTGTTTTGCGCACTGGACTGGTTACGCTGGATTACGGAATAAACTCTGTATACTGTGATTCACCCTCCTGCGCCTGACTCCTTCAAATCACGCATCACATAAACCTTAGCCGTACCCGTCTCTTTAAGGATTCACATGTGAGGCCATGTGCTAAACAGAGTAAGTTGTTTAGTAAACAACCAAAGATTTCAAGACTAAAAGTGGTAAAAGTAGTTGCCGACAATAAGGAAAAACTCCAGGTAAAACTACACTTTATCTAGTTGTGATGAGTGTGATAGGAGTCAGGCGCAGGAGAGTATATCACTGAATACAGAGTTTATTCCATCGTACACAATTGCGCTGGATAGCGACAACAGAAAACAGGCACAGGGGAAACCATCTACCCTGGCAATACAAGGTACGGGTAGCTCCAACAATATACAGGCACAGGGGAAAAATCTACCCCGGCAATACAAGGTACGAGTAGCTCCTCCGAGCTACACTACTCTCACAAAAAACAATCACCCACAAGGACAAGGGGGCAGAGGGAACACTTATACACAGGCTAATGAGGGGATAAGAACTAGGTGTGTGTAATTGACAAGACAAGACAAGACAAATGGAATGATGATATATGGAGCGGCAGTGGCTAGTAAGCCGGTGACGACGAACGCCGAAGCATGCCCGAACAATGAGGGGAGGCAGCCTCGGCGGAAGTCTTGACAGTACCTTGGACGTGAACTGGGAACCTCGGTCGGACACTATATCCTCTGGTACCCCGTAGTGCCGGAAGACGTGAGTAAACAGGGCCTCCGCAGTTTGCAGGGCCGTGGGGAGACCGGGCAGAGGAAGGAGGCGGCAGGACTTGGAAAAGCGGTCCACAACGACCAGGATGGTGGTGTTACCTTGGGAGAGGGGAAGATCAGTCAAGAAATCAACACTTACAGTGGGGAGAACAAGTATTTGATACACTGCCGATTTTGTAGGTTTTCCTACTTACAAAGCATGTAGAGGTCTGTAATTTTTATCATAGGTACACTTCAACTGTGAGAGAGTTGAAAATCCAGAAAATCACATTGTGTGATTTTTATGTAATTAATTTGCATTTTATTGCATGACATAAGTATTTGATACATCAGAAAAGCAGAACTTAATATTTGGTACAGAAACCTTTGTTTGCAATTACAGAGATCATACGTTTCCTGTAGGTCTTGTAGGTCTTGACCAGGTTTGCACACACTGCAGCAGGGATTTTGGCCCACTCCTCCATACAGACCTTCTCCAGATCATTCAGGTTTCGGGGCTGTCGCTGGGCAATACGGACTTTCAGCTCCCTCCAAAGATTTTCAATTGGGTTCAGGTCTGGAGACTGGCTAGGCCACTCCAGGACCTTGAGATGCTTCTTACGGAGCCACTCCTTAGTTGCCCTGGCTGTGTGTTTCGGGTCGTTGTCATGCTGGAAGACCCAGCCACGACCCATTTTCAATGCTCTTACTGAGGGAAGGAGGCTGTTGGCCAAGATCTTGCGATACATGGCCCCATCCATCCTCCCCTCAATATGGTGCAGTAGTCCTGTCCCCTTTGCAGAAAAGCATCCCCAAAGAATGATGTTTCCACCTCCATGCTTCACGGTTGGGATGGTGTTCTTGGGGTTGTAATCCTTCTTCTTCCTCCAAACACGGCGAGTGGAGTTTAGACCAAAAAGCTCAATTTTTGTCTCATCAGACCACATGACCATCTCCCATTCCTCCTCTGGATCATCCAGATAGTCATTGGCAAACTTCAGACGGGCCTGGACATGCGCTGGCTTGAGCAGGGGGACCTTGCGTGCGCTGCAGGATTTTAATCCATGACGGCGTGGTGTGTTACTAATGGTTTTCTTTGAGACTGTGGTCCCAGCTCTCTTCAGGTCATTGACCAGGTCCTGCCGTGTAGTTCTGGGCTGATCCCTCACCTTCCTCATGATCATTGATGCCCCACGAGGTGAGATCTTGCATGGAGCCCCAGACCGAGGGTGATTGACCGTCATCTTGAACTTCTTCCATTTTCTAATAATTGCGCCAACAGTTGTTGCCTTCTCACCAAGCTGCTTGCATATTGTCCTGTAGCCCATCCCAGCCTTGTGCAGGTCTACAATTTTATCCCTGATGTCCTTACACAGCTCTCTGGTCTTGGCCATTGTGGAGAGGTTGGAGTCTGTTTGATTGAGTGTGTGGACAGGTGTCTTTTATACAGGTAACGAGTTCAAACAGGTGCAGTTAATACAGGTAATGAGTGGAGAACAGGATGGCTTCTTAAAGAAAAACAGGTCTGTGAGAGCTGGAATTCTTACTGGTTGGTAGGTGATCAAATACTTATGTCATGCAATAAAATGCAAATTAATTACTTAAAAATCATACAATGTGATTTTCTGGATTTTTGTTTTAGATTCCGTCTCTCACAGTTGAAGTGTACCTATGATAAAAATTACAGACCTCTACATGCTTTGTAAGTAGGAAAACCTGCAAAATCGGCAGTGTATCAAATACTTGTTCTCCCCACTGTAGGTGAGACCATGGTCATTGTGGAACTGGTAATGGTTGTAACTTACCCGCTGGGAGGTGCATAGGTGCCTTACTCTGGGCGCACACCGAGCAGGAGGAGACATACACCCTCACGTCCTTAGCCAAGGTAGGCCACCAGTACTTTCCGGTCAGGCAGCGCACTGTACGACCGATACCTGGAGGAGGGGGACGTGTGTGCCCAGTAGATCAGACGATCACGGATAAGAGCAGGCACGTACCGCAGACCAGCTGGACACTGAGGTGGAGATGGATCTGTGCGTAATGCCTGCTCTATATCCGCGTCCATCGCCCATACTACCGGCGCCACAATGCAGGAGGCCGGGAGTATGGGGGTGTTGTCTCTGGGCCTCTCCTCTGTGTCATACAGCCGGGACAGTGCGTCTGCCTTCACGTTCTTCGTACCCGGAATGTACCGGAATGTATGACAGTGTAAAATCAAACCGGGTGAAGAATAGGGCCCACCTGGACTGATGAGGATTCAGCCTCCTCGCTGCCCGGATGTACTCCAGGTTACGGTGGTCCGTCCAGACGAGGAAAGGGTGTTTTGCCCCTTCGAGCCAATGCCTCCACACGGTCAAAGCTCGGACAACAGCCAACAGCTCCCGATCACCAACGTCGTAGTTCTGCTCCGCCGGGCTGAGCTTCTTAGAGAAGAAGGCACAGGGGCAGAGCTTGGGTGGCGTGCCCGAGCGTTGAGACAGGACAGCGCCTATCGCTACCTTGGACGCATCCACCTCCACTACGAACGGTAGTGATGGATCGGGGTGGGCCAGTATCGGGGCTGAGGTGAACAAACCCCGCTGGTCAGCCTCAGCAGACCAGCAGAGCCGGGACAGCCCACCCTTCAACAAGGTTGTAATGCGAGCTGCGACCTTGCCAAAGCCCCGGATAAACCTCCCATAGTAGTTGGCAAAGCCAAGGAAGCGCTGCACCTCCTTAACCGTGGTTGGAGATCTCCCTCCATCTCCACACCTGAGGTGGTAATGCGGTATCCGATGAAGGAGATGGACTGCTGGAAAAACATATACTTCTCTGCCTTGGCATAAAGGTAATTTTCCAACAGTCGGGCCAGTACTTTGCAAACCAGGGACACATGCTTGGCGCGCGTGGCGGAATAAACCAGGATGTCATTGATGTAGACCACTACACCACGACCAAGCATGTCCCGAAACACCTCGTTCACATAGGACTGGAAGACGGATGGAGCATTCATCAAACCGTAGGGCATCACCAGGTATTCATAATGCCCCGTGGTTGTGCTGAATGCTGTCTTCCACTCATCTCCCTCCCAAACACGCACCAGGTTGTATGCACTCCTGAGATCTAATTTGGTGAAGAAGCACGCCCCATGCATTGACTGAATCACTGAAGGAATGAGGGGGAGAGGATAACTACATCTTATCGTCTCCTTGTTCAGTGATCGATAATCAATGCACGGGCGCATTGAAGTGGAGGGACGTATATACCCCTGGCCCAGGGACTCTGTGACGTATGTTTCCATAGCCTCCGTTTCAGCCTGCGACAGGGGGTACACATGACACTAGTCCTTGTTGGCCCATATCCTAATCTGACTTTGGTGCAGGTCATGTTGTTCTTTACATTACCATCTCTGGTAAACACACACTATATCAAATAAAATCTAAATGTATTTGTCACATGCACAGGATACAGAATGTGTAAACAGTACAGTGAAATGGTTACATGCATAGTAGCAATATCAAAAACCAAAAGTGTCCAGATAAAAATATTTCATAAATATTTTATAATTATTAGATTATGCTTACCCGACACACTTGTCTAAATTGATGGGTCATGTGAAGGAAATGCTATAGCCACCACCCAGCCACACTAAGTGGATGGGTCACTATTGTCTAGACACGTACATACACATGTTCATGAAATACAATAGATGGCCATAATCACCCCCAGACACACCTGGCTATCTTGATGGGTCATGTAATCATATAGTGAAGTGGAGTCTTTTGTTTAGACATTTAGCTAACTAGCTAGCTAGCTAAACCATGAACCGGCATAATCCCAACTCGTGCCACTACCAATACAAACGTTGTCATAGCTGTAGTATGAACCTGCAGGTAGCTAAAGCTAACAACTAGGTTCAATGTTAGCTAGCTAACATTAGGCTATAAGTAGCAATGCAAATATTTTTCTGATTCAAATAACATTTCTACACAGATCATACATGTAACATTAGCTAGCGAGCCAGCAAGCTAACATTCGCTAGCTAGCTGACAGTACGCTTTAACTTGCAATGAATACAACTTTCTGACAAAATTAGAAACGTATAAGATCTGAAAATGTAGCTAGACTTTTACCCATATACATGGATGAACGCTTCACGGCAGACTGGAACCATTTAACTCAGTTTTGTTTGTAGCTACATCTTATTTGGCCAGCGTTGTGTCGAGTCACAATTCGTTTCACATTGACTGTGGCGTGTGCAGAAAACAGCCCATCACTTTTTCCAACTGATCTGTCGATAGCGCCTGCTAAATTCAGGGCATCAATGTTGTTGAGAAAAGCAGCACACTTTTGTAGTTCTCGATGGCTAACGTTATAGCTTTCAAAAACTGCGCGGTAAAAAGGACTATCAACACATACTGAGCAGCTTACGTTATAGACAGAAGCATGCTACATGGCAGACCAATCCAAACTTACCTCCAGGCATGTCCAGCCCATCCATTATCTCAGCCAATAATGGCTAGCAGTCTTTTTCCATGGTAAAACCAATTAGGCTCGTAATTTAACAATTGTATTCGTATTTACGGATTCAATACAAGTTTGTTATTAAGGCACATGAAAGTACACATGTTCCAGAATGCATTTCTGCCAAGAAAACACATTTACATTTAAAAAAATGTTTACTTTCAAATGCCTCTCATGTGAAGCAGTGGCGTGCGACATACGGCAAGTTTCCCGATCGAGTCACAAATTCCCTTTTACAATGATCACTGTGAAGTATGAAATAACTTTTTTGGGGATCAACTCTACATGTAGGCTAGACTCAAACTGGTTCTCAATTAAATAAAGGGTTTAACAGTGGCAGCCTGTAGTCCAGGTACAATATGTGAACAGAGCTACTGGTATTTCCCTTCTAGGTAAGTCACATGTGCAGTACTGTGAAAAAGTATTTGACCCTTTCTAATTTTCTCTACTTTTGCATATTTTTGATACTGAATGTTATCAGATCTTCAACCAAAACCTAATATTAGATAAAGGGACCGTGAGTGAACAAATAACAAAACAATTACATACTTATTTAATTTATTTCATAAACAAAGTTATGCAACACCCAATGCCCCTGTGTGAAAAAGTAATTGCCCCCTTACACTCAATAACTGGTTGTGCCACCTTTAGCTCCAATGACTGCAACCAAATACTTCCTGTAGTTGTTGATCAGTCTGTAGTGTTTGGCCAGGCCTAATGGGACCCATGTCATCTAAAGAGTTATACTTTTGACTCATCTGTCCATATAACATTCTTCAAAGAGTCTTGATGATCATCCAGGTGCTTTTTTGGCAAACTTGAGTCAACTTTTTGGACGAGATGGGTCCCATTGTGTCTGGTGAAAACCAAACCCTGCAATCCACAGAAAGAAACTCATACCAAGTGTGATGGTCAGGACCTGGACGACTTCCCTTAATAGAAGGAACCATGAATTCTGCTCTGTATCAGATAATCCTACAGGAGAATGTTAGACCACCCATCTGTGAGCTGAAGCTGAAGCACAGCTAGGTCATGCAGCAAGACAATTATCCAAAACACACAATCAAGTCTACATGAAAATGATTAAAAAGCAACACATTTGAAGTTTTGGAATGGCCTAGTCAATGTGCAGACCTAATCTGTATTGAGATGTTGTGGCAGGACTTGAAACGAGCAGTACATGCTTGAAAACCCACAAATGTCTCTGAGTTAAAGCAGTTCTGCATGCAAGAATGGGCCATAATTCCTCCACAGCAATGTGACATACTGATAAACAGCTACAGGAAGCATTAAGTTGCAGTCATTACAGCTAAAGGTGGCACAATCAGTTATTGTGTGTAAAGGAGCAATTACTTTTTCACACAGGGGAATTGGGTGTTGCATAACTTAATTAAATAAATAAAATAAGTATCCATTTTTTGGGTTATTTGTAAACTCAGGTTCCCTTGATCTAATATTAGGTTTTGGTTGAAGATCTGATAACATTCAGTATCAAAAATATCAGAAAGGGGACAAATACTTTTTCACGCCACTGTTAAATGAAGGAGATTGAGATTCACCCAGCTTCTCGAAGTGAGCCTCCATCTTCTCCAGCCTCTTGAGCATGTCCTGGCCCCTGACCGAGTCATTCTGATGGGCCCTCTGCAGTCTCTCCCCATGAGAATGAATCTCCTGCTTAATGGATGTGATGTAGAGTATTCCAGCAGCCATGGCCAGCAAAGGGGCCAGCCCACGGACCCAACCTAGCCTCATTGTCCCTCTGCGTGTGAGTGCTCAGCCTGGGGATACAGACAGGATGGCCTTCCTCTCTCACTCTCCAACAGAGATCCAGGCTCACTGAAATGAGGGCGGGGTGATGTAATAGGAATTCCCAGGTGAACAAAACAGACGAACAGTCGCAGAGAGTCAATCAAAAATATATGTTTTACAAGTTGCAACAGGGAGAAACCTCCAGCCCAGAAGCAGAGAACATGTCTAACTGGCCTTCTCTGAGAACGCCCTTATATCCTAATCAGCATACAATCTGTAAACACCAACCTGAGAGGCTTGTAGGAAGTCAAAACAGAAAGCAGTGACTTTGTCAGCTGCTACAGAATCACAGTGTTTCACACAATGCAATAATAATCAGTGTATCCTCTGTCCTTGTACCTCCAGTCTGGCGTCAACCATATCAGCAGCTATGAGTTTAATCCATAACATACAGCCTCATTGATCATTCTAAATTAAATATGAACTTTAGTCATCTTAAATATTTCCATTACAGGTGAGGTGCACCATACCTGGCTGGCTGGCTGGCACTCAGTGGGTGTGAGTTTCTTGTCACTCGCCTCCCTGCTGTCAATCACTCACTGTCCCTGGTCCTGGAGTTTGGGTCGATATGACAATGAGCAATTGTCATATACATGATGTGTAAAACACAGTGCGCTATTCTGAGGAAAAGTCACAGTCACTTATATTTGCCTTTGGCCCATGAATGTTTACCTTGTAACTTTATATCCTTTTGTACTGAAAAACATATAGACAATGATAAACTAGGCTATAATGAGATACATCAAACATGGTGGACACTGATGTGGATGAAAACATTCAGGATGCCCTAATGTTCAACACCCAACATATTGGGTATGGGTATGCCTTGGCACACCACATACTGGCAAAGGAGCACTCCAGGAAGGGAAACGTGGCCTAGAAGTATGCCCCATCTGTAATGATGTCATGTCATAGTATTGTGTGGACCAGGTTAGAGATAGTAGATAAGTGGTTTGGTGACACAGAGTCTACATTCCATTATGTCAAAGGAGATGACTGATGTTGATCTTAGAAATGATTGATGGACAGGATATATGACTTGGGGGTAAAGGGTAATAACATCAAAGAGAAGGGAATGCCCATGATGGGGTACCAGATGTTCGTCGAGAGACTTGTAACAGAG